>NW_027508866.1:23912500-24445000 GCF_051911475.1 Siphateles boraxobius | reverse complement strand
ATTAATGTTTGCTTCACCTATCCGGACACCTACACTAACAGTTAATATGTTAACTTTTTTTATTTTTTAGAATGAATCATGAATAATGAATTATGCACAATAATACTGTCACACAGATTATGGTATTCATATGCATGACACAGGAAGTCCAAATAAATACTATAAATAATAATCACGAAGAATGCTTGCAGGGAAAGTAACTGATACTACATTAAGCAAACAACGATAAACGACAAAAAGAAATGAACAAAACAGAGAGGTAAATATGGATTTTGAGGACCAATATTTGTTCAGTATCATGAATTCACTCTGCCAGTTACACTCATACTAACAACAGCACAGTTTGCATGTAATCTTTCAGTTTGAAGCTAAAATACACTAGCAACCACATACTACTTTTCATCTGTGTGTAGCAGGATAATACAGAAATATTTCAGAAATAAATAAACCTTGGCTTTTTCATGGGAAATATAGAGATTTGAATGGAAAATCTCAAGGATGAAGTCTTATGAACAAAGCTCTAAACTGTATATGTTTTATCTGTGCTGCTGGCAGTCTGTGAAATTTTTTGAAAGTGAACAGCTGGGCTTATACCTATGGATTAATTAATTAGTTTTAATTTTGGGTTAAAGGTAATTCAGTCAGGACCACTTCATTTGATTAAGATTTTTGTAGAGGCTCTGAAAGATAGGTATTTGGTGGCAGGCTTTGCTCTTAAGGGTTCAACTTCCGAGCAAACCTTGCTGAGGTTTGAGCCCCCCGAAGACTCAGGCAATTGAGTTTGGACAAGATTGAGTTACAATAAGCTGGATAGATAGGTACAGTAAATCTCCATGGACAAGCAACTTAACGATCAAGGAGTTGGTGAAGGATGGGTAAGCGCAAGGCAAGTGGGTGTACGGATGAACCAACGCATTCTCATCCTTTGGCGTCATGTAGGTGACGCCATATGACATTTCGTCGAAATCTTACGCACATGGCATCCTTTAGCGTCAATATAACACGCACTGTTATGGGTAGGTTTCGGTCTGGGGTAGGGTTACGGTTATGACGCCTTAGTATCTGCGTCTCATATTCACGCTAAACGATGCCATGTGCGTTGGATTTAGACGAGCGTCACCTGTATGACGCCTTGGGTTCTGCGTCTCATATTGATGCTAAAGGATGCCATGTGCGTAAGATTTCAACGAAATGTACAAAGCGTCACATGTATGACGCCAAAGGATGAGAACGGGCTGGATGAACTTATGCCTTGTTTAATTGGTAGTGGGAGGAGTTACGGATCAGCTGAACGTCAGCTGATGACTGGCTGTCACGCCGTGGTCTGCCTGAATTATGCTTGAAAAACTGCGTTAGTCTTTGGGTTGCCTTGTGGGCACAAAAGCATTGTGAAGCTTGACTTAAGCATTTAGCAGAATGTCCAAGTTGCTCACACAATTAAAGTGGATGGGGCCCAGGGAATTAGTCACTATTCCCTTTCATTTTATGGGAAAGAGCTGCATGGACATTTTGCTATCAAGATATGCATGTTTGAAACAATATATGAATAATTATATTTATTAATAATTATAATTATATATTAAATTATATTTAATGACATAAGAAAATACAATCTTAAATCAGTCTACGTTTGACCTTTACAGCTTTTATAAGCCATCAAGGTCAAATTAATAAACAGCTTTTAGTCCGAGTCAAGTACTTAATACTCTTCCAAACATAAAGCTCTGGCCAGAAATTGAGAATTAATAACAAATGGAATTCTAATGTTTATTTTAATACGTTCAAATCTTAAAGGAATGTTGCAAGTAAATGAATGTTCTAGGTAAGTTCAAAGACGTAACATACAGAAAGACGATGCACTCGTATTACCATGAATGGGGAAAAAGGTTCAACGCGCAATATTGTAGAAAAGTGCTGCTTTCTATATAACGGTGCCAAACGCCAACTGCTAAAGTCATTGCATCACTGCAGCTGCTGTTAGAAGCTCTGGTTGCAATAGAAAGGTGATGTTTCCCCATCCAAAGACATAGGAGCTGCACTTGCCTGAAAGGGATTCTGGTAATATAAGTTAAGCTCTATTGACAGCTATGGCATGTGTGCAACAAGACAGTTTTCCCTCAGTAGAAACAAAGGAATGTGCAGTAATCAATGATATAACCACACATTCAAGATTCGTATCGTCCACTAATCTACATATTGGGTGAATGTGTCCTGCTCATTGTTATGGCAATAACTGTAGTACATTTGTAGTCTATTATAAGTTTTAAGCAGAAATCTGGGTCTTGTATATGAACTAGTGTGGTATGTTACAGGAATGAATCATAAAGGTACCGTAAAGTAACAAGATATGAGTTTTCAACATTGCTAAAAATAAGAAATGTTTCTTTGAATAAATAACAAAAACCTTACCGACTCCAAACGTTTCCTTTGTTTTTATTTTAATGGGTAACACTTTATTTCGATAGTCCACTTTAGAGATTCTACTTACTATAAGTAACTTTGCAACTACATGTCCATACCATCCTCGACTCACGGCGGCGGGGTGCCCGCCTAGAGTACCCGATCGACTGTAAGGGGTACGGTCCAGAGGAACGTTCATGGGTCTCTCGAGAGAATTCCTGGATCTGTTGCTACACTCCCAATTCCACAAGGGTCACCCTGACCGTCCGGCCCCGAGAGGTTGAGGCCAGCCCCGTCGCCGAGTCCGTCAGTCAGCCGTCAGGAGCCGGCCGTGAAGGAGGGGGTACTGTCACTGATAGTTAGCCACACCGTCACAGCCCCAATCATCACTCAATCACCAGGACCCACCCACTCGTTTACAATCACAAGATTACTGACTCGCTGCACCTGCACTCCCTCATCAACACAGCCTATATATTCACAGTTCACCATCCACTCATTGTCTGGTCTCGCTGCACTATACACAGCTTTGTGTCAGACTCCTTACCACTCTACTCACCTGAGATCATCTCGTCCTGTATCCAGCCTACTGTCCGTCTTGCTGATCCAGATCACCTGTCTTCGTGTTCACTCATCACCTGCACAGAGAAGTCACCACCCACATTCAGCAAGTAACCATCGTCTGGTTCCCGCTGTTTCACCACCACTCTGCTTCAATAAACACTGTTTCCACCTTAACACCTGTCTGTCTCCTTCTGTGTTGTGACTATCTGGACCCTGGTCAGACATTCTGTTGGCTTTGAACAAGCCCTTGATTTCTTGACTCTTGAATCTGTTAAAAGGTGACATATTATGACCATTTTCACAAGATGTAATATGGCGTCCCCAAAATATGTCTGTGAAATTTTAGCTCAAAATACCCCCCAGATAATTTATTGTAGCTTTTTGGGTGCGAGTAAAAAAGCGTGATTTTTGTGTGTGTCCCTTTATATGCAAATGAGCTGCTGCTCCCGTTCAGAAGAGGGCCGATCCTTTACACAAGCTCTGAAACTCCCGGAATAACAAACACGCGAATAAACTCATCCAAAATCTCAGTAAAAAACAGTAGCAGAGTGCAGCTTACAGAGTGACTCAGGAAGAGGTTGCAGCTTTTAAATGCACCTGGACATTTCTGAATGGTCGTGGATACATTTATGTATTTGTTGTTTGAATTACATTGTTTCATCACTTGCATGTACCTTCATGTTTAACTTTACAAAAGTTGACAGTTCCCTGAGGTCTTTATAAGACAGCTGTGACATTTTTTTTTGGTCAAATAGTGTTCTGTGCTCGTCTGTGCAGCAACGACAGAGCAGTTTGCATACTTTGCTCGAACTTTTGCCATTGCGTTAGAACTGGTTACACTATTGTCGCTTGTGAAAACCAAATGGCGGCGCTGTTGGTGTATATGTGCAGATTAAGGGGCAGTAATATTGTAAAATCCTCTTCCTACGTCAGAAGGGGAGCGAAATCTGATCGCCTTATTTTTTGACAGAGAAAAGCTGACCAAAACAAAGTTAGGTTTGTCCCTTTTTACGTTTTCCACGGAGAGTAGGAGGCTTTGCTCTTTGAGGATGTGATTATGCTTTCATTTTACATCTGACTTTACAGCCGGATCCTTTTTTTTTCTTCTTTGTCAATGAAAATTAAGCATTACAATATCTGCATCATAAAGACTATACATCTTCTGTTACAAAAACTTGACACTTTGTTTTGCACATCAATAGGAAAACAATAATAGCACATTAATAGGATTATGACAATCTCAGTAAAATTAATAACACAATATAAAATACTGTATATAAATTATATTTGTTTCTCCATCCATCTTTCATAATATTCTTACATTTTTTCAGTCAAATGTCATATACAGATTGTCTTAATTTGTGGATGTTCAAAAACTACATTACCATTACTGGTTGGACCTTTGGGCCGTTTTGGTTTGGTTGTCCAAACATCTCTCTGGCTTTGTTTAGAAAATTATCGAGATGATTCCTTGAACTCTCCTTGTCAAGGCCACGAATAATTGTTTTCCCTTGTTTGACAATTTGACCCTGGTCCATTTTTGCAGGGTCAGTGTGGCTTTTTTTTAATGAGGGCATCCATTTTGCGGTGTTCATAAACCTTATCGAGGGTTGCAGCAACTGCACTCCCTTTTCTTAGTAGTTCATTAAGTTCTTTATCGTTATGTGACATAGTGTCATAAAGTGTGAGAAAGTGTACATCTGAGAATGTAAAAAACAACAACAACGACACAACAAATGCATCAAAATAAATATGTTTTTTTTTTATATTAGATAGATAGTATTATTAAACACTTATTACTCTCCAATGCTAAATCCGAGCATCTTTTCAGTCGATCACACTTTTTCTATCACAAGCCAGAAATCAGTTGTTATCTGACAAAAAACACAACTGACTACTTATATATAATAATATATTTCATAAAACAGATCAAAAATATAATTTAAAATATGTAAATAAAGAAATATCTTCACCTGGAAAAACAAGACGTCAACAACGTAGTGAATCTGGGTCTGTTGCAACTCTGAAATGAATCCGGTCGGGAATGCTGTCTTTTCTGGTTCCGTCAGATTATTATTTATTCAGCCCAGGCTCATTAGAGAAATTTACCTGTGGCAACATTTTTACAAAAGGGAAAACACGTTGAATCGTGCACCTTTTCATAACAAGTGAAATGTTCAGTGAGTGGCGCTAAAAGTGTGTTTATTTTTTTTCCGGAACAGATTAAGGTGAATCTGGCAACGTTTTATCACGGTCGAGTTTGTACGCATATCACTGCCATTCTGAAAGATTAATGCTAAAGATACTGCCAATCCCAGAGGGTTAAAATAACATACACCTACACTAAACCCTAAACCTAACCTATAGTGTTAACATAAGTATATGCAAAATAAAAATATAATCATAACCACGATATTTTATCTTGTTTCTAAACTTTGAGCTCTTGCATCGGGACTCATCTTTCATGAGATTCGTAATCGCACCCAAACTCTCCGCATCACAAATTAAATTCTGTACCAGCTGAGCTACTGAACATATGGAGCTGGTTAAGTGATGCAAACTCCAAAATATATCAGTTTACAAATCATACACTATGGTAAAAAGTGTTTTGAGGTCATAACATAATTGTGCAAGGAGCCGCATGAAAACACGTCTTTTTTAATCCATAATCTGCCTCAATAATCATAATTGTGTTGGAAAACAATTAAAAGTGCTTACTGCCTCTAGTGTTCATTTCTTTTAGAACCAGCAGTGATATGTACGTATTTTGCTTTTTGCCAAATTTTGCCACAGGTACGTTTTTCCAATGAGCCTGTGTTGCATTTACTTTAAATCAAAACAGAATCATAACGTTTATAGTTTACATTTCATAAGTCCTCGTAGCAAATTAAGCATTAAATATGAATTCAGCTGATACACATTTAAAATCAGCTTCATATGCAAATTTCTTGTGACTGGACAACTGACTGGTCAAAACACATTCTGTCTATACATATTTTAGGTTGTTTGTACGCAGATTTAGATCAATCAAACCTGTAATTATGTCCAGATGATACGTAAAAGGCACTGTAAACATGTAAAAGCATATATGTATTGGACCATTTTTATTTACGTCTAAATATGTTTGTTTGTGAGTGAGATCAGGCTGTGTACACAGGGCCCAGATGTTATATTGTTCTTGTTAATTGTTTACAGTTTATTACACTGTTGCAATATACTAAAGAAAGGACAAATTAACTGCACACAGTTGTGCTCATGGAAAACCTAAGAGAGTAATGGTAACTGAATTTAGGACCTAGCTAAGATTTGTGCAACACCAAAAATCTATAATAACTTCTTACAAAGTGAAAAGGCGTACAACATGGATTGGCTGTCCAACAATATAAAGAAGTATTCCCTGTTGTTAGTGGAGTACATTTTCCATGCACCAACGTCTGTATCAGAGAAATTGTTTCTTCTTATAATCTCAGAACCTTTTATGAATAATTCCTTCCCTCTTACAGTATCTGTAAAGATGTCTTATAAAGGTGTGAGTGTGAGAGAGCAGATATTAAATGAGGTAAGCATTAACCACAGCACTGCATGTCACTGTTGACCCCTTTTAACTTTTATCATATTGCAATCCCTCTAGTAAAGCTGAGGCGTTCTATAGTGGATCCATATGGTCTCTGTGCTTGAGGTACATCAATGGTATTTTTTATTCAGAAAGTGAAGTCCTTACACTATCCAGATTAACCCCTATCAGTCTTCTAAAATCCAATGCAATTTTTAAACAAAACACCTAAACGTACTACACCCAGAAAAGGAAAAGTCAAATACTAATACTGCTTTTGACAAAATGTGTAAAAGTCAAGATTCAAGCAGGATGGATTCATGTGATAAAAACAGTATTAGGAGTGTTGCATAATTGCCAGTTTATTGGAAGACTGGGGCAAGTTGTCACATGCATATAACTTTAAGTTTTTTTAGTAAATATTGCCATAACGCTATTTTTATTTTTATTTTTGACAACTACCCCATATAGAGTGACATACCCTCAATATTTTGCCCGGGGCAATAATAAAGTGCAGCATTGATGACACATTTTTGTGGGCCAACCTGTAAATTAGCATCACCCTGATTCCTTCGACAAAGACCCAATAGGATATTTCCATTGGCATTTGGATTATTGCAAAAAATAAGCTCTTGACCAATCGTTTTGTTCATTATGATAATCCTCACAAATGAACACAATTTCTATACATTTTGAAGCCAAAATACATTTGGCAGAAGTAAAAACTAAACATAGACTACGCTTACCTATATGGATGCTTTTATTCAAAGCAACATACATTGCATGGCACACATTTGATCAGTTCTTGTTGATTGCCTGGGAATCATTCCAATAATCTTGGCATTGCTAGCGCTGTTCTCAACTGTTTGAGCTACAGGAAGGATATAAACGAATTACACCACGGTCGTATGACTTCAACATCACTATCACTAAGCTTCCGAAAACTTTTTCAGTCTTTCAAAAACATTTTCCCTGAAAGTTTGAGATAAAATAACTTGCAAGACCATGATTTTAAACTCTAAAGCCCTATTCAGATGGTATTAGTTTTCAAGGGTAGATGGAATAATGTAATTTTACCACAGGAAATCTGAAACGTTTGTTTGACCTTCCTAAGGCCGTGGTTAAAACTTATTTTAAACACTGTTCCTGAACATTAAAACCCAAACTTGTATCTGCACATTTTATGGAGAACAGCTTGTTCCCTTTCGAGAACGGTCACTTCATATTGCGTAGCAAATACGCAGTGGGGAAACTCCTTTTCCTCAAAATATTGTAGCAATAATTTAAAACGCAGTGCAGCTGTAAAGCAAAACACTGCAGAGCATATAGCTCGCTCATTGGCTGTGCTGCGGCAACTGCACATCCAATGTGTGTGACCTAAGCCTATAAAGATTGCTCATTTCGGCCAATACATCAGATTTACTTAAATTCAGCGACACTTTACAAAGCTTTTGCTGTCGAAACCAGCCAAGATCAGCTAGAGCAGACCTGGGTATTGTACGGCCCCCGGGCCACATCAGGCCCTCTGGCTGTCCTTGACCGGCCCGCGTGAGGTATTTGGTTAATTGAAGCTGGAGTCCATAACTTTTTTTTTGTGTTCAAATTTTACAAAAATTATACATTGAGCGAGTACATCATGAATCAGTTTTCCAAACCGTGTTTTTGTCTTATCCCGAATCACTATGGTACATCTATAATCAGTGTTTATATTCTGACTATTTTATGCCAGTCGGTATAACTGCTGCGCAGCTGCAGAGTAGCCCAGTGCCTGCGTGACTCGTCATAGACATGAGAGAAGTAGCTCCGGCTGCAATGTTCTTACGCAAGACACGTGCAGTTCTGTTTATTAACCGCTAGAGTGCCAAAAGTTATTGACTGCTGCTTTAAAAGTCAAGGCAACTGATTTTTTTTTTCATGTGAGTCAAAGTGTGTGATGCACCTTCACTCATATGTGTTCGAGATCATGCAGCACACCTTTCAAGAAATGTGAGTTTGCTGTTAGCCTTGAAATATGTTTGCTAACTTTAAAAAAAGAAAGATTGATGCAGAATGTAGAGTTTTTAAACAAGGCATGGACTTCTAAGTATTTATTTACTGAAGTCAAAGGTAAAGCTGTGTGTTTAGTTTGTGTAGAACAGATAGCTGTGCTCAAGGATTACAATTAGAATCGCCATTACGAGATTAAACATTCAGAAAAATACAAGAATTTGACGGACGCAGAGCGGGCACGGACATCTGACGCGTTGCTAGCTAAGCTGCAAAAGCAGCAAGGACTTTTTAACAAGCTTCACGGATCCAGGGATGCAGCAGTCAAGACCAGCTTTGTGATATCCCACAAAATAGCAAAAAACAGTAAGCCATTCTGTGATGGGGAGTTTATCAAAGTATGTTTGGTGGACTCTGCAGCGCTAAAATGCCCTGAGAAAAAAGACGCATTTGCGAATGTGTCCCTCTCCAGGCGAACAGTAACGAGACGAGTCGAGGACATCGCGGGAAATCTGGAGCTTCAGCTGCAAAAAAAAGTTGACAATTTTGACTATTTCTCCTTGGCTTTGGACGAGAGCTGTGATGTCCGTGACACAGCCCAGTTACTTATCTTTGTACGTGGGATAACGAAAGACTTTGCGACGACGGAGGAGCTGGCAGCTATGCAGTCAATGAAAGTGACCACAACGGGGACTGATTTGTTCACAGAGGTAAATTTATCCATGGACAAACTGGGACTAAAATGGGACAAACTGATAGGTGTTACAACCGATGGTTGCCCAAATCTGACAGGGAAAAATGCTGGACTTTTGAAGCGGATGCAAGATAACGTGACTGAAATAACCCAGAACAGAAATTTAAATTTTTGCGTTGCATTATTCACCAGGAGGTGTTGTGCAAGTCAGTGCTAAAAATCAACCATGTTATTGGTGTTGTGCCTAAAATAGTTAACTTCATCAGGGCAAGAGCACTGAATCATAGACAGTTTGCTGCACTTTTGGAAGAGTGTGAAAGTGAACATAGTGACATAGGCTACCACACAACTGTCCGATGGCTCAGCCTGGGCAAGGTGCTTAAAATAGTTTGGACTTGAGAGCAGAAATTCAGGAGTTTTGTGAGATGAAATGCAGGGACTCCCCAGAGCTCTCAGATGCAGACTTTATAGCAGATCTGGCTTTTGGTGTTCTGCATTAATGAATGAACTAAATACTAAGCTGCAAGGTAAGGGCCTCTTTGTACATGAAATGTACAGCTTGGTGACAGCTTTCAAGCCAATTGGAAGGCAACGTTCTTACCCACATGTCAACACTGAAAGAAGTCACACCATCAGCTGATCACCTCCGCAGGTACTCATCCATGTTAGGGGCACTAAATGATGGGCTTTCAAGGCGATTTGAAGACTTCAAAACAGTTGAGGGTGAAATGCACATGATTTCTTCCTTCACTTGCAGTGTGGATAATGCACCCATTGATGTTCAGCTTGAACTCATTGATCTGCAGTCTGATAAACTATTAGCAGAGCACATTAAGTCAGTATCACTACTGCATTTTTATTCTTCTCTCAAAGAGGAAAACTTTCCACACATAAGGAGGCATGCTCAGAGGATGTTGGTTCTCTTTGGATCTACCTACATTTGTGAACAAACATTCTCAGTGAATGAGGTTCAACAAATCCAGATACAGATCCTCTATCAGTGATGATCAATTGTGTGCTGTCCTTTGCATATCCACCTCAGATATCCAACCTGACTTCAGTGCACTTGTGAAAGCCCAACACAGGCTAGATTTCTCTCACTGAACAAGAAAAAAAAAAACCTTGGGTAAAACAATCAAACAAACAACACTGGGGGCATTTTTTGCTTTTTTATATAGTTAATGTGATGCTGGTCTTTGAAATACTTGCCTTTTTGTATAAAGTTGTGATGCTAGTTTTTGAAACACTGCAAAAAATGCACATTTCAAAACTGTTTTTGTGAAATGTTTATTAAATAGTGATTCATTTAATTCATTTCCTGTTTTTTTTTTATAAAGAGAAATAATATATTGGGCAGAACTGAGTTAAGTGTATTGGTCCGGCCCTCTACAACTGCCCCAGTTTCTCATGTGGCCTCTTGTGGATTAATTGCCCACCCCTGAGCTAGAGCAAGCCTTGAAAACAGCTGACAAGCACCTTCAACTTACCCAAAAGCCGCTCCTCTTCTGTCGCTGCTCTCCTGTGGCCATCCGGCGAGACATCGATATATATATATATATTCTTTACTGCTGCTGTTGTGCTCGCTCTGCGACACTCAGCTTTTTGTAAAAGAGCAATTTCCATCGAGGTGTTGTTTCAAATGCACCTCGTGCGGAGCTAATCTACACGAGGATGACGGGCACGCGGAGTGCGCCAGATGCCAGGGACCCGCCCAAGCGGAGGCTGCGCTCTCTGCCGCGGGCTGTCCTCACTGCGAGGGCCTCCCCATCTCAAAACTGTTGAGGCCGTTATCTCTCTTCCAAGATGTTGACACCACTCTTCCTATTCTTCTTTTCCTGGCGCTACTTCAGCTGTGGAAAAAGAAGCGCCGCAGCCAACAGCAGCCCAAACTCATGGGGTTTAGCGAGCCCACGCCGGCCGCGCCCCTCGCTTTCTCCATCACAATCTTCTCCTGTCCTGTTTACTTAAGCAGACCAGCGCCCCTCACCACTTGCGACGGGCCTCATCTCCTTTGGCGGATCGGACGAAGAGCATGACAGCCTGTCCATTGCTGCATCTGAGGAATGGCCGGGCCCGGTTGACCTCGCCCTTTCACAGTCCCGTGAAACTAGCTTTACAGCTAATGTGACCAGGACTAATGTGACCAGGACTTCCCTGAAGTTCATGATGAGCTCGCAAAGTCGTGGCGCATGCCATACTCAGCTCGCATGAGCTCTTCCACTTCTGCCACGCTCTCCTCTGTTGATGGCACGGCGGAATAAGGATATGAGAAGTTGCCGCCGCTTGCGGAAGCCGTCGCCGCCCATCTGTGCCCACCCACCGCTGCTGGCTGGAGATCGAGGGCGATGCACCCCTCTAAATCCTGCCGAAACACCTCAGCCCTCGCTGGACGCGCTTTCTCTGCTTCCGGTCAGGCTGCGTTGCAGGCTTGTGCAAAATTCATATTTTCAGAATTGGCCTCCATTCAATTCATGAATTGAAATTTGAATTGAATTGACTCCGCCCCACAGGAAGTTGAATTTGAATTGGAATGACAGGAAGTGGAATTAAATTCATGGAAATTCAAAGAAATTCTATACAGTCACACATAGGGTGACCACCATCAAACAAACCAAATGTGGGATGATGTGGGACATGTTACCAACACTAAAACCTAACCTGAAACTGTTATATAATGTCCATTTAACTTAATAAAAATATTTGTATTCTGCATTTCAGCTGATAAAAATACTTTGTTATTTAGTCCCTTCCAGACAACACAATTACATCACCAATGTAACATTACCTGTCTTTATTTTATTTGCCATTTAAATTCAACATCACTGAGCAAGGCAGCAGACATCATGCAGATCACTATTTTTGAAACAGTTCTGACTAAGTCCAACTAAAATTCAACAAAATAAATAATGAACAAATAAAATATAAAACAACATGAAATTAGTTTTTGACAGCCTTATATATTAAGAATATATTACACCAAACACTTTCATATTTTTAGAAAGGATGTGAATTCAACAACTACAGCAGGCAATAAATTGATAAATTCTGTTAAATAAAATTTTTAATTTACCGAATTATCCATTTGTTTTCTGACAGGGTAACACATGGAACGAATCACCGCTCAACATTTTGATTGACAACCTACTAGTGACCTTGTTTACTCCTTTTTTTTCAACCATTGGATATGATAAATATAGGCGCTGTTAAATATAGTTGAAAAACTACGGCGCAAAAAGAATAAATAAAATGCTTTCTTAGAAAGGCAAAAGAACGCATGCACATTTTCTTAATATGATAATTAAAAACAAACAGACTGATAAAAATGCGGGACATTTTCTCAATATGCGACGTGGGGGACAAGGGGTGAAAATGCTGTGCGGTACAACACAAAGCGTGACGGGTGGTCCCCCTAGTCACACAACAGAAAGAATGTTAAATCTCACATACATTCAGCGTTAGGAAGGTTACTTTGGAAATGTAATTGCTTACTGTTATAAGTTACCCATTATAAATGTGGTTTGGATTATTTTATTTGGATTACTTTATCAATGTAAATCAATTTCCTTTTAATCTGATTAGTAACTAATTAAATTACACATTTTACCTCAGTAATACAACTAAATACAATTAAATTCATTTTGTAATTCAATAACAATTTCATTACAGTTTACTCACTCCTCAACCCTGCATACATTTTGTTCTAATATATATATATATATATATATATATATATATATATATATATATATAGCTTTTAACATTCATTGCTGGGGGAAAATATTTCCTGTTAATGTAATCTGTACAAGTAGTTCAAACTAATATCATTTATAGAATATGTAATGCAATCATATCTGACATATACTGTAAAGCTTCATTGTTAAACACTTCACTTAAAATATCTATATGAATTTCTTAGAATTTGTTTTGAATTGCAATTCTGCTTCCTTTAATTCAAATTCGAATTGTAATTCTAGATCCTGTTGTTGACATCAATTCAAATTCAATTCAAATTCAAGAATTGAATTGGAATTTAGGAGTCATTCTCAATTCAATTCTGAATTGTGCACAAGCCTGCTGCGTTGGCTTTGCACCCCATGGCGGTGCTGCAAGTGTATCAGGCCACACTTCTCCAGTCAATGGACGAGTCTAAGTAACCTTGGTTCCCTGCGAGTAGGGAATGAGAATTGCGTAGCCTGCCGCAGTATTGCAATCTGTCAGGATGTGTCGCTTCAGTCGAATTAAACCTGATATACTGGCCAAAATGAGCGATCTTTATAGGCGTAGGCCACGTCCATTTACATGCGTTCTGTCGTACTCAGAGCCAGGTCAGTTGATTGGTTCGTGCGTCTGAGGCGTTCGCCCATTGGATGTGCAGTTGCCACAGCACAGCCAATAAGTGAGCTAGACGTTCTGCTGTGTTTTGCTGTACAGCTGCACTGCGTTTTAAATTATTGCTTAAATATTTTGAGGAAAAGGAGTTTCCCCACTGCATATTTGCTACGCAATACTCGTTCCCTACTCTCAGGGAACGTCTACGGTTACGTATGTAACCCTCGTTCCCTGAGTAGGGAACGGAGACGTTACGTCGGATGACGACGATTGGGGTTTCGCTTAGAAAGCCTATCAACTTCGAGTATTACAAAACGAGCCAATGGCAAGGAAATGCCATGGGTCTGCGGAATTTGCATGGCGTAACTCCGCCCCACCTCGTGGGTATAAAAGGAGGAAGCCGGCAGCAAGCAGATATGTTTCTTCGCTGAGGAGCCAAGACTGAGCTCAGGCGATCCCCGCGGTACAGCGGAAAGTGGCAGGCAGACGTAACGTCTCCGTTCCCTACTCAGGGAACGAGGGTTACATACGTAACCGTAGACGTTCCCTTTCGTTGTCACTCCGAGTTACGTCGGATGACGACGAATGGGGTTACCAGTCTAATCACGCCACCTTCTCAGCTGTCTTCCAGTGCCCTGCGTAAATCGAGATCCCTGTCAGCCTGGACAAAGGACTCCATATAACACAGGAATACCAAGGTACACTGGGAAGCATATCCCAAGCTTAGGGGAAGTATGCAATTAATGCCAGCCCGGAGGGGGGGGACTTAGAGAATACACATATGACCCGAAGGAAGCATATGGAAAACACTGGGGTGTCCAGCCGCAGGTGGAATATTTCAACCCCAGGGGTGGCAAGGTGGCTTGCCAAGGGAAAGACACACGCTCAGAGAGGCTTACAGTGGAAATACACATGTGGGGGTCGCTCAGAGGAGGGACCATGCACACGGGAGGCACCTAGCCGACGCACAGGCAATAGACACTGGCGCCGACGTCAGGAGTGCTGGAGGAGCTCAGGGCTTTCGGAGAAGCTCACCTGAGGAAAGTATCGCACGTATCCAGTCCGTGGAGTGGAATGGCGAGCAAGCGAAGACACCTGAGCGGGTCCGGTACTAGCTGGTTGAAGCGAGTACACGAGAGGACACAGGCTCCACTCGGAGATTATAGAATCTGGCGAATGTGTTAGGTGTCGCCCAGCCTGCAGCTCTGCAGATGTCTGTTAGCGAGGCGCCATGCGCTAGAGCCCAAGAGGACGCCACACTCCGGGTGGAGTGGGCAGTCACACCAAGGGGGCACGGTCGACCTTGCTGCTGGTAAGCCAAAGCAATGGTGTCCACTATCCAGTGAGACAACCTTTGCTTGGAGAGAGCCTTTCCCTTCAGCTTCCCACCATAACAGACAAAGAGCTGGTCTGAGGTCCTGAAACACTGCGTTCTGTCTACATAGGCGCGGAGAGCGCGTACTGGACAGAGCAGGGCCAAGGCTGGGTCTGCCTCCTCCGAGGGCAGCGCTTGCAGGTTCACCACCTGGTCCCGAAAGGGAGTGGTAGGAACCTTGGGCACATATCCAGGCCGGGGTCTCAGGATCACGTGAGAGGAAGCCGGCCCAAATTCCAGGCACGCTTCGTCAACGGAAAATGCGTGCAGGTCCCCAACCCTCTTGATGGAGGCCAGTGCAACCAGGAGCGCTGTCTTCATAGACAGGAACTTAAGCTCGACTGATTGCAGGGGCTCAAAGGGAGCACTCTTCAGGGCAGTTAGAACCACTGAGAGGTCCCAAGAGGGAACGAGAGGAGGACGAGGAGGATTTAGTCTCCTCGCTCCTCTCAGGAACCTGATGATCAGGTCGTGCTTCCCTACCGACTTACCTTCGATGAGGTCATGATGTGCGGCAATGGCGGCAACATAGACCTTCAGGGTGGAGGGAGACAGCCTTCGCTCCAGCCCCTGTTGAAGGAAGGAAAGCACAACACTGATCGAGCATCTCCGGGGGTCTTCTCGGTGAGAAGAGCACCAGTTGACGAAGAGGTTCCACTTCAACGCATAGACGTGTCTCGTGGACGACGCTCTAGCGGAAGTGATGGTAGCCACCACCGCTGGTGGTAGGGTACTCAAACCTGCCTCGTCCCATCCAGGAGCCACACGTGGAGGTTCCAAAGATCGGGACGAGGGTGCCATAGGGTGCCCCGTCCCTGAGAAAGAAGGTTCTTCCTCAGAGGGATCGGCCAGGGAGGTGCTGTCGCGAGGAGTACTAGTTCGGGGAACCAGGTCCGGTTGGGCCAGTAAGGGGCAACCAGAATGACCTGCTCCTCGTCCTCCCTGACCTTGAGCAAAGTGTGCGCAAGAAGGCTCACTGGGGGAAACGCATACTTGCGGCCCTGCGGCCAGCTGTGCGCCAGAGCATCCGTGCCGAGCGTGCCCTCGGTCAGGGAATAGAACTGGGCGCAATGGGTCGAGTCGTGAGAGGCAAACAGATCTATCTGCGCGTCCCCGAACTGGTCCCAAATCAGCTGAACCGACTGGGGATGGAGTCGCCATTCTCCAGGGAGGGGCTGAAGCCGTGAGAGCTCGTCGGCTGCACAGTTCAGCGCTCCGGGAATGAAGATGGCTCGAAGCGACCTCAGATGCTTCTGACTCCATAGGAGGAGGTGGCGAGCGAGTTGTGACATACGGCGGGAGCGTAGACCACCTTGATGGTTGATGTACGCTACAGTGGCGGTATTGTCTGAGCGGACTAGTACGTGTTGACCCCTGAGCAACGCCCGGAAGCGGTGCAGGGCAAGGCGTACTGCCAACAACTCGAGGCAATTGACATGCCACAGCCGCTGGGGTCCTGTCCAGGAGCCCGCAGCAGCATGTCCATTGCACATGGCGCCCCAGCCCGTGGTGGAGGCATCTGTTGAGACAACAACATGCCGGGAAGCTCGTGCCAGGGGGACACCGGCCCTGAGAAAATCGAGGTTCGACCACGGGGTGAAGAACTGACGGCAGGTCGGAGTAACTGGTACTCGGAACGTGCCGTGTTGCCATGCCCACCTCGGGACTCGGTCGCGAAGCCAAAGCTGAAGCGGTCTCATATGAAGCAATCCGAGCGGCGTGACCGCGGCTGCAGATGCCATATGCCCCAGGAGCCTCTGAAAAAGTTTCAGTGGAACCGCACTCTTGCCCTCGAATTGTCTTAGGCAAGTCAGCAGTGACTGCGCGCGCTCGCTCGTAAGCTGCGCGGACATGGCGACCGAGTCGATGTCCATACCGAGAAAAGAGATCCTCTGCACGGGGCAAAGTTTGCTCTTCTCCCAGTTGACCCGAAGGCCCAGACGGGCTAGGTGCCGGAGCACTAGGTCCCTGTGTTCGCAAACCTGATCTCGAGAGTGAGCTAGGATCAGCCAGTCGTCGATATAACTCAGGATGCGAACCCCTTGCTCTCGAAGGGGAACAAGGGCCGCCTCGACGACCTTCGTGAAGATGCGAGGAGACAGGGCTAGCCCGAAAGGGAGAACCGCGTACTGGTATGCCTGCCCCTCGAAAGCAAACCGGAGGAACGGTCTGTGTCGAGGAAGAATGGAGACATGAAAGTAGGCGTCCTTCAGGTCGATCGCTGCAAACCAATCCTGGGGCCGTATGCATTCGAAAACGCGTTTGGCGGTGAGCATCTTGAACGGCATCCGGTGAAGGGAGCGGTTCAGCACGCGCAAGTCCAGGATTGGCCGTAACCCACCGGTTTTCTTGGGGACAATGAAGTAGGGGCTGTAGAAGCCGGACCTCATCTCGGCTGGAGGGACAGTCTCGATTGCACCCTTCGCCAGCAGGGTGGCAATCTCTGCTCTCATGATAGGGGCATTGCCACCGACCAAAGTGGAGCGGACTCCCCTGAAGCGGGGAGGAGACCGTGCGAACTGAATCGCATAGCCGAGCCTGACGGTACGCGCGATCCAGTGGGACAGACGGGGAAGCTCTAGCCAGGCTCCCAGGAACTGAACCAACGGGATCATGCGAGCCACAGGCGTCCCCCCGGAGGGGCAGCGAAGCGGAGTAACTGGCCCAGATGTGGACGGCATAGCGGCCCGGAGAGGGGGCACAGTTAGCAACCGCACCCTGGCAGAGGGGGCCAGGGGAGGACCAGGCTGGTCGTCCCGCGGGGGCCTGCTCTGCCAGGGGTCTGGCGACAGAGGGGGACAGGGGCGAAGCGGTCCGTGGACGGCACGCCGTGTCAACCGCCTCTGGGACAGAGGGGGGCGAGGAGAGCACGGCTTGTGGGCGGCGCTCTGTGTCGCCCGAGAACTCTGTGAGCTCAGGGAAGAGGGGATTGTTTCTGTCTTTAACCACATTAGGGTGCTGCCCACCCGTGGGTGAGCAGCGGGGAGTGGAGAACAAAAGATTCTCCCCCGGCCCTCCACCGGGGGAAGGAGTGGTCCTGCTACCACCTCCTGAGAAACAATCATCATCCCTGAGCAGCCCGTCTCAGGAGCGCCGCTTGGCCCGGCGTTTAGCGGGGGGCGGGGCAGGAGAGGGCTGTGGCGCCTTCTTACGGCTTCCTCCGCGACCGGTCCTGGGTGGAGGCTGCTGCGTGGTCCGGGCGGGAGGGGCGGGAGCCGCAGGAGGGCGCCCTCGGCGGGAAACAGGTCGAGGCGTCTGCCCGGCCGGCAAGGTGGAGGCAGCAGCGGGCCGGCGGGGCAGAATGTGTTTGATGGCCTCGGTCGGTTTCTGGGCAGTTGAAAACTGTTGGGCAAAGTGTTCAACTGCACCGCCGAAGAGGCCGGCCTGGGACAAGGGGGCGTTAAGCAGACGGGTCCGCTCAGCGTGCCGCATGTCAGCCAGGTTCAGCCACAGATGTCGCTCCTGGACCACAGCTGTGGACATCACCAAACCCAGGGAGCGCGCGGTAACCTTCGTCGCCCGGAGAGCAAGGTCGGTCGCGGCGCGCAGCTCATCAAAGAGCCCTGGGTTTGTCCTACCCTCGTGCATGTCTCTGAGCATCTGGGCCTGGTAGACCTGCAGAGTGGCCATAGCATGCAGTGAAGCAGCCGCCTGTCCCGCCGCTCTGTAAGACTTCGCCACCAGGGTCGACGAAAATCTACAGGCTTTGGATGGGTGCTTAGGCTCGCCCCGAGAAGAAGCACTCTGAGGACATAGTTGCATGGCAACAGAGCGTTCAACCGGGGGAAGCCCAGTGTACCCACGGGCAGCTGCCTCATCGAGGGGAGGAAAGGCGGATGAGACCAGCGAGCGGTCCCGAGAAGACAGGGGGGTCTTCCAGGACTTCGAGATCTCATCATGCACATCCGGGAAGAAAGGTATTGGGGTTTGCCGAGGACGAGGGTCGGCGGCCTTACCCAAAAACCAATCGTCCAGCCGCGAGCGCTCAGGACAGGGTGGAGGCCTCCACTCAAGTCCGATGCTCGCGGCTGCCCGGGAAAGCATGGCCGTCATCTCCGGATCAGACTCGAGCACAGCCGTATGCACACCGGAAGGTGGCAGCTGTGACGAGCCCTCACTTCCAGAAGAGTCAAACCCGCCAAGTGATGCTGCAACAGACATGGCATCCTCCTCTGTAGCTTCAACTGAAGCACGCGGGCCACCAGAGGGTAGACCCGCGGGAATCAGCAGTTCACTAGCGGGCACCGTCATTGAAGAGGGGGGCTGGGGTCGCGGACACATAGTCGGCGCCTTGTTCCAGACCGTAACCCTCAGATCACCCTGGCCACCAGCCGCAGAACGGGGGGTGGATGAGGGGACTCTCACTCTTGCGAGTTCACCGAGTCTTGACCGTAATGACGCGATGGTCATGTTCCCACAGAGAGAACATGAGTCATCCACGAGCGCTGCTCTAGCATGATCAATGCCCAAACATACTATGCAACGCTCGTGCCCATCAGAGTCCGATACCAATCTGCCGCAACCAGAAGTACACGGGCGAGACATCTTTAAAAAGACGTGCCACGTGTAAGCTCTTTTAGTGAGAGAAAACTCAAGTGTTGAAGCACCCGGGGAGAAACGCACCGACTGGCAGACCACTGCAACAGATCAGCAGGAAGCACGCTCTCGCCGTAGATCGCCGTCACACCAACACTCGAGGTACTCGTTTGTAAAGCTGACAATTCAGAGATGGCTTGTGGAGAGAAGAATACACTTGGCTCCGAAGCGAAAACATATCTGCTTGCTGCCGGCTTCCTCCTTTTATACCCACGATGTGGGGCGGAGTTACGCCATGCAAATTCCGCAGACCCATGGCATTTCCTTGCCATTGGCTCGTTTTGTAATACTCGAAGTTGATAGGCTTTCTAAGCGAAACCCCATTCGTCGTCATCCGACGTAACTCGGAGTGACAACGAAAGGGAACCGAGGTTACGTTAGTAACCGAGTAGGTTTTCTGTTGCTTTTGTAAGCTCTCACTTTTGTAAGAAGGTTCACCGCTCCTTAGGACAATTAACCATGGTTTTGTGATCTATTACTGTTTGTACTACCTTAGTTTTCCATCAAATATTACAATTGTATCTATAATGTATAAGAAAATTGCAAAAAACATATCACTCTGAAACGTATTGCATGAAATCTGTTCTGCATGATCCTCTTGTTCGTTAACATTGTCAGGGTCTGAATTGAGCTCAAACTGCTTTGAAATTGACGCCATCCCCAATATTTACACTTGAGAAGAACTCGCAATTATGGAGGGGTGGGACATTTCCCGAACACGAGCTAAAGTGCTGCCAATCACAACACACTGGGCCAGCTAACCAATCACAGCACATTTCGTATTTCAGAAGAACTTCAACGAAATAGGCATGTTTGAGCCAGATTGGGGAGAGAGGTGCTGTAATAATGTAAAATATCTGAAAAATAACGATTTTTGAACAATCAAGCATGAAAACATATACATATATCCCAAAAACAAAATCAAGACTTCGATAAAGGGCATAATAGCACCCCTTTATGTCCTGGGGCCTGTTTCAATAAGGAGGTTCAACCAAATCTGAGTTGAAACTTGAACTCTTAGTTGATTTACCCTGAGATGGGAAACTCTGAGTTTTCGGTTTCAGAATAGCTGAATTGAGTAAGTTTAATCTACTCTGAGTAGGTTGACTCTGAGTTAAGCACGTGCATCATGACTATGAAAAGCCATGATCAATGGAGCTCCGAAATTATGATTCACCATGGCAACAGCACCAGACAAAAAGACGTCCGCATACTTCCAAGTCAATACTAGGGATGGGAATTGATAAGATTTTATCAATATCAATGCCACTGACGATTCTGCTTATCCATCCGACTCTTTAACGATTCTCTTATTTATTCCTGATAGCACGGTATGGAAAAAAGTAGTCATATGCTTTTTTTGGCCAAAAAACAAGTGGTTTTATTTGTTTTAAAGCTTACACTTGAATAAGCAAACTGAATAATAAAGAAGATTTACAAAAGAAATAAAACATGCTGCTAGCTTGGGCAGTTGTATGCAGCGGATCAAAAACACGGCATTCCTGTAATTTAGTACCATATGTTTAAACATGTTGCTTGTATTTGCACCCTGACATGAAATAACAGCCTTCCAGTTATTCCAAACGGCATCATTTTCATCTCGTTTAGTAAAATAAAGCCAAGCTTTAGATCGTCTCTTCCTCTCCATGATTCCCTCCTTTGCTCAAATCATTTTAACGTCATGACACACAGAAGCGTAGGACGCAGTGCTATGGTGCCCGATAAAGGACAAAAAGGACAGTTGTCAGTTCACGGTCTGTATGGCTGGGGGCATACAATATCGGTGGTTTTTAAAACTCAGTACCGGTTCTCGAGTGGAACTGGTTTTCAATTTCCATCCCTAGTGGAACTGGTTTTCAATTCCCATCCCTAGTCAATACACAAGTATAATTCTCAATCACTGTTATATTATAAGGTGAAAACTGACAGAAAGGTAAGTTATTGAACTAATACTCATTTTCATGGTATCCCACAGGCAAAAAAAAAAAAAAAATGTGACAGCAACTAAAAATGAACAATAAAACCATAATTCAATCAGTTAAATCTTTAAGCATAAAAGGTTCATGGCTGTAGGCTACATGACTTTACAGACATTTGGCATATTAAATAAATATAATTTAGTGTCTATTTCAATGTGCCGCCCATATTTCCATGTTGTATAATGCTCTTTTCACATAATTAAATGTTCTCTAATCCAACCGGTTACATATTTTAATTAGGCTAATGAAATTAACATTTGACTTCTACTCCGCCAACAGAGGCTGGACCTGCACCACCACTGATTGATGAAGAGGAGATACACAATACTGGAAGAATATTCAAATCCAACAGGAAAAATAATTACTGTTGCTTTTGTATTTGAAGGAAATAAAGAGGACCAAATAAATTGTGAATAATTTGTGTATTTAACAGCTGTGGTGATTACGGCATATATCTCTACCTTGCCATCTGGCATCCTCCCATTCAGGAATCTGGTTCATTTTCGGAAGGTGCGATGATGGGATTATGTGTGTCATCAATACATTCAACCACACTGGAAATCCTAAAGGAAATTCGAATTATTAGGTTACTTCCAGAGGTCGCAGCAAGATGTTATCAAGTGAATGTCATTTATCAGATTATCCTCTTTAAACCGATTTCTCCACCACTGTCCTACAATCCTCTGAAACTCCTCTTTGATGGATCTCAAGAGTTTGTGTGGAGGAAACAACACAAAAACTCTCAGAAATAGCCTGAGAGCGAGGCACACTTTCCTTCCCGCTCTGATACAGCAGCTTTACTAATGTGCTCTGCATCTCCGATGTTATATAGAACAATGCGCAATGAATGAATGTACTGCAAAAAAAATGCTTTTCTTACTTAGCCTTTTTGTCTTGTTGTTTCCAGTCAAAATATAAAAAAATTATTAAATCAAGATGCATTTACTATATAAGAAAAACTCTGGATTTAAAAAGAAAATCTGATTCTGGCCAGGTTAGGTTCACAGAGTAAATTACCATGGCAACTGACTCTGAGTATAAGTTACCACTTTCAGAAACGGGCTTGACTTACTTTGCTTTCTCGGGTTTGACATACCTCCCATTCTGAAACAGAAAACCCAGTTTCCCTAATTTCAGGGTTAACATACTCAGAGTTTTCACTTAACTTCCTTTCTGAAACAGGCCCCTGAAGTGACATAAAATACAGTTAAGAAAACTTACTGAAGGCGTCATGTAGGTGTGTATAGCAGCCGATGTTATTGTCACAGAGTCAGCCACACTGTCACAGCCCCAATCATCACTCAATCACCAGGACCCGCCCACTTGTTCACAATCACCAGATTACTGACTCGCTGCACCTGCACTCCCTCATCAACACAGCCTATATATGCCCAGTTCACCTTACACTCCTTGTCTGGTCTCGTTGCACTATACACAGCTTTGTGTCAGACTCCTTACCAGTCTACTCACCTGAGATCGTATAATCCTGTATCCAGCCTCCTGTCCGTCTTCCTGATCCAGATTGCCTATCTTCGTGTTCACTCGTCACCTGCACAGAGAATCCACTTCAGTCACCATCATCATTCTACAAGTCACCATCATCTGTTTCCGATTGTTCCACCACCACTCTGCTTTAAATAAACACTAAATAAACTCTGCTTTAAATAAACACCTAAACCTGTCTCTCTCCTCCTGTGTTTGTAACCGTTATACTCTCAGGTTCTGGAAGCTGTCCTCTGTAAAATGTACTATACATAAGCAAACTTTTTGGTTGTACTTCTCAGGAACAACATTATAAATTTAACCACTGACTTCTAATTTCATCCATTTTGGATGGCCAGACAAAGGGGTTTTGCTTTCGCATCCCAACACACTTTGGGTGGGTATTGTGCAATTTTTTTGTACATTGTGACATAGTCGTTTGTGGAAACAATAACTGGAATTTAAGGCGTCTTTTGGCAGGTCTGGAGCTGTTTTCTCTGTTAGATAAAATAAATCCATTTGGGACACTATGAGCTTCGTAACTATGATCTTCAAATTAACTATGAGCTATGAACTATACATGGGACGATGAAATGGGAAGCGCTTAAATGCTAAACCCGTTTCCAGGTTTTGGCCTACAAACATACATCATCTCCTTCAGGACTCTATGTTCAATAAAATGTTTAACATCTGTTTGCAAAAATGTCATGCAGAACGTCAAAATTTGACACTATTTCTCGAGTAGCACTGCTTGTGTAACATACCTGACCTAAAATGCCCCGGGTTTACATATATCTGGGTAGTATTGTATTTTGCTTTGAAGATCAAATCCTTGGCTTTTGAACAATGACTTTCAAATAGACAATGAATATTCCTGTATCCTTATTTCTGTTTCACAGATGCTACTTTTCTGGCTCAGCAGTCGGGACACTTCAAGCTTTTGAGTATCAATTCTCTCCTGTTTGAGGAGAGATAGTGTGATTTTTTTTGTATGCGTTTATATAAACCAATTCATGCAAACACTTTCTGCTGAGCCATAAACTGCTTTGCCTTCTGAAAAGAAGAGTTACGAGAGTTGTGACTCTCATACACACACACACACACACACACACACACACACACACACACACACACACACACACACACACACACACACACACACACACACACACACACACACACACACACACACACACACTCACACTCACTAACTATTCACTGTATAGTGCAGCCAAAAAAGAAAAAAATAGGGTTTCCTTTTAGGTCGTTATTTATGGTGCCAGAATTTCTTGGCATTATGGGTAAGGACACCCGTTGGCATATTTTGGCAGTTAATATAATCATTTCTTGTAAATGACATGATGTACTGTTTGGCTGTATGCTAGAGACATTTGCAGTGGGGAATTAGATGTTAATATTTCCCCTCAGGTTGCATGACACGGGGTATTGTCTTACAGACCTAAGATACAATATTCCAAAAACACAGCTAATTTGATGCAAAGCTTTAAAGTAAATAGATTTGTGGGGATTTTGAGAAACATTATGGGTTTAAAAAGCACCTTCCTTCATTTATGATCATTCAAAAATATTTGTGTATTCTTGCTATTTCTTCCTCTTATAATTATTTAGCCAAAATGTTATATAAAGTTAATTATTTTAAATGTACTAAATTGCAACTTTATCTTTAATAACCAATGTGTAATTATAAATATATTTAAAAATGGATAACATACAATTTTCAATTGAAATGACATTAAAGAATATTACCATAAATGCTTGTCAGTACATTTAGCAGTAACTTTAACCATATTTCTAAGACAAAAGCAGTATTAAGTTAGACAAAATGTTCAGCTAATTGCATTAAATATAAATGTAAACTATAATACATTTTCAGTTAAGTTAAATTGACATGCAATCAAGTGTCAAAAACATTCCGTTTGCACTGAAGTATATTCTTTTAAAATATTTTATTTCTGTAATAAGTACTCTTTAAAATTGTGCTAAAAAGTACTTGAATTTTACAAGGGCGACACATATATTCCAATTCTAAAAGAAAAAGTGTCAGGTTTGTTAAAAATAGAAGCTTTTTCTGCCTTCTAACATGAGAGATGATATTCATCTATTCCTTTTTTATGTGGTTCTGTGTCCTACCCAAATAAATAAATGTATTACAGATGTTGAAGTAACACATTTTTACTCCATCAATATATTACATATATTTCATGTAAATATACATTTTCCAACGTTAAGAATTCTGTTATCTGTTTATTTTTATTTTTTTGGAATGGGGCTGAATGTATAAAAATGTATTTTGTTTTCAGTGAAAATGTGTGATGACCTAAATTTCTGTCCATTCAGTTCAAAACATTTATTTCTGCGCTCCTCCACCTCTCTAACAGCTTTGCTTTTTTTTTCCAACAGACAAGACAACGCCATCAGCAGTCAATGCCCCACAAACACCCACCACCCACATGCAATTACTTTACTCTTCTCTTTATCTCCTTTCACAGAGGCTGAGGTCTCTAAACCTCTCCCTTATAACCATCCTACCTCCTGCATCCTTGACCCTTTTCCCTCCCATCTTCTAAGCTATCTCTCCCAGACTCCTTCCCACACATCATCTACGCATTTCTTCCGAATGGCACTTTCCCAACAGCATTTAAGCAAGCTCGGGTAATCCCACTGCTTGGTGGGAAATTACAGACTGGTCTCTCTACTTCCATTTATAGCGAAAACCATTAAACTTGTTGTCAGGCTTCTTCTTTCCTCACAGAATAACCTAGTCACTGACATTGTCAGAAATTCGATTTGCTGTGCTAGAAGAACCAACAGGAGCACAGCAGTTTATGACACTTTTTTAAAGTCGGCTTTTAATGAAAATTCACTCATGTTATAGATCTTTTTGTGAATGATTCATCTTTGTAAATGTTTTTTTTTTTTTTCTCATAATGTTTAAACCCAATGTCATAACTGGCCTTTCTGGTGAAACGACAGACTTCTCTCTGGTGACGTATGAAGGACTTTTCAAATAATTTATTCTGTTTAAACAGGCCTTGCAAGCTCAAGTTCATCAGTGCCATGCCCACATCTCAACATCCAATCAACAACAAATGGGCAAAACCAAGACCCCACCCTTCATTTGTTTATTTTTCGTTAGTCCATTTCACTCAGATTTAAATCACATTATAGAAGAAAATATCTGTCACCACATCTATTTCATCACAACTTTAAAAATGTTGATACTAGCTTGTCTATATAATATGCAACGTAAATATTTTTTACTCATAAATATTTACTCTGAAAAACAAACAGCCAATGATGCCAAAGTAAACCCTAAAAGCTCGAATTAGGAATGAAGTTCCAAAAGAGACAAAAATATCAACACAGGCCCTTTGAAAAAAACATACCAATATGTACATTTCACAGCAGTTTCCAACAGAAATTAACATCAATCAGCAAGCACTTTTACTCGTTTTCACACACAATTATGATTAAAGGGAAGATTATGCCAGATTGTCGCGAAACGTGCACGACACAACCTGGGCTGGCTAAACTATATAAAGTTATTTAAGCACTATTATTCAATTCAATTCAATTCAAATTTATTTGTATAGCGCTTTTCACAATACTTATTGTTTCAAAGCAGCTTTACAGAATGTGCATTTCAGAAATGTACATAGAAAAAAATTCAGTTCCCTTTCAGTCGATAACGTCGGACGTAGTCGACGCGACTGAAATGGGATCACGCTAGGGAGCCTATCATCTTCGAGTACTATTGAACGAGCCAATGTAATTGGCGTGCGTGATTCGCATCACACACTCCGCCCCCGCGGCGCGGGTATAAATACGGAAGTGGATGCACGCACTAGTTGCCTTTCGCTTCGGAGCCGATCGTTTGATGTCTCTGAGAGTGCTGTTGTCTACAACGAGCGAGTGTGTCGGTGTTCTTCAGGAAGACTCTCCCAGTGCTGGTGTTCTACAGCGCGAGTGCAGCGGTGATCGCGAGCTTTGAGCTCTCAACTGCTGTTTTAACAGCAACAAATTTCTAAATGTTTGTGTGTGTTGATGGCTGGTTAGAGGGCGGAAAAGTGAGTGCTTCACTGTTTCAGTTCTCTGTTCAGTGTTGCCGCGGTCATTTCCCTGTGTGCTCCGGCACTGGTGACGGTCCTATTTTCTGAAAGAGCAACACGGGTGCGTTTGCGTCTTTTTCAAGATGTCATTCCGCCCGTGCGTTTCTGGGTGCGGTCGTTCCCTGTCTCTCTCTGATGGTCACAACTGTTGTGTCACGTGTTTGGCTTACAGCACGCTGAGACAGCTTTTGTGGACAGCTCATGTTTTCACTGTGGGAACATGACTGTCGCAGTGTTGAGGGCGAGACTCGCCTTCGTTCGCGGAGAGCGAGTCCCCATTACCATGCCCCACCCTCGGGTGCTGTGTGGGATGGGTGACCGGAGGATAGTGTTGGATGTCCCGCCCGGTAACCATTCCCTGTGGGCTCCTCACTCCTCCCTTCCACTGCAACCACTGGAGCCTCCTGTGTTGTCTGCTGGTCCATCTGTAATGGGTGGGCCAGCGGTTTCACTCGGGGCTCCCCTGGAGGACAGGACGCCGATTGCAGCATCAGAGGGTGAGCTGACTTCTGGAGATGATGACTCGGCTGCATTGTCTCCCTCCGGGAGTTCAATGTTGCCCGAGCCGGATCCAGAATTGTCAGCTATGCTGAAACGGCCCGCCGAGGCTGCCGGGCTCGAGTGGAACCTCCACCGTGTCCCGTTCAGTCTCGGTTGGAATCTGGAGTTTGGTATCTTGGGGCGGGCCGCGCTGGTTCTCAGCTCGCCGCCCCAGTGCCTTTCTTTCCCGAAATGCATGGAGAGCTTATCAGGTGGTGAACAGCATCTTTCTCTGCCAGAAACTGCCTGAATAGCTTTTCCCCCTCATTACCCTTGATGGAGGAACGGTGAAGGGTTGCGAGGTGTCCCTCCATTGGAGCGGTCTGTCGACACAGGTGCACCTGTGTCCGGCGGCCGCTGCCTTTTGGGGGGATCCTCGTCTCCCCCCTAAGGCCTGTGAGTTTCGTCCGTTCCGACGGGCAGAGCTTACAAGGCCTGTGGGCAAGCCCCTTCCTCTTGCGTGCCATGGCGTTGCTGCAGGCTAGGGCACCCATGGCATGCACGAGGGTAATCCAGACCGTGCGCTCATAGGTGAGCACCGCACTGCATCCGACCTCACCCTCCGGGGTACGGGTGTCGTAGCGTGCGTGATCGGTCTGGCGATGTCCACCTTGGTGGTCCAGTAGCGCCTTCGTTGGCTCAGCCTGGTTGGTATGGCGGATGCGGACAAGGTTCGGTTCCTGGTCTCCCCAATTTCCCAGGTTGGGCTGGTCGGCGACGCGGTGGAGAACTGCATCAAACAGTTCTCTGCCGCTCAAGCGCAGACGGAGGTCATCCGGCACATCCTGCCCCGGTGGCCAGCTGCTGCCTCCACCCGCCGCCGGTGGCAGCTCCTCCGCCTGCTCGTCGCCGTGGGCGTTCTCCGGCCGCCGCTCCTGCTGGCCCTCCGCAGCAGCCTCCACCCAGGCCTCAGCAGGGAGCCGGCCGCAGTAGAGACGCCCAGCCCGCTCCAGGCGCTGCCAAGCCAGGTGGCAAGCGACAGCGAAAGCATTCCGGAGCGGGCCGCCCAGGAATGGATGAGATGCTCTTGGAGTGGCACGATCACTCCCTCCCCCCGGGTGAGGGCCGGGTGGAGCCTTTGTTTGTGTGTGTGTCTGTTCCGCCGCTGGCTCCCTAAAAAAAAAAAAAAAAAAAAAGCGGAGCAAGCGGTACCCACACTTCAAAGAGAGAGCAATTTCATCTGTTCCTGGGTCCCAAGAGGGCCAGTCTGGCGGGTGTGACCCTGTATAGCCTTACACCCCTCAGCTCCCCCTTGGTCGCCAGCAGGCAGCTTGGTGCGTTCGAGGACCCGGTCATCCGCCTTCTCACGCGCCCCCTGCCGCTTGTGGAGACAGGTAAGTGTTGCACAGCACACTAACACCACTCTCTCTACTTTGCTGCCCCACCTCAGGCTCGGCTACCCCGCTCAAGTCAGTGATAGTCATCACATTAGGTGTTGAGCAGACGTGCTCCTGAAAATTCAGTGATATTCATCACACCGAGTGTTGAGCAGTGCTCCTGACTTGTGCGTGCTTATCTTATCCTGCTGGCGAAGGATTTGATATAGCCGCTCCTCCAGCCGGTACGAAGGCCAGTTGTAAACTCGTTCTTCGTGCTACTAGGTGGTGGGTCGTGACCATCTTGGCCCAAGATTGGTCTGCAGCTTTGACCTGAAAGACATGTGCTTCAGATCTCTACCTCCCGCACCGCAGGCCATCCTGTGTGTTGTTTCTAAGGGTGGAGTATCAGTACAGTGTCCTTCCCCTCGAGTGCTCCAGAGCCCGTTGGGTCTTCAGGTCAACTGGAAGAGAGTAATCTCGCCCACGGGCTGAGTATCTCTTTTCTAGTTTTGGAGAGGTACTCGGTCCAACATGTCTCTCCAATGAGAATGTGTTCAGCTGGTGTTGAAGTGAGAAAGGGTCCCACTGAAAGAACTTTCAGAGGCTCCTGGGGTATATGGTAGTCGCAGCCTTTGGCTCCCTCCATATGTGACCGCTTCAGCGCTAGCTTCACGATCGAGTCCCGAGGTGACCGTGGCAGAGCAGCTCACCCTGTGTGACTATAGTTCATCCCGGTCTGCTGCCAAACCCTCTTCAACAGAGCGGCCATGTACAAAGGGCGTGTTTTAACGGGGGCCTGGGCGACCCCCGACTACACGGGCATTCGTGCCTCGAGTTGTTAGACATTGCGACCGTTGCGCAAGCTTCCCCTGCATGTCACAAACTCACCCGTCACCTCCTCCTTGGAGTCAGACGCTTCTGAGGGCGCCTTATTCCACTCCTCCCGCTTACTCAATCGTGCCGCCATCGAGCCTCACGACAGTTATAGCCAGGGCAAGTGGAGACTCCATCCCCTGGGTCCGGCTGGGTCATGACCATTCCGGGGCCGCTCAGTTGCCCCCCCGGTTTTATTTTTCCGCCAGTGTTTGGGTAAACCGAGCGGACTACCCTTGGACAAACACTGGGACTCGGCGGCCCCAGGGGCCCGCAGAAATGCGTTTAACCCCAGTGAGCCTTCTAAAAGTGACTGCGACTCATGGTCGCCTTGCGCCTGCAAGTCAGTGAAATCATCACTCTTCATGTTGAGCAGATTTGCTCCTGAAACTCAGTGAAGTTCATCGCACTCTGGTGTTGAGCAGCAATGCTCCTGTAGCTCAGTGAGTCCATCACAGGTAGCTCAGTGAATTCATCACACGCAGTGCTGAGCAGAAATGCTCCTGGTGCTCAGTGAAGTTCCTCGCACTCAAGTGTTGAGCAGAAATGCTCCTGAAGCTCAGTGAGTTTATCACACTCAGGTGTTGAGCAGTAATGCTCCTGAAGCTCAGTGAACTTGTCACACTCAAGTGCTGAGCAGAAATGCTCCTGTCGCTCAGTGAGGTTCTTCGTACTCAAGTGTTGAGCAGAAATGCTCCTGAAGCTCGGTGAGTTTATCACACTCAGGTGTTGAGCAGGAATGCTCCTGAAGCTCAGTGAACTTGTCACACCCAAGTGCTGAGCAGAAAATGCTCCTGAAGCCCAGTGATCTTCACATGTTGTGTTGAGCAATGCTCCTGTCTTTTGCGCCCGTCACTTGCACCTACGTGCCATGTCAGGAGAGGAACAGGTCTTCATAGTTGCCCCTCATTGGCCCAACTAGACCTGGTTCCCTTCAACAGCCTTCCTGACTTCCCCTGGATTCGGGGACGGGGCACGATGGCACACGCGTTCTTCCCCCGGAGATTCCGGGCGGTCTTACATCCGAACGCGGAGGTTCAGGTGGCTATCACAAGAACATGTGTTAGTTACCATCACTTCTGCGAGCACCCCCTAGAATTGGGTAGCGTGCTTACGCCTTTAGAAGTGGAACCTAGTCGTTGAGTGCGTCTTCTCCCCTGAGGAGATCCTGAAAGCTTTCGATCACTTCAGTGCTCTCTTTCCTGCAAAATGGGTTGCAGTAGGCTGTTTTCCTAAATCACCCTCAAAATGATGTTGCCTCGGTGTTTAAACGACGCTCATCGTGTTGCAGAAGTATGCAGAAGCACGTTCTGATCGTCAGGTTCCTGAGGAGCAAGGTCTTGTAAATCCTTGTGTCCCTCTTTATCCTCTTGGGCCTTGTCCCTGGTGCGACTGCACTGCAGAGACCGCCCCTGAGCCACTGCGGGTAGTGAGTTAAAAATTCTGTTATATCAGTTCTCCTGCTCGCGTGGTCTCTACTAGAGGGTAGGGACTTGCTCGCTTTCGGTCAACGTATTGTGCCTGGAGTCTGGGCCGGCTAACTCTCACAAGCTGAGACCCCGGCTCGGATTGTGCCCAAGGTTCCTACCTCTCCCGTAATAGGAGCAGGTGGTGAGCCTGCAAGCGCTGCCCTGGAGGAGGCAGATCCAGCCCTGGCTTCTCTGTCCGATTCGCTTGGACGTGTACAGAATGCAAGTCATAGACCTCAGACCAGCTCTTCAAATATCTGTTGGAATTCAGCAGAGAGGGAAGGCTGTTTCCATGCAAAGTTGCACTTAGTGCTTGCCTTCATTTCGGCAAAGATCCGAGATGCAACATGTCCACTTAGGTGTTGAGCTCCTCTATGATGAGTGTAAAGTGCTCCGCCTGGGCGTTGACGATATACTTTGCTAAACAGATTCTAGAGTTGGGGGCTGGACGACACCTAGTTGAACCGCTGCTTCCCGTGGGCTCCCTTCTCATGAAGCCAGTTTCACCGTGAGCCCGGTTCAAGTGTCGGCTTGCTGCGCCATTCCCCTCCTATGGACTGGATACGTGCGCCTTTCTACTCCAGTTGAGTTCCCTTAAAATTGAACCCTGTTGAGTTCCTCCACACCCCTCCGACGTCGGACGTGCGGAACGTCTGGTGTTAGGCCTACCACTCGTAAGCAGTGGGGAACCTGTGTTAGGCTGGGTCCATATGTTGCGGTCCCTTCGGTGACCCCATATGTGTATTCTTCCACGATACGGCTCCCTGCGGTGAGCCCGTGTCTTCCCTCGGCAGAGTCTCTCTGCCGTCACTGTCCGGTGTGTCTCCCCCCGTCTTAGGCTGGAGCCACCCCAGTGACATTCCATATGTTAGACTGCCCGGTTTCCGCCCAGTTCATATGTGTATTCTCCACATTTCCTCCCTCGGGTTGGATGTGGCTTCCGCAGCGTCCCTTCCTTCCAACGTACGGGGAACGCTTTCCCAGTGGTCCTGTAGGAACAGCAGTGACTTCCCTGGCCTAAGCCCTGTCCTTCCCCGCCTTAAGTTTGCGGGGGCATCAGGAGGCTTTGGTTTAGGCACTGGAAGGTGGCAGCGTTAGTGGCGTGTTCAATGGTTGATCCCATTTCAGTCGCGTCGACTACGTCCGACGTTATCGACTGAAAGGGAACGTCCTGGTTGCGTATGCAACCCACCGTTCCCTGAAGGAGGGAACGGAGGACGTAGTCCCCTTGCCACTACCGCTGGACCACCGCTGACCCCGGGTTACTCTCGGCTCCTCAGCGAAAAGCAACTAGTGCGTGCATCCACTTCCGTATTTATACCCGCGCCGCGGGGGCGGAGTGTGTGATGCGAATCACGCACGCCAATTACATTGGCTCGTTCAATAGTACTCGAAGATGATAGGCTCCCTAGCGTGATCCCATTTCAGTCGCGTCGACTACGTCCTCCGTTCCCTCCTTCAGGGAACGGTGGGTTGCATACGCAACCAGGACGTTAGTTAATCATGTAGTAATTTAGGGCATAACATATCGCCGGCGTTGAGTCGTCTCTTCACAGGCGTCGAGTCGTCTCTTCACAGGCGTTTAGTCATCTTATCGCAGGTGTTGGGGCATCTGAGGTCTCCTTGAGAGGCTGGATACAAACCGGAGCTGACGAACGCTATTTACCTAGGGACTAGCGTCCCGAGATAACAGCAGAAAAGCAGATGGGAGATAATTATCTTAGGTGCTGTTCATAATATTAATGCATTCGATCTGATTCAACAGTGGTATAAAAGGTAAGCATTATGTGAATGCTTGGCTAAAGAGATGCGTCTTTAATCTAGTTTTAAACTGGGACAGCGAGTCTGAGCCTCGAACAATATCAGGAAGGCTATTCCAGAGTTTAGGAGATAAATGCGAGAACGCCCTCCCTCCTCTAGTGGACTTAGATATCCTAGGAATGACCAGAAGCCTCGAATTTAGTGATCTTAAAGAACGCGATGGATTGTAGGGCGATAGAAGGTCCATTAAATACACAGGAGCTAAACCCTTTAGGGCTTTATAGGTCAGTAATAGTACTTTGTAATTGATACGGAACTTAATAGGTAACCAGTGTAGAGATGATAAAATAGGTCTTATATGATCATATTTTCTTGACCTAGTAAGAACTCTAGCAGCTGCATTTTGCACTAACTATAGCTTGTTTATTGAGGATGCAGGACAGCCAGCTAATAAAGCATTACAGTAATCTAGTCTAGAGGTCATGAATGCATGAACTAACTTTTCTGCATCAGAAACAGATAGCATGTTACGTAGCTTAACAATGTTTCTAAGGTGGAAAAAGGCTGTTCTTGTAACATATGAAATATGATTTTCGAAAGACAAGTTGCGGTCTAGTATAACACCCAGGTCTTTTACTGTAGTGGATAAAGTAACAGGACATCCTTCTAAATTAAAGTTGTATTGTATAAGGTTTTGTGGGTAGTTTTTGGACCAATAAGTAATACCTCCGTTTTATCTGAATTTAATAGCAGGAAATTACACGTCATCCAGCATTTTATATCTTTGAGACACTCTGTCAATTTAGATGAGTTAGTGTTTTCATCTGGTCGTGATGAAATATATAATTGAGTGTCATCAGCATAACAGTGGAAATTAATTCCATGTTTTCTTATAATATTACCAAGTGGCAGCATATATATTGAGAATAGCAGAGGGCCTAACACCGATCCTTGCGGCACTCCATAGTCTACTGACGTTATCTTAGATTTTTCCCCATTTAAACAGACAAAATGATAACGGTCTGATAAGTACGATCTAAACCAGCTTAATGCCTGTCCCTGAACTCCAGTGTAGTTTTGTAGTCGATCCAAGAGTATTTTATGATCTATAGTGTCGAACGCAGCGCTAAGATCAAGTAGAACTAGTATTGAGATACAGCCTTGGTCAGAAGCTAAAAGTAAATCATTTGTAATTTTAACTAGCGCAGTTTCTGTGCTATGATGCGGTCTGGATCCTGACAGAAATTTTTCATAGATATCATTTTCTTGCAAGAAAGAGCACAATTGAGCGGACACAACTTTTTCTAGTATTTTAGACATAAATGGAAGATTTGAAATGGGTCTGTAATTTGCTAGGTTATTTGGATCTAATTGCGGTTTCTTAATGAGAGGTTTTATTACTGCCAGTTTGAATATTTTTGGAACATGACCTAAAGATAAAAACGAGTTAATAATATTGAGAAGAGGCTCTTCCACTACAGGTAACACTTCTTTCAGTAGTTTAGTGGGTATTGGATCTAATAAACATGTTGATGGTTTAGATGCAATGATAAGTTTATTTAGCTCTTCCTGTCCTATATTTGAAAAGAGGTGTAGTTGTTCTTGAGGGGCGATAATTGAGGCTGAATCATAAGACACCATAAAAGATTGTATATTTACAATTGTGTTTCTGATGCTTTCTATTTTCTCATTGAAGAAATTCATAAAATCATTACTACTATGCTGTAACGGAATATTTTGCTCTGGTGATGTTTGTTTATTTGTTAGTCTAGCCACGGTGTTGAATAAAAACCTTGGATTATTTTGGTTATTTTCTATTAGTTTGCGGAGATGCTCAGCCCTGGCTGCTTTTAGAGCCTTTTTATAACGTGACATACTGTCTTTCCACGCGATTCTAAAGACCTCTAAATTAGTCTGTTTCCATTTACGCTCTAAGTTACGAGTTTCTCTCTTGATAACATGCGTAGCACTGTTGTACCATGGTGCTTTAGTTTTCTCTCTAACCTTTTTTAATCTAATTGGTGCAACAATTTCTAGTGTACTAGAGAAAATGGTGCTCAAACTGCTAGTCATTTCCTCTAGTTCATCTGTTTGTTTGGGTTCACTGAGCAGCTGAGATAGATCAGGTAAGCTATTTGAGAATCTATCTATAGTGGTTGGAAGGATTGTTCTGCCTGGTCGATAACGTGGCGCAACATGACAAATTTCAGCAGTACGTATTATGCAAGTTATCATGTAATGATCAGTGACATCATAACTTTGCGGTACAATATCTATATCGGTTGGGTTGGTTCCATATGATATAATTGAATCTAGTGTATGATTAAGACGATGAGTGGGACCACTGATGTTTTGCTTGACCCCAAAGGAGTTTAATAAATCTGTAAACGCAGCCCCTAACGCATCATTGTGTTATCTACGTGTATGTTAAAATCTCCAAAAATTATTGTTTTATCGACATTGACCAATAGATCTTAGAGAAAGTCTGCAAACTCTTTTAGGAAATCAGCATAGGGACCTGGAGGTCTATATAGGGTAGCCAAGGCTAGAGATAATAGGGATTTCTTTCTTACATCTAAGAGTGTAACATTTAGCACAAGTACTTCAAACGAATTAAACCTGTGACCTGTTTTCTGAGTAACATTTAGAATATCTCTATAGATTGTTGCAACACCGCCGCCACGACCGATCAGACGGGGCTCATGCTTATAACAGTATCCTGGTGGAGTAGACTCATTTAGACCGAAATAATCATTTGGTTTAAGCCAGGTTTCAGTAAGGCAAAATACATCGAAACTATTATCTGTGACCATTTCGTTTACAATAACCGCCTTAGGTGTGAGCGATCTAATGTTTAGAAGACCTAGCTTTAGAAATTGTTTTTGTTCACTGATATTGAGATTTTCTGGTTTAATTACAATAAGATTTTTCCTAGATCCTACAGTAGATTTATTGTTTGGCCTCACTGGACGAGGAATAGACACAGTTTCTATATAATGTTCTACACTACTTATATCAATTAAGTTGGGACAGCAAAGACTGTGATTTGGACTTTGACTTACTAGTCATATGGTGTGTAACGTCTTGGAGATGTTGTCCGACAGAACAGCCGCTCCGATTCTGCTGGGGTGCAGGCCATCAGCACGGTAGAGCCTAGGTCGCTCCCAGAACAGATTCCAATTATTTACAAAGAGCAGTTTCTGTTACACAATGACATTAACCATTCATTTAGTTCAAATAATCTACTGAACCTTTCCTGTCCTTGTCGGTACGTGGGAAGCGGTCCAGACACGATGATCGTTGCTTCAGGCGATGTGCTGCGTACCGTCTCGATCAGGCTCCTGTAGTCCTTCTTCAGAACCTCCGTCTGGTGCAGCCTGATGTCGTTCACTCCCGCGTGCAGCACAACAGCTCCGACGCGGTCGTCACGTTCAGGATCTCGGGAACATGTGCAGCGACATCTAGAACACGAGCACCAGGAAAGCAGTGAGTGCGCACCTTACCCTTACCTGAGGTAGCACGGACATGACGGACGATGGAACTGCGATGGAAGGTCGGAGTCAAACAGTTACTAACCACTGACTTGTGAGCATCGGCGCGTGATGTTTCAAGCGCTGATCGCCGATCTCGCAGCTCGGCTTGCCTCTCTAGCAGACCACGGATCTGCTTCTCCACGGACTCCAGCTCCAACAACACCGAATGCAGCTCGAATGTGTCCTCACCTGCACTCAGAGGTAACGTTAGACACACATCCGATATATACGCCATTATAACAGATGAACAGTAAATTAGTAGTGATACTACCAATATCACTACTAATTTAGGACTGGAATCCTGGATATAACCCGTATCCTTTCAGTGAAACGGGTGTACATGAGACGATCAATAGGCGAGAGGCCACGCGTGCGATGCTAGCAGGCTAAAGGCTAGTAAAGGAGATTCGGAAAGTTGGATCTAAGTAGCGAAATCAAAGCAATCCGATTGTTTTTTATAAGGAAAAGTATCGAAGATAAGTTCACATGCTAAAAAAAATAGAAAGTGCTTGTTTATAAATGAGTGGTAAAGATGAAAATCAAGTATTTATGAATCAATTAGACGGAGCTCCAAACACAAAGCTAGAACTGTATTGAAATGACGTGCAGCAATAATAAATAATATTATTATTTATATTATTATTAATAATATTATTTGCCTTTAGTAGGAACTAGGCGAATTGTATGGTCATGTGATGTCAACATGATGGTGTCAATGCGGTGGCGACCTGATCCATGTAGACTAATCATCTTGTGTGAGTGTAGATCATTTTAAAAAATTTTAAAATACTTTTCATACTTTTTGGGGGCGCTGTTTCTGAATAACCATTAACAAGCAAGTGAAATTCCATTATGACTCCAAATATCAAAATGTTGGATTCACCAACAGCACATTGTTCTACAACAGTTTGTCTTCTCTTTATGTCAGCATTGCATGCCCATGATGTGAAAAGAATCATTAATCATGTGTTCAGTCATAGAGCAGCAAACTCTGTGAGCATGTTGTCTTAACCAGGGCAACAAACAACATGAATCAACTTCTCAACTGCTGTATGGAGCCACTTGATGTGTTGTCTGTTGTTTTATTATACTCTACTTGTTCAATATTCATTACTTTATATGAGATTCATCATGCTTCTAGATGTTATTTAAAGGAAGAGTGACAAGTTCTGTCATAAGGCATCTATAATGAAGCACTTCAAAAACAATATATTGCGGACAGGGTCATCAGAGCTCAAGTATTAGATGGAACACAGATGGTCATGACGTTCAATGGCAATTGCTGAACTAGTCCTCTAAACAAGTGGTTCTCTTACATTTCATTTTAGGGATTGTGAGCAACACAAACAATTTAATTTGATTAAATGATCTAAAGAGCCATAATGTGTACATTTTGTTTTTAGTTAGTATATAGGCAGATTTATTTGGTGAGTGTCTTTGTACTTATCTGCCTTTAGTTTGGTGGCTAATGGATTTCTTCAGTTCTTTCATTTAACAACTTTATTGTCTCCATTTATTTTTGTTTGTTGTGTGTGTGTGTGTGTGTGTGTGTGTGTGTGTATATATATATATATATATATATATATATATATATGCACCCTGAACAAAATTATAAATGCAACACTTTTGTTTTTGCCCCCATTTTTCATGAGCTGAACTCATGAGTGGGTAAATGCTAGGGCTTTTTCTTAGGGGTGGGAATTGGCAAAAAAGTCACAATTCGATAGTATTGCGATATTTGGGCCAAGATTCAATATTATTGCGATTCTTAACATATTGCGATTCGATTCTGCGATATATTGCGATTCATGTCCCTCATATTATTCAAAGGCATTACAAAAAATGAGAAAAATAAGACTGCTCAACTCACTTCAAATGTCACATTTAATTCTGTAAACATTATCTTCTACACATTAACTGAAGTGCAGAAACTTGGGAGGGGAGTGCAAAAACTTGAAAACTTGTTGTTGAACATTCAGGACACAGGACCTTATTACACAACAGGACGTAATTATTCTCTGAATAGGAGACCTCTCACATGAATGGTGAGCTCCCAGCACATACAGTAACTTCAAATTATTTAAATACAATAGAGTAACATAAAGCAGACATAATAGAGTAACATAAACCTGAGAATAATCATAAAACTGAAATTTACCCACACTTTCAATTTGAAAGAATACGGAGTGTCGTGTACAACCGGTTGTAATAGTGAAGCCATTTTCATTTGAATGTGCTGTTGAATGCACGACAGCAAAGCACCGCAACAAGTGCCACCTTGTGGATGTAATACGCAAATGTAAATGATCAGAGTAAACTCTGAGAAAACCAGAAAGTAAACCAGATAATTTTATAATTAAATATTAAAATACTTTGGGCTACTGTATCATTAAAATTGCGTGCGCAAAATATAGCAATACAGAATTTTCCCCCACCACTACTTTTTCTATGTACACAAAAGGCCCTTTTCTCTCAAATATTGTTCACAAATCTGTCTAAATATGTGTTAGTGAGCACTTCTCCTTTGCCGAGATAATCCATCCACCTCACAGGTGTGGTATATCAAGATGCTGATTAGACAGCATGATTATTGCACAGGTATGCCTTAGGCTGGACACAATAAAAGGCCACTCTAAAATGTGCAGTTTTATCACACACCACAATGCCTCAGATGTCGCAAGTTTTTTTTTTGGGAGCGTGCAATTAGCATGCTGACTGCAGGAATGTCAAGAGCTATTGCCCATGTGAATTGAATGTTCATTTCTCTACCATAAGCCGTCTCCAAAGGCGTTTCAGAGAATTTGGCAGTACATCCAACCAGCCTCACAACCGCAGGCCACGTGTAACCACACCAGCCCAGGACCTCCACATCCAGCATCTTAACCTCCAAGATTGTCTGAGACCAGCCACCCGGACAGCTGCTGCAACAATCGGTTTGCATAACCAAAGAATTTCTGCACAAACTGTCAGTAACTGTCTCAGGGAAGCTCATCTGCATGCTGCGTGCCATTTGGGTGTGTGTGTAGTGTAACATTATCATTTTCCACTAGATATTTTCTCTACATCTCATAAGCAATTTCGATTTTGGCACGCTCTGCACCAGCTGACCACTAAGGAGCGAATGTACAGTGACGTGACATAACTGCCAGATTCAAATTGTGCTTTCGTGCTATGGCTGGCGCTGAGTCAAAAATGGACGCGCTCAGCACTTGTCATATATCACAACTATTCCGTGTTTTTAACCAAATAATGTTTATGTTAGGTTTCAGACATTTAAATACATCTAATTTATAGCAAACAATAAATTTATAGTTCGTAAAATACACAATGGTGTCTATGGAAGCAGCAATAACAATCCATTCAAATATATTTGCCGCCGTGTTTTATTCATATCAGATACACAGTGTAAGTAACTATGAGGTTTTCTCTATTCTTCTCCCAGTTCACCGGCCACTTTCATGTATTTCGGGAGAAACTGATGAATAGACAAGCTGTAATAAATCCAACAGACAGGAATCTCTGAACTGCAACCCAAACAAACATGTCGGTGCCCATCTCACGTTACAGATCAAGATCATTTATAAAGGTTTTTAAAACGACAAAACAAACTCACTTACAGGTATTCGAGAATCGGAATAGAAGATGACATGGTAAGCAAATGTGTTAATATTTAGAAATAAAAGCGCTACATCTGTCATATAGTGCTATTTTGGCTGTGGTAAATCATGACTCGTCACCATGGAAACATTGGGGGGGGGGGGGGGGGCACTAATTTAGAGCACCACATGACCCTATGGCAATGCTATACCGTGCCACTGTCATCTCCCTCTTCTATTGCTGCCCAAATGTAGAGTCAGGTTACTATTGCATCACATACTCAGACTCCACTACGGGACACTGTGACTTCCGGGTTGGGTCCCTGCCCTCCACTTTGTTGCCCCACTGCGGGTAGTCAGCACCTCTGTGCTGACCTAGGATGCTCCTGTCTTAAAGGCAGAAATCCCAGTCCTACTGGCGGAGGAAGCAATCGAGCTGGTTCTTCCAGCCAATATGAACTCAGGGTTCTACAGCCCATATTTCATTGTACCCAAGAAAGGCGGTGGGTTACAGCCAATCTTGGGCCTGCGATTTTGAATCAGGATGCTATCGCAGAAACGCATTTTCAAATGCATCCGTCCCCAGGATTGGTTTGCAGCGATCGACCTGGAGGCCAGTTGGGGCTTCGGGTCAACTGGGAAAAGAGCAAACTCTACCCTGTGCAGAGGATCTCTTTTCTTGTACGGAGTTGGACTCGCAGAGAAACGTGTTCGCTCAGTGTTGAACTGTGGTAAACAGTGTTGAACCCTCTGGGGTCGGCAAACGAGCCGGCGCGTTTTGCTCGATTTTTTTCACATATCAGGAAAACATACTTAAAATACTATGTCATTTTTGGTCATACAGACTTATGAAATATAAAAAAATAAACTGTTGAATGTGTACTTTTTTATGTGTCCACTTACAATCGAAATAAAACATTGTGTTTTTGTAAAATAAAGAAAATAAACAGGGTGTGCTTTCTGCCTCTTTGTCTCCGTTAACTTTTTTTCTGGAGCACTTCTCTAAACTTAAACAAAGCTCAGCGAATACTATTCACCCAGGCATGAGCACTATATCTTTATAATCATTTAAGTTTGTACTTTTAAAATATTTAATTCAAAACTAAAATAAATATTCTCTGTTTATGTAATCTATAAAAAAAAGAGAGGTGTCAGCTGAACTCATTATCATTCTCTCAGCTCATTATTCTGCTAATCTGACACGCCCACGGAGAGCGCGCGTATTCAAACGCAAATGATCTGAAGCAACACATGCAAACGTGTCAACGCCCCTCATAAACGCGATAACACAACAAATGTAATCATCAGATTAATGTACTATTTCGTCTGCGAGGCTGTGTGAGGAATAATCCTGGGACATTTATCTCAGAACATGTGCTGGTTTATTTTCATTTCGAGGAGCGACGGATCTAGCCGAGAATTGTGAGTAATTTTTTTATTCTTGTGCTTTGTTCTAATCGCGATATGGAATAGTGTCTGTAAACGCAAAAAGACTGTTTAAATTTTAATCACGTTTCTGTATGTGAATGAATTAAGGGCACATATGGGCGCTGTTGTTTATGTTACAGATGAAATATGAAAGACAATATTTCATAGTTTTTGGATAGATTATAACGTTTTAATTCTAAAATAGACATCAAATAAGCTTTTGTTAGCCAGTTTCTGCTCATTTGTAAATATAATGTTCTGTCAAAAATAAACACATCAACTAAGATGATATTATAGTATTTGTTCCAATGTAAGGGTACTTTAAAAAAGAATACTTTATAAGACATTTATGGGAAAAGACGATTTTCTTTTCAAGATGTTTCCAACTCTAACTTTGAACAAATTCTGTATAGTGGCCCATAAAGCCTATTTGAACTGGTTATGTTTCCAAGCATGACTATGTACTCAAAATGTGCTTTTGACTTATATGGATTATATATATATATATATATATATATATATATATATATATATATATATATATATATATACATATATATATATATATATATACTGCCGTTCAAAAGTGTGGGGTCGGTACGATTTTTAATGTTTTTAAAATAAGTCACTTATGCTCACCAATGCTGTATTTATTTAATTAAAAATACAATACAAAACAGTAATATAGTGAAATATTATTACAATTTAAAATAACTGTTTTCGCTTTTAATATATTTTAATATATTATTTATTCCTGTAAACAAAGCTGAATTTTCAGCATCATTACTCCAGTCTTCAGTGTCACATGATCCTTCAGAAATCATTCTAATATGATGATTTGATGCTCAAGAAACATTTATGATTATGATCAATGTTGAAAACAGTTGTGTACCATTTGTTTTAGGATTCTTTGATTAACAGAAGTTAAAAACACCAGCATTTATTTAAAACAGAATATTTTTTAACATTCAATTTAATTACTCCTTAATGAATAAAAGTATTGATTTATTTTATTTATTTCCCCCAAAAAATAAAATAAAAATACTTACTGACCCCAAAGTTTTGAACGGTAGTGTTTAATGTTACAAAAGATTTTATTTCAGATAAATGCTGTTCTTTTGAACTTTCTATTTATCAAAGAATCCTGAAATAAAAATTTAAATAACTGTTTTCAACATTGATAATAATGAGAAATGCTTGAGCATCAAATCATCATATTAGAATGATTTCTGAAGGATCATGTGACACTGAAGACTGGAGTAATGATGCTGAAAATTCAGCTTTGATCACAGGAATAAATTACACTTTACTATATATTCACATAGAAAACAGCTGTTTTACATTGAAATAATATTTCACAATATTACTGGGTTTGTTTCGTATTTTTAATCAAATAAATACAGCATTGGTGAGCATAAGTGACTTCTTTTAAAAACATTAAAAATCTTACCTACCCCAAACTTTTGAAGTCGGTTCAGCTGTTTTGGGACCAGTTCGGGGATGCACAGGTAGAGCTGCATGCTGGGCGACACCCAACATATTTGCCAGATTCTACAATCTCCCAGTGGAGCCAGTGTCCTCTCATGTACTCGCTTCAACCAGCCAGTACTAGTAGCCACTCAGGTGTCTTCGTTTTCTCGCCACTCCACGGACTGGACACGTGCGATATTTCCTTTAGGTGAGCTTCCCGAAAGCCCTGAGTTCCTCCAGCACTGCTGACGTCGACGCCAGTGTCTAGACCTGTGCGTTGGCTAGGTGCTTCTGATTGCATGGTCCCCCCTCTGGGCGACCTCCACATGTGTTTTTCCACTGTAAGCCTCTCTGAGCATGTGTCTTTCCCTTGGCAAGCCACTTAGCCACCCCTGGGGTTGAAATATTCCACCCTGCAGGCTGGACACCCCAGTGTTCTCCTTATGCATCCCCCTCCGGGTCATATGTGTATTCTTAAGTCCCCCCTGTTGGGTTGGCATTATTGCATATTTCCACTGAGATATGCTTCCCAGTGTACCTTGGTATTCCTGTGTTAAGTAGTAGTCATTCGTCCGTGCCAGTCTCACGACAGGGACCTCAGAATTACGTAGGGTACTGGAAGACAGCCAGAAGGTGGCGTGACTAGACTAGAACCCCATTCGTCGCCACAAAGGAACTCGTAGTGATTACGAAAGGGAACGTCTCGGTTACGTATGTGACCCTCGCGCCCTGAGTAGTTCCGTCTTCCTGCCACTTCCGCTGTACCGTGGGGATCACCTGAGCTCAGTCTTGGCTCCTCAGTGAAAAAACATATCTGCATGTTGCCGCCATCCTCCTTTTATACCCTTGAGGTGGGGCGGAGATACGCTATGAAAATTCCGCAGACACATGGCATTTCTTTGCCATTGGCTCATTTTGTAATACTCAAAGTCGATAGGCTTTCTAAGTGAAACCCCATTCGTCGTCATGATGGAACGTCTCCGTTCCCTACTCAGGAAACGAGGGTTACATACATAACTGAGACGTTCTTCCTATTGGTCTAGCTTTATCACTTTGCACTTTCACGAAGTGTGAGGATGCAGCTCTGGCTCCTTAGCAACTCCAGAGCATCCGCATACTAAATTACATCGACGATTGGTTGATTCTTGTTCAATCTGAGATGTCGTTCTCGCCCACATGAGAAAGTTGGGGTTGAGGCTGAACGCCAAGAAGAGTGAGCTTTCTCCAGCTCAGAGGACCACTATTCTAGGCGTAATGTGGGATTCAATGATGATGCAGGCACCTCTGTCTCCTGCTCAAATCGCTTCGATTCTCCCAGCCACAAACGAGTTAAAGCTAGGCCAGTCGCTCACTGTCAAGCAGTTTCAGGGTGTATTTACACCTGTCTTATTTGGTTCGATTGACTCCTTTTTTGACAGGGTCAGATTTTTACTATGTAATTTGGGTGATTAAAGAACTGCTTATACATTAGTGGTGCAACGGATCGCATTTGATCTGTGATCCGTACAGACAAGCTGCCTCACGGTTCGTCATGAATGTGATGCGCGGATTAAATGCTAAATTTAACCATCATAGAGTGAAAGTTTATAATCTGGACGTATTTTGTCTTGCTAATTTACACATTTAAACAATTTTAAATGTGGAATATGAGGCAAAAATCGGGACTTGCGTGTTATATGCGTGCATATAACTCACGCACATGCAGAGAGAGAGAGGCATATTTCAGACAGCGCTTGAACACAAATGTATTCTCTTTTGCGTTTCCTTGCCCTTTGACGGACATATGCACACAAATGTTTATGTTAAAAAAATAATCTAAATACCCCTCTCAGCAAGTATTCTCTCAGTTATGTCATAAGTGAACAGTTGAGAAAGAAACAGGATATTTGTCAGTTTTCTGTCTGTGCAGTCGGACTTAAAGTGACAACACCTAATATTCCTATTGTTGTCTGTCATTAAAGGGTAACTAAACCCTAAACCACCTTTTTGACATTTGGGTATAAAGTGTTTTAATTTTACAATATATGGTGCAAAAACATCTGAGTGCTGCCCTCTTCAGGTTGAATGATGGCTACTGCAGTTGAATTTTCCTATTGGATGTTTGCGGTGGTACGGGACATAGTGGTTGCAGGTGACGTAAGCAGGTTCCAGCTCACCACACCCTTGGTACAAGGCAAGCTACCACGCCCTTGGCAGTATAAAAACCATCTTGTTTCGTCAAAACCACTGTAGCGAGTCAGGAGTTGGAATTGCGAATATTGAAAACGATCAGGATAGAGTATTTTAGCATCTATTTAGCATAGCATTTATATAGTTATACAGATTATTTTGTTTAGCCTAGGTAGTTAATTAGCATAGTTGTTAGTGTAGTATTACTCAGCCCCACCCTCCGTTCGCCCCCTCTATCTCCGCTGGGCTCTGCCCACTTTTTCAGCATTTTTTAAATATTGCCAGTGGTTGGAGTCAGGCTCTGACCATGGGGTCTAGTTAGCCTTCAATGTAAAAAATAAATAAATACATAAATACAGCTTTAAAAAAGATGAAACTATATTTAATTTCTAAAGTCAACAAATAGTGTTATTTTACAATTAGGCTTAATTATTAAGTTCTGTACCTTAATACTGTTAGACTTTGTAACTTTGTTATTTAGTATTCATCTCTGCTTGTAATTTGTGTATTTGTTCTTTTTTTATTACTGACTGTTCACTTGTTTTTAATAATGTTTGAACTTTATCAGTTAAAAGCATGCTAGCCCCTATTTGCAGCACATCGAAATCTTCGCAAAATACTAATTACAACATTGTATAGATGACATTGTATCATATGATGTTCATATGGTTCTTCATATTGCGTTTGTAGCTGATAAATTAGTAAAATAATAAAACATTGCACTACGAAAGATCTCCATGATTAGCCTGTTTTTGCACTTCCTGCTTTTCCCTAAAAAATCAACATTGTATTTGGTCCTGACCAAGCAGACTTTACTGGTGTGAATACACCCTCAGAGTTTCTGTTGGGTCTGATGGCAGCTGCGTCCTACGTGATACCTTTTGGACTGCTGTACATGAGACCTTTGCAGTGGTGGCTTAAAACCAAGGGGTTTTCCCCAAGGAAATCCACTCCGTATGATCAAGGCAATGTTGCAATTCCTTCATGCCTTAGTCATGTGGAGAAAACTTTGCTTTGTTTCTTTCGCAAGTACCTGTGCTGGGGGCTCCTTGTCGTTGCGTCACTCTAACGATGGATGCATTCCTCTGAAGGTTGGGGAGCGATCATGATTGGTCACTCGGCTCATGTATTGTGGCAGGACCATAATCTTTTGTGGCACATAAATTGCCTAGAGATGCTTGAAGTGTTTCAGGCACCCAGACCTAAGAAGCCGTCATGTGCTTGTTCGTACAGACAAGGCAAGGCAAGGCAAGGCAAGTTTATTTATATAGCACATTTCATACACAATGGTAATTCAAAGTGCTTTACATAGAAGAAATTAAAATAATCAAAATAAATCAGAATAATTAAAACAGTTTAGAATAAAAGATAAAATACAGAAATAATCAAAATAAATCAGAATAATTAAAACATAAAATAGAATAAAGTAAAAACAGGCGGACGAACAGTGGCACAGTGCTCATACAGCAAATGCACAGCTAAACAGATGTGTTTTGAGTCTGGATTTGAATGTGACTACTGTAGGAGCACATCTGATCTCTTCTGGAAGCTGGTTCCAGCTGCGGCTGGCATAGTAGCTGAAAGCGGACTCGCTGTGCTTAGAGTGAACCCTTGGTATTTCTAGCCGATGTGATCCTAATGATCTGAGTGATCAGTTGGGTTTATATTCAGTGAGCATGTCTGCAATTTATTGAGGTCCTAGGCCATTGAATGATTTATATACCAGTAATAATACTTTAAAATCAATCCTAAATGTAACTGGCAGCCAGTGTAAAGACCTGAGGACTGGTGTGATGTGTTCATATTTTCTGGTTCTTCTAAGAATCCTAGCAGCAGCGTTCTGTATAAGCTGCAACTGTCTTATGGTCTTTTTGGGAAGGCCAGTGAGAAGTCCATTACAATAATCCACCCTACTGGTGATGAACGCATGCACAAGTTTCTCTAAGTCTTGACTGGAAACAAAGCATCTAATTCTTGCAATATTTTTCAGGTGATAGTATGCTGATTTAGTTATGACTACTGAAACTAAGGTCTGACGCTAAAGACACACCCAGATTCCTGACTTGATTTTTAGTTGTTTGACCTCTAGAGTGAAGGTATGCGTTCACCTTGAGAACTTCATCTTTGTTTCCAAACGCAATTACTTCAGTTTTGTCTTTGTTTAACTGAAGAAAATTTTGGCACATCCAATTGTTTACTTCATTAATGCATTGGAACAGAGAGTTAATGGGGCTGTAATCGTTAGGCGATAGGGCTAAGTAGAGCTGTGTATCGTCTGCATAGCTGTGATAAGCAATTTGGTTATTTCTCATTATTTGGCTCATTGGGAGCATGTACAGGTTGAATAGGAGTGGCGCAAGAATTGAGCCTTGAGGGACTCTGCATGTCATGGGTGTCCACTCTTCCGCATGTCATGGGTTCCTACTAATACTGTAAGACCTATTGTGCTGCAGGCCTTCCATCCTCCTCCCTTTCAGATGCCTGACCAAGAGAAACTAATCTGATCTTCCCAGTTAGGTTGCTAAATGCTTACATCCACAGAGCTATCTCACTTGCTTATGAGTCGGCTGGCCAGCCTTCACCTTTGGCTGTCCGGGTCAACTCCACCAGGAGTATGGCTGTTTCCAAAGCATTACTGTCAGGAGTTTCACTCCAAGATGTCTGTGATGCGGCAGGCTGGTCCTTACCACACACCTTTTTTAGGTTTTACAACCTTGATCTGGGCTCCACTCTTGGGTCGCAGGTGCTCTCATCTTAGTGTGCACTTAGGATTTCACACGGACAGGCACTTGCTCGTATAGTGACACACGGCGACATGGGTATAGTGTTCCCACAGCCTTTCGATGCAGGATTACGTAACCAAGATGTTTTGCACTTATATCATAATTTGCACATTTTTATCTTAAAACATTAGTGATCATTTCTTTTTTGTTGTTCATTTTTATATATTATTTCTTTTAGATTTTTATTTTGTATATTTGTACACAGTCGGAAATGACTTGTTTGTTATGTGTGCTGCTGTGTTTTTGTGTGTTGAAGCTGCCTTGATAATGTAATTTCCTGTAAAGGGACCAATAAAGTATCTATATCATCCAATTCTCTTATAATGCCTAATGAGTTTAGAGAACACCTGACAAGATATCAGAGAGCACTCCTCCATACAGAATGTGTCCATATCCTTCACTTTGCCAAGTCCATGTTGATACACTTTCCTCTATAGTTTTCAATAGGGGGTCAGGGGACGGGGATGGCCATTGCAGAACCTTAATTTTGTGCTCGGTTACCCCTTTATTATGTTTGTTTTGGATCATTGTCCGGATGGAAAATCCAAACAAGGCCTATTATAAAATTTGCAGCAGATGCAGTCAAGTTTAGATTTTTTTATATCTGTTGCTATTTGATGACTCCATGATGCCATGTATCTGAACAAGATGTCCAAGACCTCCGGCAAAAAAAAAAAAAAAATAGCAGTATATTTAATTGCACTGTTATGGAGCAACCCTGTGATCATGAATGGACTGTATTCATGTACACCATATCTAACACACACATACATTGTCACAGCTTTAACACAGTCTGTTTACTGTAACTGATTTCATGCATACTCGGACTTGTGCAATGTTTGTGAATGTTTGAAGGTATTGTGTATAATGTGTTTAAGATATGTGATGGTACGATGTGTATTTGCTCGTTATGTGTAGTGGATACGTACAATGTATGTTTGGGTAACATCAGCCGCTAACATTGTTCATTCATTGTTATAAATAACCACAATACACATATGTTTGATTTTAAATCTTTATTTAAGACTGGGTTACAAAGTATAACAAATATAAGTTACCTGCTTGTAAGACACCAGTGACCAAACCTGTATTGAGTTATTGTGTAATTTAATCATGGAAAGATGTTCTTTTATATGCATAAGGTGATAAGAAGTGCATATGTAAGAAAGTAACTTACCTGTGGAATGGTACACTCCAAGGGTGTGGCCTAGACTATAAATGGCTGCCAGAGTTAGCACATGGGGAATAGAGGGTCAGGTTGGTTGTGTGAAGTGGAAGCAAAGCAATAGGAGCTTGTGTTTATGAAAGTTTGTTATCCAAACTATACAACTGCTGTTGTGGCTACGTAGGGCCCTATGAAAACCGTTTTATTTTTTCTCAAATTCCGTTTTATTTTTTTTCAAATTCCGTTTTTTTGGATTTATTTTTAGCCCTTTCGGATTTTTCGGATTTGCTTGTTTTCACTTCTAAGCAGTATTGACCGTTAAAAATTCAGTTACACAAACTCACAATTCAGCTTTTTTATTTAAACTGTTAATATATTCAGCCAAGCACATTCAAAATTCTCCAAAATTCAGCCAAACCTTCAACAAATTTTCTGGCCAAAAATAAAAGTAACATGAAGGTAACAGTTACAAGGTAGGATTGATGAATATTAAATTAAAGATTAAATGCAGACATGCTGCAGGGAGACAGAAACATTGAAACAATGATATGTGCCTGACAGAAAGCCAACACAATTACATTAAAACCACTTTTCCTAAAGTAAAAAAGTCTTTATAACTACTTGCATACATCATTTATTCTTTCAAGCAGACATATTTATTTGTATGAATTAAATATAATTAATCCTTAAAGCTATTAACAAACAGTGAATGCTTCTCTCTTTTTCTTTTGTTGCTTGACCAATATTAAGGACACGGACCGCATTACGTGTATTACCCACTGTCACTTTAAGACGTCGGATCATGTCCAATGACATACGGATCCAATTGCACTGATGCACATCCGATACACTCACAACTATTTAAGACATAACCGACATAGTTTACGTGAATACTCTCCAAAACGGACATTTAGACATAATGTTGTGTGTATTTGTCTATTTAGACACGAAAGAGAGCTCAATTCAGTACTCGCGCGCTGTAGGTCCATGTGCATGGCTGCACGCTTCGTGTTGGGTGTGTGCGCACAGAAAACCGTACCGAATAGTGCTCTTTTTTGCATCGTCACTCTTATTCAGATCGCCTGCTCTACTCATTCTCCCAGACGTTTACATTTTTTAACGTTTTATGAGGCCGCTGGTTAGATCAGCACGTTACAGTATACAAATGGGCGCATCTACCACAAACGCAGCCACCGTTAGCTTATCAGGAGACAATCGCTTCGACATTTTTTTCCCTACGCGTGAACGTGAGGTCGTATGGTTACTATGCATCATGTTTATCAATGCCATTTGGCCACGGTTTAGGTAGAGACCTTTCTACATTTGTTGTTTTAAAGTGAAAAATGAGAAGGAAGTAAAAAAAAATGTTTATTTAATACAGGGTTTATAAAAGTTTTCATAGGTGAGGGCCAATTTAGTAACCCAACATTGAACTGAGGGCCGCCAAAGGGGCGGGGGAGAAAAAGAAAAAAAACTGGAAAAAAAATCCCATTTGAAATAATTTTTTAATGACCAGATTGCATCTCTACAGTTTACATTTATTGCAATAAACACATTTTAATTCATAACTGAGGCGAGTTTTTTTTAACAGAAACTTTTAAAATAGAAGCTTACCAAACAAGTCATCATCATTAATATCTATCATTGCCTGTCAGTCGCGTTTCCATTATTGCAGATTTTCGCAAATGTTTTGCGCTATTATTATCCATTTCTTTAACTGTAACTGAAAAACGAAAAATTAACGGTTGTTGTATTTTTAAAACGCAAAGTTGAACACCAACATTTTAATTTGAACTGGCAACAGCAACTGCTGCGCAAAAAAGTAAATATCGACAGACTTTTTCAGATTTTTGTTTAAATTAGCCTTCTTTTTGCCCCTTTTTTAAACATTTAAAATATTCACAAATTAATATGGAAAACATGTCGATTTTACTGGTTTTCTAAGGCCAAATTAGAACCTGGAATTTATATTTTTCCCGCAGTGCTGAATGATGAGAGCCATATAGGCTATAGCCTGTGTCTCTGGAACCACAGCCCACAGAAAGGTGATTTATAGGTGAGTTATAGGCGATTGATAATGAATGTGTCTGAAAAAACAGTGAGGCATTTTAATTGTTTATTAATTATTGTTTTCTAAGTGTCGGCTAAAAACATATCTCTATCTCCGCTGTTAAGCAGTTGCGCTTTTAGAGAGAAATGCACCTTTCATACGGATTACATAATAAGAAGGTATTGCTTTCGATTCGAATTTGTTTAAAAGTGGACATTTCAAGCTTTCGCCTACATAGGTTATATTGTTTCAGTTCTCGCGCTCCAGTTCACGGAGATCATGAAAGCGCGTAGGCTAGCTACTGATTGTTTTATTTTATTTTACAAAAGCAAAATGTTTTCTTGTTATTATGAGTTTACACAAATAAAAGTAGTTGCGAATAATGTATTATTATTTTCTGTATGACCAAAAATGATAGAGTATTTTAAGTTGTTTCCACTGTTGATAGGAAAATGCAAGTGTTCGCGCCGGCGAAAAATTTGAAAGTTAATGGAAGCGCGGCTATTAATAAGCTTGTCATTAAGTCACACTGAATATTGATTACTTGGTCAACATACCCTTTTAAATTGCAATGGGATTTGCGGTGCTGTTTTCGGCAGCTAAACACCACTAAACGGATAGATTAATTTTTTCAAAGCAATGTACAGTTTTAACAGTTTTACATATGTTTTTCAGATGTTTTCGCGGGCCGCCAGAAATGTTTCCACGGGCCGCCATTGGCCCGCGGGCCGCACTTTGAGAACCTATGATTTAATATGTCAACAAAATATATGCAAATTCCGTTTACATGTGTAAATTCTGTGATTCCGTCCGCGTTTTCCGCATCACGGAAATCATAGGGCCCTAGCTACGTTCCCACAAAAAATACTTTTTTTTTCTCCAACATTTTTTTTATTTTTATTTTTCTGTCTGCACAATAAATTCACCTCAACTAGGATTTCCTGTCGCCTTGGTCTTATTATGCCTCCGATCGCGAGGGCGATCACTAACATGTACACATGGTGTACTTTTTATACCTGTGTGCACCAAACCAATCTTGAGTGTTTGATGCTAAATTTTTGAAAGGGGGGGGGGGGGGGGGGGTGATTCCAGGTGATTCGTTCAAACATAATTCCACACACAACTCAACATTCCAGATCCCCAAAACACCAGTCTAATCTAGGCCATAAATGGAGTGGGCTCCAGCCAGTTCTAAAGTTTCAAAGAGATGTGCCCAACTAAAGGAGAACGTCGTCAACGTTAGATAGTTTGAAAAAGACTGATTGGTTCAGAAATGGCATGGCTTGGAACCCACCAAGATCACGGCAGAGGTTGTTTGTGTCACAGTGTCTGGTTTATGTTTCCCTGGGTGACCAGTAGAGGTCCTCTTCCCCAGGGTGTCATTCACATTGGAACTGCATTCCCGACAATCTTTGTCTGCACTCATCACTGTTCATTGCACCCAGCTGTCCCCCATCATGATTGTGAGTTCTTGTGTATAAATACCCTGCCTGTTTAATGTTTGTTACGGAGTCCTTGTTTTTTTATCACCCCACTTCTGAGTACTGCCTTCTTGCCCGTTTGTATTGTTCTTGTTTATTTTGGATTGCTACTTTGGTTTTGACCCCTGCCTGGACTGTTGTGAGTACGGATTCCCCTATAGAATAAACTGCTTTTGGATCTTACCTGTTTTGCGTGTACGCAACGTGACAGAAGAACTCCGTCAAAACCAAGATCCAGCGGTATGTTTTTGAATGTCTCTTCCCCAGCCACCGAGCGGGAGAGAAGGGAATTATTCGAGGGGACCCGGTTGGTCAAGTTTCGCAGGACCCGTGGAGGTCGCAGTGGAGCAGGTGGTCGAGAGGAACCCCAACACTATTTTCCACTCAGGCCCCTCTTCGACCCTGGGCTGCTGAGATCCAGTCCAGAGTTTCATCCGGCGCTGTTTCCATCCAGCGCAGAGCGCACACTTCACCAGCGGAAACGGCGGAGGAGGAGGAAGACCTCTAGCCTCTCCAAAGGCCCGGAAGCCGTGTCCCAGCAGCCCGCCACTTTTCTGGAGGCTGATTCAGAGATGGTTCACGTCACGTCTGCCCAGTCAGAGACTGACGGTTCATGTCACGTCTGCCAAGTCAATGATGGTTCATGTCACGTCTGCTCAGTCAGAGACTGTTCACGCCACGTCTGCCCGGTCGGGGACGGATCAGGAGATGCCCATTCGCATGGCCGCATGGCCGCGAGGACACTGATGGACTATTTGGAGCGTCTTGCTCGGATCCTGGACATGCCTTTGTTCTCTGTTCCTGAGCCAGTGTCTGCTGTTCCTGAGCCGGAGCCAGTGTCTGCTGTTCCTGAGCCGGAGCCAGTGTCTGCTGTTCCTGAGCCGGAGCCAGTGTCTGCTGTTCCTGAGCCGGAGCCAGTGTCTGCTGTTCCTGAGCCGGAGCCAGTGTCTGCTGTTCCTGAGCCGGAGCCAGTGTCTGCTGTTCCTGAGCCGGAGCCAGTGTCTGCTGTTCCTGAGCCGGAGCCAGTGTCTGCTGTTCCTGAGCCGGAGCCAGTGTCTGCTGTTCCTGAGCCGGAGCCAGTGTCTCCTGTTCCTGAGCCGGAGCCAGTGTCTGCTGTTCCTGAGCCGGAGCCAGTGTCTGCTGTTCCTGAGCCGGAGCCAGTGTCTGCTGTTCCTGAGCCGGAGCCAGTGTCTGCTGTTCCTGAGCCGGAGCCAGTGTCTGCTGTTCCTGAGCCGGAGCCAGTGTCTGCTGTTCCTGATCCGGAGCCAGTGTCTCCTGTTCCTGAGCCGGAGCCAGTGTCTGCTGTTCCTGAGCCGGAGCCAGTGTCTGCTGTTCCTGAGCCGGAGCCAGTGTCTGCTGTTCCTGAGCCGGAGCCAGTGTCTGCTGTTCCTGAGCTGGAGCCAGTGTCTGCTGTTCCTGAGCCGGAGCCAGTGTCTGCTGTTCCTGAGCCGGAGCCAGTGTCTGCTGTTCCTGAGCCGGAGCCAGTGTCTGCTGTTTCTGAGCTGGAGCCAGTGGCTGTGTTTGTGTCTGTCCTTGTGGCTGTTATTGTTCTGGTGTCTGTTCCTGTGCCAGGTTCTGTTCCTGTTCCGGGTTCTGTTCCTGTGCCCTGGCCGCCCAAGGGGTCTTCACCGCCATGGCCGCCCGAGTGGTCGTCTTCGCCCTGGCCGCCCGAGGGGTCTTCACCGCCCTGGCCGCCCGAGGGGTCTTCACCGCCCTGGGCGCCCGAGGGGTCTTCACCGCCCTGGGCGCCCGAGGGGTCTTCACCCCCCTGGGCGCCCGAGGGGTCTTCACCGCCCTGGCCGCCCGAGGGGTCTTCACCGCCCTGGCCGCCCGATGGGTCGTCTGCTTTGCCCTGGCCGCCCGATGGGTCGTCTGCTTTGCCCTGGCCGCCCGATGGGTCGTCTGCTTTGCCCTGGCCGCCCGATGGGTCGTCTGCTTTGCCCTGGCCGCCCGATGGGTCGTCTGCTTCGCCCTGGCCGCCCGATGGACTGTCTGCTTCGCCCTGGCCGCCCGATGGACGGTCTGCTTCGCCCTGGCCGCCGGCTAAATCATCGACCCCTGTTTCTGTTCCCTTCCATAGACCTGATCCTCCACCGTTCCACCTCCCTCCTGGACTCTTGTTTTGTTTGTTTTTTGTGGGTCTTGGAGCGTCTGGTAGCCGGAGGGGGTATGTCACAGTGTCTGGTTTATGTTTGCCTGGGTGTCCACTAGAGGTCCTCTTCCCCAGGGTGTCATTCACATTGGAACTGCATTCCCCACAATCCTTGTCTGCACTCATCACTGTTCATTGCACCCAGCTGTTCCCCATCATGATTGTTAGTTCTTGTGTATAAATACCCTGCCTGTTTAGTGTTTGTTACGGAGTCCTTGTTTTTCATCACCCCACTTCTGAGTACTGCCTTCTTGCCCATTTGTTATTGTTCTCGTTTATTTTGGATTGCTACTTTGGTTTTGACCCCTGCCTGGACTGTTGTGAGTACGGATTCCACTATAGAATAAACTGCTTTTAGATCTTACCTGTTTTTGCGTGTACGTAACATGCCAGTTTGATCCCAAGACAGAGGATTGACAACAGACCTCGTCCTCTGAATGACCCCGTGGTTGAAATCTCTTAACACTTTTTTAAGACTTAATCTCTTAAGACTTTACATATAAAATCATCCCAAAACAATTCTTGACGGACTTATAATCAAACATTGTTCAACTACATAATCCTATATTGTATCTACAACCTCTGTATGTGTCTATTATGCTTAGATCACATACAAGTCATGCAATTGACTTGCAAGTAGCCAAGACAAACAAGTAGCCTCCAGACTCTTAACTGAACTGTGCTTTGATACAACATTTAATAACCCCGCCTAAGAAACGATAGAAGGGTTCAATTAATGATTGATGGTTCGTTCAGGTCATGTCTTAAGTGCATATAGAAACTTGGGATTTCATCATCTCACCCTTAAAACTCATTTTTTCCTCACCCTCTTTCTTTCTGCAACTCGTATGAATGTGTGTGTGCTTCTAATTGTGTTAGATATTAGTTTTATGTGTTAGAATAGTCAATAAATTCTTCTTTGTACTTTAAAGATAATTGTTCTTGTGTTATGTGCTTACAAATTTAATGTCTTAAACTGCTGATCTAAGTTACCTTGCTTATATATAGTGTTTCACTATAGTTTGGATATTTATATCCGTTTTAGAACTGATAGTTACGCCCATTCAAATGAACGCTGGACGAGCCATTTGCTCGGTCGTTTAAGTGATTCTTTTAAGATTCCCTATAAATTAATTAATAATTCCTTTTGAGCTAAATTGACTTGTCTGACCCCAGACACAGTTACTTAAACCACCATTTGCCTCACGCAGTACAACACATCTCCTTCGCATAGAGTTGATCAGGTTGTTGATTGTGGCCTGTGGAATGTTGGTCCACTCCTCTTCAATGGCTGTGCGAAATTGCTGGATATTGGCAGAACCTGGAACACGCTGTTGTATACGCCGATCCAGAGCATCCCAAACATGCTCAATGGGTGACATGTCCTGTGAGTATGCTGGCCATGCAAGAACTGGGATGTTTTCAGCTTCAAGGAATTGTGTAGAGATTCTTGCTACATGGGTCAGTGCATTATCATGCTGTAACATGAGGTGATGGCCGTGGATGAATGGCACAACAATGGGCCTCAGGATCTCGTCACGGTATCTCTGTGCATTCAAAATGCCATCAATAAATTGCACCTGGGCTGGTGTGTTTACACGTGGTCTGCGGTTGTGAGGCCGGATGGATGTACTGCCAAATTCTCTGAAACGCCTTTGGAGACGGCTTATGGTAGATAAATGAACATTCAATTCACGGGCAACAGCTCTGGTGGACATTCCTGCAGTCAGCATGCCAATTGCATGCTCCCTCAAAACTTGCAACATCTGTGGCATTGTGCTGTGTGATAAAACTGCACATTTTAGAGTGGCCTTTTATTGTGGCCAGCCAAAGGCACACATGTGCAATAATCATGCTGTCTAGTCAGCATCTTGATATGCCACATCTGTGAGGGGGATGGATTATCTCGGCAAAGGAGAAGTGCTCACTAACACATATTTAGAAAGATTTGTGAACAATATTTGAGAGAAATAGGCCTTTTGTGTACATAGAAAAAGTCTTAGATCTTTGAGTTCAGCTCATATAAAATGGGGGCAAAAACAAAAGTGTTGCGTTTATAATTTTGTTCAGTGTATGTGTATATATATATATTTATATATATATATATATATATATATATTAAAAAATATATAACTTAGCACTTCCTTATTAGCCTGACTACGTCAGACTTCGTACTTCCGCTCAATTTCATTTTGCTTCTGTACTTAGTCTGAGACATCAACATGTCTCTCAGTTTTCCTCCGGCCTGAAAACAGCTGGCCAATCAACGAACAGAGGGCGGGCTGAGAGCCGTGACGTAGACGCTAAGCGACGAGTTTAAGATTGGGGAAATTGAAAACGACCGCGGATATGGAGACACAGGACGCAATTCGCTCTGTTGTGGAGAATATTCCTGGCATTTCCAAACTGAAGGCCGAACAAGAAGAGTGTGTTTGGTAAACATTTTGAATGGAGGTGATGTCTTGGCCCTACTCCCGACAGATTTTGGTAAAAGTTTAATTTATCAAATATTATCGATCGTCAGCGAGAAACTGGGGAGGCCAAAGGCCGGTAAGGCGATAGTTGTGATTGTGCCCCCCTTGGTTGCACTCATGGAGGATCAGGTTAAGGAGGCAGCAAAACTTGGTCAGCCATGTTCACTCCGGTATTTCACTCGATGGTTTCGTTTTCGCATCATACGTATGTTTACAGTGGAAGTTCGATGCGGCTGAGCTGGTGAATAACACGCGTCATAACCAAAAGTTATGTGATTGGCTTAACCAATGTTGGGTTAAGCCAATGACGGGTAACCAATGATTTTATACTTCAGACAAGCCCCCCCCCCCCAGCGATAAAGAAAACACTTTTCAATGATGCCATTCCAGACTCTGTCTATGAAGCAAAGCGAAGTAGCAGAGTTTGGTATTACCAGGCTACTTCCTTATTGCCATATGCGAGTAAAAATCTGTGTTGGCGAGTATATGAAATAGTGTCAATAGCCAGTTTGCCGGTAACATTTTTATGAAACCTAACAATGCATGCAGTGTAACCACTGTTGGTGAGTTCTGTCCATGTTTGTTTAATGTTCAAAAGTTCAAAAATTTGCTTAGTATTTTGTTAAAAAGACTTTATTGCATAAATTGCTGACATGTGAGCAATCAGATTGGGACCTTGTGATTTTCACGTGTGCAATATATATATATATATATATATATATATATATATATATATATATTATATATTTATATATATATATATATATATATATATATTAGAGGTGGGCATAGATTATTTTTTTTTTTAATCTAGATTAATCTCACTGTAATCTTGGAATTAATCTAGATTAAAATGGCTAATTTGAATTCTGCCGAAGGCATTCAGAATATGTGTGCTATCCAAATAATGACTAAAGGTAAGTCTTTGACAATAGTTCGCCTCGCGTAGGGATGTGAATTTCTGCCAAAAATGCCATTCGACAATAGTGGAGCAAAAGTCGAATATCGTAAAAAAAAAAAAAAAAAAACGCACACTCACAAAGACAGAAAGGGAGGCCAATTTCATCTTTAGCGATTTGTCATCAAACAAACTGTTTATTAATTGAACAAGTAACATGTTTTCGTCGTTTTTTTTTTACATAGTAGGCTAATTGGAAGAAGAAGAAAACAATAAGCACGACGTATAGGCTACAGTCCATTTTTGCATCGCCAAACCAGATGCTCGTTAGATCAAAAAATAATGTCATATGTCATAATGATTTTATGTGAATGCCTTTACCGGCAATAGTCTCCTCCTTTTTAAACAAATTAGTTTTCAATCAATGTAAACTATTTGTGTGACTATGCCCCTGCGCAGTACACGCACATTATAAACTTAATTTCATAAACTGTACACAATGGTAACATTAGCTTATTTAACCTGTTAACCTTTGCCAGTGCCCCGACACTCTAAAGCGTTTTTTTGTAGCCTATAAATTAATGTATGTCCAAAAAATGGATAATGTCATACTTTTTAGTATTGCTATCGTGGCGTAATAATCTGTTTGGTTGTAAAATGTATTACCTGAATGAAATGAAATCGAATATCATCCTGTGGAATCATTCATTCACAGACATCATACAAAGATGTTCAACTAATAAAGATCTTCATCGCTGGCAAAAATATGATGCATTTGCAGATTTGCTTTCACTAGACTAAACTAGATCCACGGCCACTTCATCCAACGCTCTTGATGTTCTTAAATCTTCCTGTTACGAATCCGAGTCGAGTGTGATTGAACGCGCTTCAGACGATTCGGTGCGTGAGGAACTGAACAGATCATTCAGACTGATTCGCAAACCGATTTAGACAGATCTGCCAACTTGTTTGATGAAGTCTTTGAACAGAATCGACTCAAAAGAGTGATTCATTTGTAAATTGAGCATCGCTAATGCCCATACAAAGATACAGCGCGCATGGAATAAACTCATTTAACAACATGTAATTGCATTAAAATGAAGTAAAGAGAGGAACGTCGCCCAACATAACATGTAAAAGTATACACCTTGTGTCCCTGACAGGAAAATACCCTGCTGCGCGATCTGTGACTGAAAGCGCGGCGTCAATTATGCCAAATATACTAGGCTACACACGGAATTGGAGAAAATATAACGATATTCGAAAAAGCTATTTTATGATCCCAACCCAACTTTGAGAATAGATTAACGGCGATATATATATTTTTTCGCCCGAAAAGAATCTCACGTTAAAGCAGCACGTTAACGCTGATAACGGCCCACCACTAATATATATATATATATATATATATATAAATTAGCACTTCCTTATTGCCATATGTGAGTAAAAATCTGTGTTGGCGAGTATATGAAATAGTGTCAATAGCCAGTTTGCCGGTGACATTTTTATGAAACCTAACAATGCATGCAATGTTGTGAGAGCCTTAACGTGAACAATGTTCGGCACAGTTGACTGGCCAGCGATGAATCGTCACGTTAATATTCAATACACAAATATTCAAACACACAGCATGCAAATAATGAATTAAACCCACTTTCACCTCTTCTTGCACTTGAACAGACAAATTCACACAAAATTGTGGAAAAATGCCCATCTCGTCGAGTATCCTAAACATAGTCGTTAAGGCTTAAGTGAACTTAAACAATACAGAAAGACAAAGCATGTGTATCAGTATCAGTACTGCATATTATGTCTTAGTTACAGCAGCCTAATAATCCTTCTGCTGTCTGCGCTTCTAATGATAATCAAACAACAAAAGACAAAGGAAAAATCCCTTATTGCTCTTGACTGAATAACCTTTGTAACTTCAATAAGGATTAAACAATGTTTATTTATACAGTGAAGACTGTCATTTTACAATTGATTACTTTTTTCAATGTCTCTACCTGAAAACTACTGTTACTTGTTGTCACGTTTGATTTTGAGTTTTGTTCATGTTCTTTTTTTGTCTTTTATTTTGTAATTCTCTTAAGGCTTTTTCGACTTCATATAGTGCTGTGCAGACCGATCGGCGGCTGACTTGAAGCAGTGCATGCTGCTTAGAAATTGTGTCCGACTTGAGACAGCGCTGACAGCACGTTTGTCACGATTAGCCACGTACTTCCTGTGTTTATTGGACTACATTTCCCATCATACACTTCCCTGGACTGATTACACCATACACCTGCACTGCACTGATTGCACACACACCTGCACTTCATTTACACACACATAAAAGCCACTTCCACAAACCACTTCTCTGTGAAGTATTGCATTGCCCTGGCTTTCAATTCTAAGCGTTTATCTCTGTATCTGCTGATCTGCTGATCTGCTGATCTGCTGATCTGATTACTGACCTAGGACTGTGTACCCCGACCCCTGATCGTTCTCTGTTCTGTCTTGACCCGGATTGCTCTTTGGGCTTTGTCTTTGGCTGCCTAACCTGACCTTTGCCTGTGACCTTCGTTGATTCTGTCTGCTGTTGATTTACCCTGCCTGTTGACCATTCTCTATAAAGCTGCAAATGGATTCCTCTGCGTCTGCGCCATCATAACAACGTGACTGTGACGTATGCCAAAGTACTGCAAGAGCGATTCGAGAGTAGCCGGAGAACTCAGCCAGCGAAGCTTCTCCAGTGCGGCTGGACGAGCTCTGATGAGGACACAGCTGTTTCACGATTGGCTGAATCCAACGCATGACAACGATCACGTGTGTTTTGTTTATTTAAACACCTTCAGTTCCACTAATGTTCACAAATCTGTTTTTCTTTATAACAGTAGCTCTTTTTTAATGTAATTGTGATGTTATATTGTGCTGTATACATGTTTATCAAAATAAAACTGTTAAAAAAACGCAGACCCCACTAATTTGATATATAAATAGTATAGGCTTATGTTGAGCTTTATTCTTGTACAAACAGATGCTGTATTTAGCAATACATTAAGTATTAAATGGAAACGTATCTGAAACGTCTGTGTATTTGAAAAATATTGCATTTATTTCACATCAGCTGGGTAGTGTCTGACTTCATGTCTCCATTTTTAGCTCCTCCCCGCCTGCATGCGGCAACTCTCGCCGATTGGTTTCATCTGGCCGCACACCCATATGGCCCTATCATTCATCTGGTGAAATGCGTTGCCTGGCACTGGTCTGAAAATGAGGTGTGTTCAGGCACCTTGTTGGCGCATTGCTATTTTGAGGCAACTGAAATAGACTGAGCCATTGACCAACTGAATCCTGGTCTAATGTCAATGGTGCAATATTTTGTTTTGTTATATAAAGAGCGGGTTAGTATTGTGCGCCTATAGGTGGATGCACAACGAGTGTACACTCTGCTTATTACACACACAGGGACTCACAGCAGCACACAAACTAGCCGATTAGGGGTGTAAATCGGAGCCTACATGACGATTCGATACCGATTTCTTAAGCCAACGATTCGATTATTTTCGATACTTCAGAATTCCCCGCGATACGATTCGATTCAATAATCAATATTTTTACATATCTATTAAGTTTCAAATAAATCAACAAAAATGTTTATAATTTGCCTTTTATTGCGAATACAGGAACAGTATTCTATTCATATAATGTGTATGTTGTGCTCAATGCACTGCAAATAGAACAGCAAATATAACAGTTACTGCATACAGTTCAAAATTTGATTCTATCGAATCGTGGTGCGTTTCCGTGCATCTTACGTCATCGCAAACGTGCACGACGCATGATAGAAAACAGAACGCGGGTCAATATATTGTGTATTTTTAATTTATTTATGTGGTGCGATTATGCACAGCTGAGTGAACAACACCGGTTTACTGTGTGTCGCATTTGGCTTTTTGCTGATTGCAAACGCAGGAGACAGTGGATTTCCATTAATGTGTTGCCCTGAGTCCACGCGCTATGTGTGTGCGAATACACTGCAGACTCACTCTCGCTCTTATCCAAGGTAAATTATCAACACTATCATCCCTTACATGTGTTTTATTTAACTAAATACATCATAATCAGCTAAAAAGCATGCGCTTACTTCCTGAACAAGTGCGCACCCGAGTTCGTGATGCTTTCACATTCACGCGAGCCGCTGCACGGTTCGAGTGCAACCGAACTCAGCGCACCTCCTCCAGGCAGTCTCGGGTTTGGTACCCCAGTGTGCACCCAGGTCCGCATGACAGACAGCTTTCACATAATTACCGATTTTTCATGTGAACCGTGCCCGTTCCGTTCCGAGTTGGTCTGAAAGCACCCTAGACTTTTCAAGTAAGTTGTTGAAGTAGCCTTTTGTACACGTTAGCGCCTGTTTGTTTACGTTAGTAACTGCTAGCTTGGAATTCCCCGACTAAGTGACTGAGGGTGCATTCACACTGGCAGTTTAGTTCGGTAACTAACTAACGTTAGCACAGTGCATAACAACAATCGTTTGTACGCATATGAGCGGATGCTGAAAATAGACAGGCGGCAAAACAAACTCATTAATCGATACTCTTGCGGACGCATCGATGCATCGAATCGTCGGCTGTATAATCGATGCATCGATACGAACCGATTAATATTTACACTCCTATAAAGGATTAGAATGTAAAAGATTAATATTGTGTACAGAAAAATATGGTGGAAAGAGATGGTCTGCTTCACGCTTTAACCTCACAGACGATCAGATCCGTTTCCTCTCTGGAGAAGCGTTTAGTCTTTCCGCTTGCAAATTTCGCCATGTAAATAGCAAATCCATGAGCACAACTGGCTTTTAAAGGGAATGGAAGATGAGACTTTGATTGGTTTATTGCACGTTACATCTAAAGCCAGGAACACACCAAGCCGACGAACTAGCGCTGATGAAAGCCGACTGTGTTGTCGCCTCGCGTCGGGGTAAAATGTTGTACTTGAACACACCGAGAGAACTACTGCCGACTGTTAGTCAGGCGCAGAACGCGACTAGAATGCGCGTTCTGCACCTGCGTGTGAATGAGACAACTGTCTATTTCTGCAGATATATTCATCTATTTTCGACATTCAAAAAGAGAAACCGACACTGCAGGCTGCAGATAACGTTACACAAACCATAAACAAAGCAGTGCGTGCTTACCGTTTTGAATATCAATCCTGTTAAACACTTTCTTTATTCCACTCCACTCATGTTAATATTTAAATATTTGCCAAGGAACACTCATGTAAGATGACGTAACATAACAGCAGCCTTCTATCTGTACCGTTTTGTCTTCTTTGGTCTTTGTTTTGCTATTATTCTCGAGCACTGACTCGTTCACTAAGCTGAACAGCCAATCAGAGTTCTCTCTCTCACCGACGGCCCGACGCCGATTCAACATGTCGAATCGGCTGTTACAAAGCCGACGAGGACCAATTTCAGCCGACGGTGCGGAACACACTGAGAAAAATTAGTCGGCCGACGCAAAAAAAACTTGGTGTGTTCCTGCCTTAAAACACACCCATTATTCATTAAGAGAATAGGGACAACTCTTTTACTCTGCGTTCACACCGGACGCGAATAGCGCGTCAAATTCGCGTATACCGTGTCTAGTTTGACGTCAGAGGCGAAAGTTTCAAAAGTTTCGAACCCCGTTGGCGGCCATCTTTTTACAAGATGTCTGTTGTTGATGGGTCATTTATCGAGAGAGTCACCGCTCTATATTTGCTCTGGAGAGCAGAACAGCGGCATAGGGATCATCATCGCCGTATTTGGGTCCACCAGACCCTTCGGAGGCGAACCCAGTTCGGCGAGTTTCACCATTTGCTCCAGGAGCTACGGCTGGATGACGGCCGCTTTCAGCGGTACTTCCGCCTGTCCCGCGTCCAGTTCAATGACCTGCTGTCCAGCATCGGAGCGAGGATCACCCTCGCCCTCACCCACCTAATCTGTAATTTATTTTTGTTTTGATGATAAATGGAGCCAGCCTAGGCTACTACAAAAGTGATTAAACTGTCCTGTGTTTTTTTCCCTCACACAACACAGACACGAACTATGTTCTTGCACTAAAGTATGTTGGTTCTCTTTACATTAGAATAATAATAATGTTTCATATAATCTAGATTAGATATGTAATAAATAGCATACAAAATGAATGTCTCATATATTAAAATCAAGTTTTTATGTGGTAAAATATTTACTTCACCACGTGACCGCAGCAAGCTGGCTCCTGATTGGTTAACAGGTCAATGACGTGACACCTACATTTTCTGTCCGATTGCATTTGTTCAGGTAAAAACGGGTTTAAATGCATAAAAAGATACGGTATATTTTTAGTACCTCTCCCATGTATGTACTCACTTTAACTTTAAAAAAACTTATTTGTAACTTTTTTTTTGATATTTTAAGTGTCAAAATATCATGTGGTGCGACCGTCCGGCCCTAACTTCTGTTTTGAAAACGTCTTTGAAATTACTCTAAATTTATTAAAAATTATTTTCTGCACTCTTTGACATGATTTCCAAAGTGTTTTGTAATTCTGTAAAAAAAAAAATCATAGCATTTGTAGTTATGTTTCCATCATAATATACAAACAAACTTTGTCCGATGTCCATTTTATGAAATATCATGTGGTGCGACCATCAAGGAACTACCATTTTGGGATTTTTATGTTGAAAACTATTCAAACAGAGGAAGTTACATCATATACCAATTTACCAAGGACCCGTGGAAGCCACAAGCAGGTATGTAATTCTCTCAAATAGGAAAAAAAATAAACCTTTGTTATGGTTGGTATGCAGTTACCAAAGTTGGATGTCATGTGGTATGACCTTAAAAAATAATAATATTAAAGTTATTTTTACAAATATATACTTTTATTCTAAATTTTATATTGACCTTTTGTGGAAAGCTAGCTTGTTTTGTTTAGGTGACCAATTCTGTGCCTGTAAATTTTGACTGAATTTGAAAATATCATGTGGTGTGACCAAATACCATGTGGTGTGACCACTGCAGACTGTTTTTCATGATAGATATATGTCCTAGATTGGCATGTTTTTTGCCTTTATATTTAATTGAGTGTTTATATACAAAAAGTACTTTAATTCAGTATAATTTGGAATAGATTTTTATGCAAATTTATATATATATATATATATATATATATATATATATATATATATATATTTCAGACGATTTATGTTTACTCTTTGTACAATATGAGAAAAATGCAACAAAAAAGTTATAGCATGTAATTTTAGTTTAGTAATTATGCATTTATTAGTAATGTATTTATTATTGTCTATTTATTTATTTAAAACTATTTTAATCTATTTTACCAGATGCAAATGCCAAGTGAAGTAAAAATTCTGACCCTTCAGCAAGAGTGGAGTACCTTGCTAGGATAAGAGTGAAATATTATTACAGTTTAAAATAGCTGGTTTCTATGTGAATATATATATATAGTAAACTGTAATTTATTCCTGTGATCAAAGCTGAATTTTCAGCATCATTACTCCAGTGTCACATGATCCTTCAGAAATCATTCTAATATAATGATTTGCTGCTCAAGAAACTTGATTATTATCAATGCTGATCTACGGTATGCTATAGATCTAACGCTCAATTTTCGGATTGAGGATTTTAGTTATACTATTTTTGTTACTACTGGAAATTGTGGAAACTGTGATACATTTTATATGTCAGGATTATTTGATGAATAGAAAGTTCAAAAGAATACCATTTATTTTAAATAGAATCTTTTGTAACATTCTAGCCTAAATATCTTTACTGTCACTTTTTTTATCAATTTAATTTGTCCTTGATTAATAAAAGTATTAATTACTTAAAAAAACTATTGTCCCCAAATGTTACCTATATACAATATACAATATTTGTATATATATAACATTATTATTTGTTAGAAAGAAATTCTAAGTCAAGTTAAATGAAATGGTGCACTTATGTTTGCGATGTGATTTTTATGAAAAAAAATGTTTATAAAATCTTTGTGTTCAGGAAAATTCTGTGAATTTTGTATAAAATTTGGTTTGAATCTATTTTTTGTATAAAATGCATTGTCCATTGATCTCTTTAAATAGATTTTTAACTATATAAGGTCTTCGTTGTCATTTGGAGCGACCACTCATCATGTGGTGCAACCAATAAAAGCAATCTCTGTATTAAATTTAAAATAAAATATCTTATTTCTGTGGCTGAAGTATGAATCACTGATAAAGTATGCTTAAGTGAATGATATATTTTTTTTAAATTATCAGTTTTATGTGATTTACAGGAAAAATAAGTCTGTTAACTAGATTTAAGGCTGTGATCATTATTTAAGGCTAAAAAAATGTGATCATTATTTACAAAAACTTAAAAGAAATGCAAATACTTTGTTTCTAAACACTTTAACTACTAAGAACTTGTAAAAAAAAATGTTAAGCAAGTTAAGGAAATTAATTAATTTTAAAATAAATCACGGTCACACCACATGACATTTTTTAAGGCTATGGCCAATTCATCTAGATGAAGAAACACTAAAATCACTTAAAAAATGTTAAGCATGTTAAGGAAATTAATTAATTTTAAAATAAATCACGGTCACACCACATGACATTTTTTAAGGCTATGGCCAATTCATCTAGATGAAGAAACACTAAAATCACTTACATTTAATTTTTTATATGAATTTATGTGTACACAACATCCTTAATGTTTGAACAATTGCAACAGGTATTATTTTTTTTTGTATTTTAAAATTGGCCTGTTGAAAATCCTTATACGTCATTGACCCTAACGCGGCGCGAATTTGACGCAGAAGTTCAGATTTTTCAACTCGGGCGGCAGACGCGAATTCGCGTCAAACGCGTGAATGCACAAAAAGCACTAAATAAATCATTCTTGCGGAACGCGCCAGACGCTCAATTCGCGCTATTCGCGGCATTCGCGTGAACATGACGCGCAAATGAGGCGAATTCGCGTCTACCGCGCCGCGCTCTACGCCTCATTCGCGCAGCAGGAAAATGTTTACGCGCGTAACGCGTCTTTGCATTGACTTAACATTGAAATCACTCGCGCTAGACGCTCTATTCGCGTCCGGTGTGAACGCACCATTAGACCATGCGCCGGGTGCGCCAACCATTTTTCCCGTCGTTAAACTAGCAAAAGTGGATTCGGACACCCTTAGTGCACTTGCGCTGTGTGCTTTAGACCATGCGCTTTGATCGTTAAAATAGGGACCATGGTTTCCTGGTTTATAATGTGATTCCCTTATTCTGTCATGTGACCTTGTCATGAGGGTCCCCTGTTTGTGTGTCATGTTCTGATTTACTCCCTCGTTTCATGTGTCACGTTCTCTGACACATTGTTCATTGCTTTCAGGTGTGTCCAACCCGATCTCACGGCAATTTGTATGAATTTTACGAGCTGGCTAATTCATATGAATTCATACAAATGACGTACCCCTGCCCCTGCGCCCCTGCCCCTGACGTACCCCTGCCCCAGGGTAAACTGGGGTTTAGACAAATCGTACGAGTGAGGTCTCGAGTGAGTAAGGTGGCTACCTTTTACTGACTTGTACAAATATGTATGAATTTGTATGAATTGGTCATGAGATAGCATTGGTGTATCTTGTTAAAGCTCTTGTCTTTGTGTATAAATACCCCTCATGTTTCCATTGTCTCTGGTCAGTGTAACCACTGTTGGTGAGTTCTGTTCATGTTTGTTTAATGTTCAAAAGTTCAAAAATTTGCTTGGTATTTTGTTAAAAATAATTTATTGCATAATTTGCTTACATGTGAGCAATCAGATTGGGACCTTGTGATTTTCACATGTGCAATATGCATCTACCAGTCTGTGGTCAGAGACTATCCACTCCATTACAAAACTACCAACAGCTTCAACCATTGATGAGGTGGATCCATGGGCTCCTGCTGCTCTAATTATGACCCTACCATCTGCATGTCTCAGCAGAATTTGAGATTCATCAGACAAGGTGACATTTTTCCAATCTTCCACTATCCACTTGGGTGAACACTGTTGACATGAGTGAAACACCACATGATAACATGGATATATTCAGATTAGAACTTTTTATATTTATGCAGTATCAGGAAACATGGGCTCAGATGTATGGGGTACTGTATTTGCAGGAAATTTGGAGTATTTTTAAATCATATTAAAAAGCATGTCAAATTAATGTATGTAATATACTGTAATCTAACCATCAACTATATGTAATTTTGCAGTATCTCACAAAGATTACAAATATAGTATTAGAAATAAATAATGACCAAATAATTAGAATTGTTTTGTTGTTATTATGCATTTTATTTTATTTACTAATTAAATTCCCAAATGTCATGGTTGTTGTTTTTTTACTTTCATGCCTATGCTTTAACTATGAGAACTATGAGAAGCTGGATAATGCTCCTGTTGAATAGGATATCTGTATCAAGCAGCTGGTACAGACAGCTTTCCTCAGCTGAGCAATGAACTGTGTCACACTAATTTCATCTTGCTGTGCTCTCTTTGACATAAATGCATGCAAGTCACTTTGAAAGTAAATGTAAGTGAAACATTTGGCACACAGAGGATGCACATATAAGTGGATGTATCCTAAATGAAAAAGTTTTGCTCACGTTCCCATTATGACATTTTTCCAAATCGTTCAGTTTTTAAAAATGTTTTAATAATGCTTTTTTCTTGGTTATGCGATGTCCAGGGAAGTTTCATCATTTTGCAAACATTATAAAAATGTTACTTTTGAAAGTTCCCTGGACATATATCAATATATAAATAGAGTTAAAAAAATACATGTAACGCCCCCTACCTGTCCTTCTTGTGACTAAACAGGGAACGCCCCAAATTCATTAACTATATGCAGGGTCCGAAATTAACTTTTTGGCTCACCTGCCACAGGGACTGGTAGATGAAAAAATCCACCAGCCAAGCATATTTTTTACTGGCCAAAATAATAAAAAGATTTTTTTGTGTCACATATATAGATTAATTTCAGTACATTTAATTGAGATAAGGTATTATGTTGAATGAATAAGAGTACATAGAAGTCAAAACAGAGCAAGAAATAATAAGACATGGAAGATGTGAGCATGGAACTAGTGCTCATAACAGTACATTTGAAGCTTTGGTAAAACTATCAGATACTTTACCGAAAGTAAAACATTTTACCTATTAATACTAGCAGTTAAACGGTTTAAAAGTAAGAAAAAAATTATGCATATATATATTTATTTTTTTAGCTTTTTTGTTTGTTTACTGCATGGTTAAAAAAAACAGTATATAGCCTATATTTGTTAAATCACGGGGCGCGTCGACACGCGCAACCACACACGCCTAAAGACATATTTCACTGAGCAAGCACAATGAAGTGAGTGAAAATAAGTAGCTACTGTGGGACAATTTCGACAGAAAGAGCGACGAAGTTACTTGCTAAATATACGCGGTATTAAAATAAAGCAATAGGCCTAGTGCAAGTACAATACAATATCACTGGCGAAGCATTCATCCACAAGCAAATGAAAGGCGGTTCCCGAAGTTGGCCACTCTAGTTATCGTCCCGGGTTACGTATGTAACCCTAGTTCCCCGAAGGGACGGACGCTGCGTGAAATCGCAGTGGGAACGCCCTCAGCGTGACGCGTCTGAAGCATGAATGAAATCAGTCAATGGAGAGAATGAGCGTACGGCGAGTGACGTCATCGACCAGGAAGCTATAAATATCCCCTGAGTACACAACACGCCAGCTTAAAAGTTACTGAAGCAGCGACCCAAGGGGATGCCGAGAGTATGGCAGGACACGCAGCGTCCGTCCCTTCGGGGAACTAGGGTTACATACGTAACCCGGGACGTTCCCCTTCAGGGACTACCGCTGCGTGAAATCGCAGTGGGAACGCAATACCCACATCCCCATACGACCAAATCCCCGTCGTGTGTCATTAGGAGACACAAACCGACGAGAGAACCTGAGCCCCGGGAGTGGAGCTAAGATCGAGGGAATAAAATCTAACGAAAGTGTGCGGTGAGGACCAGCCTGCCGCATCACAAACGTCCTGAAAGAGAAGCTCCTGAAAGAAGAGCTGTAGAAGCAGCCATACTCCGGGTGGAATGAGCCCTTACAGCCAAAGTGAAGGCTGATGGGCCGAACCATAAGCAAGTGGGATGGCCTCGACCACCCACTTGCTCATCCTTTTTCTAGATGCAGGACACCCTTTCTTAGGTGACCCAAACAGACGAACATTTGTTCCGATCTCCTCCACAGGACAGCTCTGTGGACGTAAGCATCAAAACCCAAACTGGGCACAGCAAATTAATTTTCTCCTGGTCTGACGTCAGAAAAGGCGGAGGACAGAAAACCTGCAGAACTATAGGTCTAACTGAAACAGTTGGAACCTTAGGAACATAACCTGGTCTCGGAAAGAGAAAGGCCTTAACCAACCAGGAGCAAATTCCAGGCACGAGGGAGCCACCGAAAGTGCTTGAATATCTCCAATTCTTTTTAGAGATGAGATAGCGAGAAGAAGGATAGTCTTTAGAGTAAGAAACTTTTCCGAAACTTCCTCGATGGGCTCGAAAGGAGCAAGGGAGAGACCTTCTAAGATGACGGCCAGATCCCAAGCTGGTACCCTTGTGCGAACTGCAGGCCTCAGCCTCAAGGTGACACGAAGGAAGCGAGACATAAGCGGGTGTTTCCCGAGGGAACCTCCACTTGAAGGGGTGTGGTAAGCAGCTAAGGCCGCCACATACACCTTCAGTGTGGAGTGGGATAACCCTGTGGAGAGACGGTCCTGCAGGAAATCCAGGACTGTACCAACCGGGCAGTTAACTGGGTCCTGCTGGCGCTCTCCACACCAAGAGGTGAAAAGTTTCCACCTCGCGGCATATAACTTCCTCGTGGAGGGAGCTCTGGATCGGAGGATGGTCTCAACGACCTCAGCCGAGAGACCAGAATTTATGAGCTGGGCCCCCTCAGAGGCCAAGCCCACAGCCTCCATAGCTCTAGACGGGGGTGAAAGATCGACCCACTCGCCTGAGAGAGCAGATCTCTCCTGATCGGTATCTCTAGGGGAGAGCCGTTGAGGAGAGACACTAGGTCCACAAACCATACCCGGGCCGACCAGAACGGGGCTATTAGCAGGAGACTGAGCCCCCCCGGCGAACCCTCTCCAGAACTCCTGGGAGCAGAGCGATCGGGGGAAAAGCGTACAAGCGTGACCTCGGCCACGGATGTACCATCGCATCCAACCCCAGCGGGGCTGGATGGCTGAGAGAGAACCACAGCGGGCAGTGTGATGTTTCTCGACAAGCAAATAGGTCTACCTCGGCAAGACCGAAATGTTTCCATAGGAGTTCCACCACCTCGGGTTGAAGACTCCATTCCCCGGGCCTCGGCCCCTGTCTTAACAGGATGTCTGCCCCCTGATTTAAATACCCCGGGAGATAAAAGCTCTCAGAGAAAGAATTTTCCCCTGGGACCATAGAAGGATCTGACGTGCCAGTTTGTAAAGCGGGCGAGAACGCAAACCCCCCTGATGGTTGATATAAGAAACCACCGATGTGTTGTCTGTCTGGACAAGAACATGGTGGCCCCTTAGGTCTGGGAGGAAGTGTTTCAGAGCCTGAAACACCGCCAACATCTCTAGGCAGTTTAAGTGCCACAGACGATGATGGTCCTCCCACAGACCCTGAGCCCACCCGTGAGAGAGGCATCTGTCATTAGCATAACGCGACGACAAGGAGCTCCTAACACAGGGCCTTGGGACAGAAACCAAGGATCTTTCCACATGATCAGGGCGTGATGACACCGTCGCAAACTCACGATCATGCGAAGCGGATTTCCCCTCGGGGAGAATCCCTTGGTCCTGAGCCACCACTGTAACAGTCTCATGTGCAAGAGGCCAAGAGGTATCACGTTGGACGCAGCTGCCATGAGACCTAGCAGTCTCTGGAACTGTTTTACAGTGGATGACTGGCCTAGCTTGACCTGATCTACTGCAGCGAGAATCATAGCAATACGAGCAGGTGACAATCGTGCCTGCATCGTCGTTGAATCCCACACTACACCTAGAAAAGTGGTTCTCTGTAATGGAGAAAGAACACTCTTTTTGGCGTTGAGCCTCAGCCCCAGTCACTTGATATGAGCAAGAACGACATCTCGGTGCCGAACCGCCTGTTGTTCCGATTGAGCTAGAATCAAGCAATCGTCTATATAGTACAGAAAGCGGATGCCCTGTAACCTCAGCGGAGCTATAGCAGCATCCGTACACTTCGTGAATGTTCGGGGTGACAGTGCTAGGCCGAACGGAAGAACCCGATATTGGTACGCTTCGCCCCCGAAAGCGAACCTCAGGAACTTCCTGTGTTGAGGGAGGATAGATACATGGAAGTAAACGTCCTTTAGATCTATCATGACAAACCAGTCCTCGGATCTGATTTGAACATCCCCAGTGACAGACACAGCGCCCTGTAACGTACTGGCAGGGAACAGCTGGTCTGGGCACTCCACAACCCTCCTCGGAGGGGGCGAGCGTCCCTCGGGAAATCGCTCGCCGAGTCTCTCTACGCCCTGTATAGGCAGGGTTAGTAGAGCAGACCACTGAGGGCATCGGAAAAGACAGGGCACTGTGTTCTTGTGCAGTGAACTCAGGTCTTTCACGATAGGGACCACCCTCAGAACCCTGACGTTCAGCACGTCAGGATTTTTTTTTTTTCGATGAAGTAGTATCCTAACTCCCTGCTGGGTGGGGGACCCATTCCGCCAGGAACTCTACTAAGGGAACCAGCCTCTCGAGGCTGGCCTCCGGATGAACATCCCGAGTGACAGACACAGCGCCCTGTAACATATTGGCAGGAAACAGCTGGTCTGAGCACTCCACAACCCTCCTTGGAGGGGGCGAGCGTCCCTCGGGAAATCGCTCGCCGAGTCTCTCTACGCCCTGTATAGGCAGGGTTAGTAGAACAGACCCCTGAGGGCATCGAGAAAGACAGGGCACCGTGTTTTTGTGCGGTGAACTCAAGTTTTTCCCGATGGGGACCACCCTCAGAGTCCTGACGTTCAGCCCGTCAGGACTTTTTCGACGCGGCCTTTCTGGCGACAATGACTGTCCTCAGATCAGTCCTGCCCCGAGAAGGCCGCGCCGGAGAGCACCCCGCCTCGTCCCTCCAGTTTCTCTGCAGGGGGGCACGAGACGTGACACTCCGCTTCTGCTGTGCTCTTTTTGAAGACGAACTCGACGAAAGACTTTGCTCTGGTTGAACATTCTGCGTGACAGACACAGTGCCCTGTAACGGCGCACCGGCAGGGAACGACTGGTCTGAACACACTAGAACCCTCCTTAGAGGCGGCGAGCGTCCCTCGGGAAAGCACTCGCCAGACCCTTCTACGCCCTGTTTCGGCAGGGTTAGTAGGACGGGCCCCTGAGGGCGCCGGGAGAGACAGGGCACCCTTAAGGGAGGTGAACGCAAGTCTCTCTCGGCGGGGACCCCCCTCAGATTTCCTTTGAGCAGGTCGGCCTGAAAAGCCTGCATAAAAGACATCGTATGCAAACATGCAGCCGCCTGCCGAGCCACCGAGTAAGCCTTCCCCACCAGCACAGAGGTATATATATTTATTTATTTATTTATTTTTTGGTGGAAGAGCCGGTGCTTTAAGTGAAGACGATGAAGCAGGAGAGAGATAGCTCGCAAGCGTCTCCTCCGCCTACAGTATCGTCACATAACCAGCAGATTTAGCACCAACAATGTTACCATAAGCATTGGACTGATTTGTGTAAATTCTGCTTGAAACCGGTCTAACCCAGGTCTTTGAAAACTCAGCATGAAGATCTGGGAAGAACGGTAAGCACCGGCTAGAAGGTTGAGGTCGTGCAGACAGAAATCTATCATCTAGATTGCTTTTAATTCTAGAAAACTGTCTATCAGCTGGCCACTCGATACTGTTATTTTATTTTTTTTAATTTTTTTTAGCTTTTCAACAGCCCGAGATAATACATCCATCAAACCTTCTTCATTTGCAGTATAATGTGATAAACTAGTTTTCTCTGATAATAAACTTTCGACATCCAGCTCCTCAGAACTGGAAAATCTCAATTCAACATCATCATGTGCCTCCACCCGGGCAGAAGTAACCGCCGCAGCGCGTGCTTCCAGAGCCGGGTGAGAGGCACTAGATCTCGTCGGAGATAGCTGAGATAGGGCGGAGCCCGTCTCAACGTCGCCAGCGAGATCCATCTGCGAGCCCCAAGACAAGCGCCGCCGCTCTGCCTCAACAGAAGCGGGACCCGAGCCTCGGGGAGCTCGCAGCAAATCACTCTCCTCGAAGAGCGATCGCCGCGAGCGCAGAGTTCTCAAGGGAAAACGCTCGCAATGCTGACAATCGACTCCCTCGAGAGCCGACTGGGCATTGCTGCACTCCCAAACAAGCCACACTTAGCTCGTGTGAATCCCCACCCGTGATGTGCCGAGTACAGGGGGGAACACACTTCTTATACTGCTCGCTCATATTGGTTTTTTTATATAAAATATATATAGTGAAAACTCCTGACAAAACAGACAAACACAATCGACAGATTCAGACACACACAGAGCTGCTGAAGTAACTAAAAGCTGGCGTGTTGTGTACTCAGGGGATATTTATAGCTTCCTGGTCGATGACGTCACTCGCCGTACGCTCATTCTCTCCATTGACTGATTTCATTCATGCTTCAGACGCGTCACGCTGAGGGCGTTCCCACTGCGATTTCACGCAGCGGTAGTCCCTGAAGGGGAACTCTGTATTCCCGGGACATCTGTGCCATCGGAGACCCAGACTCACCCCACATCATGTTGACATGTTACTTTTTTTAAAGTGACAAGCTGTGGATTGAGGTAGACGTGCTATTTTTATTTGACGAAAAAAACGTAGTCTGATGAAAAAAAGCTGTTTTTTCAAAACACACACGCACACACGCAAGGTCTCTTGCTCTCTCCCTCTCGGTGCGCGCGCTACACGGTTTGAAACACATATGTGCGTGCTCTTTCTCGCTCGCTCTTGATTCCGGGAGATTTGAACTAATTTGCGGGCATCAGGGAGCCGCTATCAATATGCGGGAGACTTGGGATATCTGGAACATTCACCCGCCAGTGTGGCGGATAGCCTTTTGAGATTTACTCGCCAAACGGAAAATCCCCCCGCATTTGGCGCTTGGCGGGTGTTAATTTCGGACCCTGACTATATTCCTACAGATGTTGTAGTTAGGCCCTTCGATTGTCACTACATGAATAAAAATTATTGTAGAAAAATAGAATAATAATCTATACTTTCATATTATGAAGTTACTCAGAATTAACTCTTGACGTCCCTTAACTGATAAAGTTAGAAAAACCCTCCTGCAAAAAAAAACAACACTCTGGTAATAGTACAAGACAAATAAATGATTTAATGAAAATGAATGATCAATGTTAAATGGCTCAATAAATGAATTTAAAACATGTAACTGGTTCACACAATCAAATTCACAGAAAACAAAACACAGTTTAAACCCCGAAGGGCAATCTCTCAGATACCAGTACTAATAAAACCAGGATTCGTAAAAATAAAATCAGTATACCGATAAACTCAGTTAAATACACTTATTATAAAGACAAATTATAAAGAAACACACACTCAGTGTAAAAGTTACAGTTTAGTGCACTGAGAAAGGCTATATGCAACAATATTCACTGCAGTGGGCCCACACACACACACACACACACCAGTCAGTCACTCAAACCCACCCCGTAGCAGACCTGAAACGTGGCTTGTGATCGTGGTGGCCGGGAAACTGACAAATGGCCCCTTCACTCTCCTGAGCACAAAACACATACAAACAAATACCTCCAATTCCACTGGAAACGATGCAGCGATACTCCCGATCCTGAAGTAGGCCTCGTGCAGCTCCTCGTCCTCTCGCTCGCTCGTAGACCTAACAAAATGCTCCTCCCACGTCGCCAGAGGAACCCACTGATCTATATAGAATGACTGGATAGCTCATGACGTCATAAACAGTGAAGCCACCGCGCCGCCATATTGGTATTCCCTAGTGAGCTCACGCGTTCTATTGAATCAATAGGAAATTGTATGATTTGACTGAGAAAACATTGCCTAAGGAGACACCGTTTTAAAATCTAAAGTCTCCCTGTACATTCTTACCACTCAAACACCCGAAGCATTTAAATGGATATTTGTTTAAAGTCGAAAAATTTTCCTGCTTTTTAAAAATTGCATTACATTAAGATGTAGGTAAATCTAATGTACAACAGTAGGCAAATATAATTATTTCAGTCAATTTCTTCAAGCTAAACCGAACTTTTAGTTTGACGGGTTGCCATGAAGACCTTTGAGTTTCTGTGTGTGTTATGATATGACGATGGTTTTTCTCAAATGAAGCGGTAAAATGCTCATGAAGTGACTTTCAGATCGGCTCTGGAGAGGAAGTTCATCATGTCCTCATATCGTGAGGCAGCAGAGACTGAAACCTGCGCGAGCATCACGCGTGCTTCTGTGTGTGTGTGTGTGTGGTAAATTATACCGCGCGTCTGCGCCATTCATTCACACAGAGACAAGCAGAACATGCAGGGTTAATAGCCAAGTTTTTTGCGGTTTACCAAGAATATAAGTTACCCGGTGCTGCAGAAATTTTGGTATCATCCCATTTTCAAAATTTCAGTACCGACTTGGTAACTTACCGAAGTAACATTACCGGTTCTTTTGACAACACTAGTAGAAGAATTAACTTACTCTTGCCTCGGAGAAAACAACACAGGAATAACGACAATTGTACATATAAATAACTACTTATAGGGCTTGAATTACAACCTGTGGGCAGTTTTTCTACATCCTTTTGTGAACGTTGTTTTACACTTGTATAGTGCACAGCGGGTCACCTTAAATGTGCCGTCGGAGCTACCAAAATCTGTATAACGGCCGTTGGAGCCCTCTGCTGGTAGGGAATCATAAGATGGCCGCTCGAACACTTCCGGTGGCTTCACTGCCTGATGGCAGTTTATAACGTCATGAGCTATCCGGTCATTCTATATAGATCAGTGGAGGAACTCCAAATAACTCGGGTATCTGGGGCGCTATCTGGTCCTCAGTGATCCCACGTTGAATGTGAACAACAGCGATAACTGTCTTCAGTCTGTATACTGATAGTGATGGCGTTAACGTTCAGAGGCACTACTATCCACAGTGTATTTTACACTAAACCATAGACTGTAAAAAAATATGGACGTAGTGTCCATGACGTCACCCGTAGGTTTCTGAAGAGCGTTTTTGAAGCCTAAAGTGGGCGGAGTCGCTCGTCGCCATCTTGGAAGGGTGTCACAGTGCGTCACTCCCGAATAAACGAAAATGAGCAAAAAGGCGGGACGTGGATGGAGTTGAGGTGCCTAGATGCTGAAACTAGCCCGCCTAGCTCGACGTGATCGAGTTTGCTCAGGCTAAGCTAATGTACTACTGGTCTCGCGCTAAAGTGACAGCTGACTTGAAGAAGTAGACCTAAAGCCAATAGTTAAAGTTCATGTTTTTGCCCTTTGAAATACTATAATAGTTAAAAGACATAACTAACCGTGAGAATATGTGTATTGTGATGCATTAATATTCTCATGCAGTAACTTACAATATTTGCTCTGAGCGTGTGTGTGAGTGTGACAGTGATTCATGCGCATACATATCAGTCAGCGCGGCATCGTACGTCAAGTTCGTAGAGAGCTTTATTCAGTCCATTTTCAATTCTGATAGATGTTACCTAAGAAGTTCAAGTAATGCACTAGAAATCCTCACTCATTTAAGGGACGAAGAGAAAGCACTGACACCTGCAGGATTTCATCTGACGGTACTTTTTATTGAACACTAAAAAGTTAAATAAGCATACTATAGTCTATCTGCTCCGTGAGATCAACGGCACCGCAGAACGAGTGTGGCCTCTAGATCTTAGACGTTTTTAAATCTGAACTCCAAAAAGCAACGATATTGTCAGACATCCATGAATGCATGTTCACAGAGGAAAGCAACTGAAGAACAGCGCGTGTTGTTCTCTCGATACTCGACAACGACGGAATCCAACGGCGTGGGCGAAGGTATAAGGGTGGCGTGTAATAAACTGTATGAAATAATCCCAAATAAAGTACAAACACAGTAGAGATGACAAGTTCAGCAGCTGGAATCAGCTGAGGTGACTTGATGGCTAACAGAGAGCAGACTATCCGTTTGATAGTAACAGCAGGGACAATCCACCTGTCACTCAAGTGGCCACGCCCTTGATTATGCAGCATTTTAAGGCTTAATATAATTTAAACGGATGACTTCTAAAAAAATTCACCCCCCTCACAGTTGTCATGAAGGGCAAAATTAGCTAATTGCTGGTTTCAAGAGAGAAACAGGGAGGTTGCCGCTTGCACTAAACAGTCTGTATACGACCAGACGGCCGATTAACCAACTCGGTAAACTGACCGTAAAACACTGGCAGCTAACTAAAAACAAGCACACAAAAGCGATTCACCTCTGTGTCAGTCCTTCACATCAGATCTACAGTCGATTTAAATTTTAAACCTGTAAATACTTCAATCAAATCACTCTCCTAGCGCAAGCACGTCTCTCTCATGTCTCAATCTCTAACCCCCTCCCGCGCATAAAATGTTGCTTTAACAAAACTATATTTTAATAAATTATAATTTCTAAGGACTACAGCAAAGGCCGGTAGGGACTACACGACATTCCTCCAGGGTTGCTGACATCACTAACCCCTAAACCCCTCCTCCGAGAATACTAAATAAGGGGGGCGAGGCCATTTTTGCTTTGGAGAAGAGTTGTTGTGGTTTAGGCTGTTGTTGCCGCAATGCCGTCGGAACGCTGTTATTTTCATCTGGATTGCAGGTCCACTTTGTTCAGCCTTCCTAGGTTCGGGGGAGTTCGAAATTTATTTTTAACTCGGCCCCTCATAATTATTACCCAAATCTCGCTCTCTGTGCTGCACATTTTACGAAGGAAAGCTTCCACAATCTTCGCGAGTTCAATTCAGGATTCGCACAACAGCTTGTCCTGTAAGATGGAGCAGAACAGAAGCTGTTGTTTACGGGCCACAACCTGTAAGTATGATTTATTTTTCATCGATGTGTTTTCCTGTAATAGTTCGTATTGTTAATTGTACGTTGCAGCAAGGAAGTAAACAAATGACAACGCTGTTTGGCTCTGCAAACCAGCTTGTTAAATGCTCATTTATACCTAACGTTACTGACTTTTTTTAAATCTCAACAGCGAACTTGGAATTAGTGTAAATTATCCCTCTGGTGCCGAAAATAGAAAGAAGAACATGACAGAGGAGAAAAAAAGAGCAAGATAAAAGTATGTTTGCATGATTATTTACGGTATGTTTTGTGCAGCAATTGACCCATTCTTATCTAAATAATAATATTTTTACAGTTTTCCCTTGCTCTTATTATGTTTCTGATTTCTCAGTTTTGTCATTATTTTAGCAAATAATTTATTTTATATTTTTTGAGAATTCTTAATTTTTGTTTTAAGAAGTTCAGAGAGTTAGTTAAAGAGTAAAGTAAAAGTTTCTTTTATTTTATTTAAGTAGGCTATCTAATTTTTATTAAGTATTTATTTTGTATTAATAATACATAACCTCACTGTATTAATTTATAATGTATCATTATTGCGTGATATTTGTGTCAATAATCGTCAAGCACAGGTGACTCCGCGTAGTGAGAGGGGGCCCCCAAATCAAATTCTGCTTAGGGCCCCCAAAAGGCTCGGGCCGGCTCTGAGCAAAACTCGTGGTCTGAGGAAATATTTTTGCGCAAATAATGATCAATAGTAAGGATCCTACACACAGTTTTATAAATCAGACCCCTGGTGACTGAAAACTGGCGGATTGGGAAATCTCTTTGACAGCTACTTGAAAAAGCTATAACTTTAACCATTCCATGTTAAGTGGTGCATAAATTACACACTTCACCTTTAAGTGGGGGATTATATGCATAATAAAATCAAAAAAAAGAAGAAGAGAAATTCAATAACCTTCTGTAAACATTTGAGATTATCTTAATTGAATTATTTCTCTTTAACAAACGTACTTTTTATGCAGGAGAGGAAATTTAGCATTTAATAAGCCTCTGTATGTCTTCTAAGACAAAAGGGGAAATCATGAAATAATGTTTTTTAAACATATTAAAACAATAAAACCCCAGAAGCACCCCAGACCTTCATGATTAATTTTAATGGAATGTTTTAGTCATATCATCATGGTTATCAGCTGCAACTTACTCCAGTCATCTGCCTGCACTTGCAGAAAAATACTTGAATCTAAACCCCACAGAGGTTTTAAAGAACCATATTAATCCTCATTATCTTTATGTTGCAGTACAACAACCTGCAGTGCTCCCCAGGTTTAGAGAGGACCAGAATTGTTTTATCACATCCAACAATTCAAAGATGTTAACCCAGGGTCAGGTAGTTCTTTGTATGAATATTCAGAGCTATATAACACTTGTTGTTATATTAATTACAGTGCTTGGGAAGTAAATAACTAAAAGGTAAACTATTACAGTTACTACTTTTTTCAGCAGTGTAACAGCTCCTTGGCAGCTAACAAAAATGTGTTCTATGAACATTTTGCTAATGTTCCCATTAAGTTATAAACATTATAAAACATCTCTGAACATTCAAAATATCCAGTTTTTAAAATGTTTTATAAACACCTTTTCTTAGTTATGCAAACATTAAGGAAACATTCCATTTATCAGTCTTCATTGCATTGCTTCATTGAAACAAGTAGTAAGATTTAAGAAATTTTAGACAAACATCCAACTAAAACATTTCAGAAAGAAATGCTCCAATGAACAATGTTTTTGTGCTAACATTTTGCGAACATTATGAAAGACCAGATAACTTTGAATGAACTTTTTATTAACTAAAACTTGTTTGTTCGTAACTTTGAGAGAAGCTTCCTAGAATGTTAGCGAACGTTCTGAGAATGTTCCCTGTTAGTTATTTTTAGATTTTTTACATTTATTTTCAGTGAAAAGCTAATTTTTCTAACAAGTAGCTGCCTAATGTGATAAACTATTATATTTTATTTTTTGCAATGTTGCATGTGTAGCTTTACTTTCAAACAGGGCTCTGAACTGAAAACAAAACCCAAAAACGTATTAACCGATATTTTTTCTATTCAAACCGTTTCAGAACAATAATGTTACAGAATGAACACATACTTTTACTTTTAAATACTTAAAAATACTTAATACTTAAAAAACTAAGCCTAAAATGTCAACTCTCTCTCTATTTAAGCTAAGACAACACAGCCACGGACCACCTACTGACCATCTGATCTTTATTGTGCATCACAATGTCAATTACTTTGAACAGACAGAGATTCTGATCATAAAATCTATACTTTTAGAGACTGACCCACCATTATTTGAGTTAACCCTGGCTTTTAACAACTATGGTTTGTTGTTTTGCATGTCAGTTAGGCAACTTTTGCGGGCAGAATACTGTAAGCTGCAATGAGGGCCAGATGTTATGTTTATTAAAGCAGTAGCTTTGAATGAAGGTGAACTACTTTAAATTATTTTGCAGTAGCTACCACAACGGTGCTCAAAAATCGTCTCGGTTACGTATGTAACCCTAGTTCCCTGATAGGGAACGAGACGCTGCGTCAAACGCTGTGGGAGCGTTGTGCGTCATGAAGCACGTATGGAATCAGCCCAATGGAGAGATGGAACGTCATAGGCGGGTGACGTCATCGACCAGGAAACTATATTGCACCCCATAAACACAAGCGCAACAGCTTCTGATAGGCCTGAAGGAAGCGCTAGCGGGAATGCCGGGAGTATGGTGGAATGACGCAGCGTCTCGTTCCCTATCAGGGAACTAGGGTTACATACGTAACCGAGACGTTCCCTTTAAAGGGAACTCGAGCTGCGTCAAACGCTGTGGGAACGCTAATACCCACGTCGCCATAGGACCAAGTGACCGCCATGTGAGAACTATCGCACAGAGGACGAGAGCACCTGTGCCCCAGGGGTAGAACTTAAGTCTAGGTCGTAGAACTTAATGAAAGTATGCAGTGAAGACCATCCAGCCGCATCACAAACGTCACTGAGGGAAACTCCTGACAGTAAGGCTTTAGAAGCCGCCATACTCCTGGTAGAGTGGGCTCGTACAGCCAAAGGTGAAGGCTGACCAGCCGACTCATAGCAAGTGAGATAGCCTCGACCACCCACTTGCTCATTCTCTGTTTAGACGCGGGACACCCCTTCTTGGGTGGCCCAAAGCACACAAATAGTTGTTCTGACTTCCTCCACAGGGCAGTTCTGTGGACATAGGCGTCTAACGCCCTAACAGGGCAGAGTAAATTAAGTTTCTCCTGGTCAGACGACAGAAATGGAGGAGGACAAAAGGCCTGCAGAACTGTAGGTCTAACAACATTAGTAGGGACCTTGGGAATGTAACCTGGTCTAGGATGCAGAAAAGCCTTAACCATGCAAGGCGAAAATTCCAGGCACAAGGGTGAAACCGACAGAGCCTGCAAATCTCCGATTCTCTTTAGTAAGGAGATAGCAAGAAGAAAGATAGTCTTAAACGTGAGAAACTTCCCAGGAACTTCTTCGATAGGTTCAAGAGGAACTAGGGAAAGATCTTCTAATACGATGGCCAGATCCCAGGCCGGCACCCTCGTACGAACTGCTATTCTCAGCCTCAGAGTGCCACGAAGGAAAGAGTTATAAGCGGGTGTCTCCCAAGAGAAACTCCACTGAAAGGGACGTGGTAAGCAGCCAGTGCCGCCACATACACCTTTAGTGTGGAGGGGGATAGCCCTGTGGAGAAGCACTCCTGCAGGAATTCCAGCACTGCACCCACTGGGCAGTTAACTGGGTCCTGCAGGTGCCTCCACACCAAGAAGTGAAGAGTTTCCACTTCAAGGCATAAAGCTTCCTCGTGGATGGAGCTCTGGAGTGAAGAATGGTCTCAACAACCTCGGTTGAGAGACCAGAGTTCATGAGCTGGGCCCCCTCAGAGGCCAAGCCCACAATACTGGGCGGGGGTGAAATATCATGCTGCCCGCCTGAGAGAGTAGATCCCTCCTGACCGGGAGCTCCAAGGGAGAGCCGTCCAGGAGAGAAATCAGGTCCGCAAACCATACTCGGGCCGGCCAGAACGGGGCTACTAGCAGTAGGCTGACCCCGTCCCGGCGAACCCTCTCCAGAACTCCAGGTAGCAGAGCAATCGGGGGAAAGGCGAACAGACGTGACCTCGGCCAAGGCTGCACCATAGCGTCCAACCCCAGAGGGGCTGGATGGCTGATGGAAAACCACAGATGACAATGCGTGGTCTCCTTGGAAGCGAATAGGTCCACCTCAGCGCGACCGAAACTCAACCAAAGGAGCTCCACCACCTCGGGATGGAGTCTCCAATACCCCGGCCTCGGCCCCTGTCTGGACAGGGAGTCTGCTACCACATTCAAATACCCAGGAAGATACATTGCTCTCAGAAATAGTAACCTCCCTTGGGACCACAGGAGGATCTGACGGGCCAGCTTGTAAAGCTGGCGAAACCGCAGGCCCCCCTGATGATTTATATAAGAGACCACCGACGTGTTGTCTGACTGAACTAACACATGATGACCTCTCAGGTCTGCTAGGAAGTGTTTCAGAGCCTGGAACACCGCCAACATCTGTAGACAATTTATAAGCCGTGATAGATGATGGTCCTGCGACAGCCCTTGGGCTGGATGAACACTCGTGACCGCCCCCCACCCTGTGAGGGAAGCATCCGTCGTTAGCATTACGCGACGACAAAGAGCCCCCAACACAGGCCCTTTGAATAGGAACCAAGTTTCTTTCCACATGACCAGAGCACGAAGGCAGCGCCGCGTGACTTTGACCGTGCGGAGCGGATTTCCCCTCGGGGAGAATCCCTTGGTCCTGAGCCACCACTGTAGCGATCTCATGTACAACAGGCCGCAAGGTATAACGTCGGACGCTGCTGCCATCACACCCGACAGTCTCTAAAACTGTTTTACAGTAAGTAGCTGGCCTAGCTTTACTTGTTTCACAGCTAAGAGAATCGAAACGATGCGGGTCGGAGCGAGACGCGCCTGCATAGAAACCGAAACCCAAACGACACCCAGAAAAGTGGTCTTCTGAGGTGATAATACACTTTTCTTTGCGTTCAGCCTCAACCCCAACTTCCTGATATGAACGAGAACGACATCTCAATGTCGAACCGCCATCTGCTCTGTCTGAGCTAAAATCAACCAATCGTTGATGTAATTGAGGACACGAACACCCTGAAGCCTCAGGGGCACTAGTACTGCGTCCATGCATTTCGTGAAAGTGCGGGGAGATAAAGCTAGGCCAAACGGAAGAACCCTGTGCTGGTACACCTCGCCCCCGAAGGCGAACCTCAGGAACTTCCTGTGTTGTGGAAGGATGGAAATGTGGAAGTACTTAGATCTATCGTGACAGACCAGTCCTCGGATCTGATTTGTGACACGATCTGCTTGATAGTGAGCATCTTGAATTTTGGCTTCCCTACCGAGCGATTCAATAGGCGCAGGTCTAAAATTGGACGCAAGCCCCCATCCTATTTTGGAACGATGAAATATCGGCTGTAATAGCCTGACTCCACACTGGGAGGAGGAACCCGTTCTATAGCCTCCTTTTGAAAGAGTGCTTTCACCTCTTGTTCCATAACCAGAGCCTGCTCAGGGCCCACCACTGTAGGCAGAGCCCCTCTGAATCTTGGTGGACGACACCTGAATTCGATAGCATAATCCCTTTCTATTGTCTGCAGGACCCAATGAGATATTTTTGGAAGGCTTTTCCACTCGGCCAGAAATTCTACTAAGGGTACCAGTCTCTCGAGACTGGCCTCTGGTGTAACTTGAGCAGGAAACGCAGCGCCCTGTAACGGCACACCGGCAGGGAACAACTGGTCTAACCGCTCTGAAACCCTCCTCAGAGGGAGCGAGCGTCCCTCGGGAAATCGCTCGCTGGGACCATCTGCGCCCCGGCATGAAGGCGGGGTTGGCAGAACGGGCCCCTGAGGGCACCGAGGAAGAATGGGCACCGTAGAAAGACGTGAACACCTTTCCGCCTCGGTGGGGTCCACCCTCAGTGTCCTGCGCGCCGTGGCGCCAGGACTTCTTCTTAGCCGAAGCCTTCTTAGCTAATATAACTGTCCTCAGATCAGTTCTATTACTGGGAGATTTCGGCTGAGAGTGCCGCGGCTGAGCCCACTGTCCAGCAGGGGGAGCACGAGACGCGACACTCTGCTTCTGCGCCCTATATGATGAGCCCGCAGACGGCCGGGGCTGCTCCCGCCCAGCAGCCCCAGGGACATGAATTTTGAAAGGAAGAAATTTCTTAAAAGCTGTTGTTTGCTTTTCCTTCTCCTGGAATTTATCGATGACAGAATTTTATCGCCAAATAAACCCAGGGGGGAGAGAGGAGTGTCTAAAAGGAAAGCTTTTTCTTTTTCTTTTATATTTGTCTGATTTAACCACAGATGTCTTTCTGCGGCCACCAGAGCTCGACCCACTAGATCGGCGGACTCTCTGGTTGCGCGCAGGGATAAATCAGCAGCCTGACGCAGTTCGCGAACCACGTCAGCACTGACCTCCTCACTCTCACTCACGTCCCTCAGCAGGTCAGCCTGGTATGCCTGCATAATAGACATAGTATGCAGACATGACGCAGCCTGACCCGCCGCTGAATACGCTTTACCCACAAAAACCGAAATATTTCTAAGAGGCTTGGTGGGTAATGCCGGTGCCTTAACAGATGACGCAGCCTCGAGGGAGAGAAAACTCGCAAGCGTCAATCCACGAGAGGCATAGCCGAATAACCATATGATTTTGCCCCCACAATATTAGAATATGTTGAAGTCTGGTGACTAAACACTCTATATGACACCGTTTTTTTCCACGATTTCGACACCTCAGTGTGGAGATCGGGAAAAAACGGCAACCACCGGCGTGGAGGTTGCACTCGTGACGGCAAAAATCTCTCATCTAATTTTGATTTAGAAACAGACTCCTGTCTAGTCACTGGCCATACAATGCTGAGTTTTTCTACAGCTCTTGTTAATACCTCCACTAGCTCATCATTTTCGGGAGTGTAAGGTGGCGAATCCTCCACATCTCCCTCATTTATAACTGGTGCCTCAGCCCGAGCGGAAGAAACCACAGCGCGTGCTTCTGAACACGGGACTGAGGCACTGGATCTCACAGGTGAAGGGAGAGATAAGGCAGAGGCCGTCTCTAACCCCGCTGAGAGATCCATCTGCGATCCCCACGATACGCGTCGTCGCTCTGCCTCGGCAAGAGCGGGACCCGAACCGCAGGGAGCGCGCACCGAACCGCTCTCCTCGAAGAGCGTCCTTAAGGGCAGACGCTCGCAATGCTCACAATCAGCTCCCTCGAGAGCTGACTGGGCATGCTGCAATCCCAAACAAACAAAACAAAGAACGTGTGTATCCCCACTCGTAAAATAACGCGAGCAGGGAGGGACACACTTCCTAAACTGCTGTTCGTTCGCCATATCTCTCTTAATATATATATATATATATATATATATATATATATATATATATATATATATATATATATATATATATAAATTGTTTGTGTGGTGCAGAGTATGTAAAGACAGACAATATTCACACAGGGACAGATTCACATATAGCCCGACTGAAGGCACAAAAAGCTGTTGCGCTTGTGTTTATGGGGTGCTTTATAGTTTCCTGGTCGATAACGTCACCCGCCTATGACGTTCCATCTCTCCATTGGGCTGATTCCATACGTGCTTCATGACGCACAACGCAGGGGCGTTCCCACAGCGTTTGACGCAGCTCGAGTTCCCTTGAAAGGGAAGATCTTGTTCTTTACACAACTGCTATTCTGTACATCTAAGACACCTAATTTTCAAGGACTGCTTGAATAAACAATAATTAACATTTATGGAAATCAGAGAAATTGACCGGCGTGTAACTTATTATGCAAACAACGTGAGTAACCTTGTAGCTATGGGATCCAAGGCAGTGCTACTGAAAACATCAATGTTATTGAATAAAACGGACTCAGTATGATACACAATGTCCTTTTTGGATTTCAAATGGGTATTAGCAGAATAGATGAGTCAGTTGATCTTATTTTATGACCAGATGATTCATATGTTCTCAGCCTGGTTTATTTTTGTATTGTCCATTGTTGTTGTGCTTAAAAACCTGAAAATTAACTTTCAGTGTGCCTTGGTGGTATTATGGCACATAGCAGCTGTGTATGACCTCAATAAAACAAAGATCCTGGTAACGTGAGCAGAATTTCCTGCATGCTACCAGTGCCAACAGATGTTTGATGTACTGGAATCCATTTTTCAAATTAGAAGCTCTCCTCATCACATAATTAGCTGGGAGAGCATGCCAGGTCAATATCACAATAGTGGAGTGAAAGTCCATCTCATTTGCGTCACCGGTAATACTTTTTGGCAAGCATACTGACTTTTGCTTTGCTAGACTGGTTCGTTTGACCAGTTTCCAGTATTTAAAAATCCTTTGTGATTTATATATGGCCAATAAATATTAATTGAAGTGCCACTTGTATATATTCGTCACCTGTCCAATAAAGGTGTATCATCCATTTGAATTGATGGTTGCTGTAAATGATATGGCCCCCACAGTGAGTCGTTTGAGATGTTAAGGCTTGTGATAGTAGTTAGTGGACTGGAGCTGTGGCTCTAGTGATGAGGTTATCAGAGAGGTCACTGGTCCCGTTTGACAGAGACGCTGATGGATCTTCCCTTGGCTCTGTTCCTGCCATTTTCATTCCTTTCACACACACACTTCCATAAATCATTATCATTTCCTCTGTTCCCCCTCTTGAGTCTCAAAGAACACTTTAAAAGTCTGTTCACCTGTGGTGAAAATCCAGTTTTTAATGTTGTTTAAATGACTATGTGGTGTTTTTAATATGCTTTAAGACAAACTGTGTGCAAACACCATTGCTGAGTATTTTCTCCTTAAAGTGCCCCTGTTATGGATTTTTGAAAATGACCTTTCATGTAGTGTGTAACATAGCTCAACATGCAAGTGATTGAAAACATCCTGAAAAGTTTTAAATCTGAAAGTGCACCGTATATAAAGTTATTGTCTTTCAAAAGTAAGAGTCGACTCTGAGTCAATGAAATTATTAGTTTTTCAAACGAATCATAAGCTGTTTCGTTGTGATGTCAAGATGAAACATTAGCATATTGCCCGCCCACTTATTGCGCACACAGACACCAAGGAAAACTTGAACCCCCTCAAACCGGCAGCTGAATCCTGTGGATACTGGATAGCATCATGTCGAGTAGACGGCGCTGTGCTCTATAATGTGAAGGTAAAGCCATTTTCTTTTCACTGACCTAGTACGAGCATGTGAAGAGTTAGTGGTTAAAATTCATCTTTACCACAGCAGTAAAATCCTAAACTTTTGCTGTGTTCTCTTTATTTTACTGACGACTGCTTCTCAAATCTCAGAGTTCAATGCAGGATTCGCAAACTGCTTGCTCTTAATCTCAACGCTCAAACTGCGTCTATTAATGCAGATTTTCTGTCGTACTCACTACTTTGGGGAAAGATTAAGCATGGAGCAAGATTTGTTTTTCCAACGTTTCTGTTACATCAGTCATTCACGATATAGCTTGGCTAATGTATGCACTGTTATTGATACAGTTTCAATACACAATAAATTAGAAAAATACTCTGTAAATAAATAAGTACAAGGAAAATAATCGGTTTGTTGATGGACATGGGCTTGTTAATGCTGATGGTGAGGAATCACTGTCAGGGTTTTGTCATTTCTGTCTTGTCTTGTCTGTGTGCCTTGTTTCAGGAGCTTTCATGTCATGTTTTGTCTTGTGCTGTGTTGCATGCAGCTTGTGTTTTTCATTGGCTGCATGCTTTCATGTGGTCATGTTTTGTTTGAACACTTGGGCCTAGTCCACACCGACACAGGTATTTATATAACTGGAGTTTTTCCTCCTGCGTTTAAAAAACTAAAATCCCGTCTACGCATGCTCGGTCCATTTTCGTCTCTACATTGTTAATGTACTGTATTGGTTATAATAGTTATAGTGAGTCCTTCATTCATTGTCACTGTAATTAACAAATTATTATTGTTTAAGTAGCTCATATAAAGAGTTAGATAATATTTTGTATGCTTTGTATCCAAAGCCTAACCCTAACCGATGTATTTTAAAATCTATTTGTATCTATTTTGATAAGTATTGTGGGATGTATTTTTTTCTACCACAGATCCATGAGGTCTACTTGAAGCCTTCTGTTTATCATGTAGTATTATTTATTTTGGTGATTAGTATCGGATGGCCAATGCTGCTTCCAGTGATTGGCCCCAAAATAACCCCTATTGTTAACAAATGGAAGCTTAATGTAAAGTGTTACTATTATTAGTTATATTAGTTTAATCTACTTTTCTTTATGTTTATGACTAATTTCTTTGTAATTTGTGTTGTCTTTTCAACACAAATCTAAAACTATTTTCATAGTTTTAGATTTGTAGGTTTCCGCACCTCTTTCATTATAAATCTTGCCAAACAAGCTATTTTTTCCCCTTTGCAAAGCTTTTGTGTTGCATTATTACTCAGACAAAAATAAATTAAGTCAGTTTCACCTCACCCTGCATTTAGATGAGAAAAAATTTGCTTTACATCTTAGTTTGACGTCGACAAAACAAAATGCGTAAGCAAACACCCTAATCAATGGAAAGGGCTTTGGCATAATTTACATCATCATAAATCACAGCCTACCCCCCGATCAGGAAGCCAGACATGTTCATCAAGCATTTGCTGCATCCGTATTGATGCAAAATGACAGTCAAAACATATTAAGGCTGGGCTGCTGCAGCGAGAATTTTCAGGGTTGTGGCCATTTAAACCTCAATTCAACCATATAAATACAGAGACTTTCACATTTCGTATCACAACAGCGCAAGGTTAGACTTTAAAAAAAAAGCACACATGTTTTTTTTTTACCTCTAAGTGATTCAGCAATTTTCAGTGTCTCCAGTAAGTACATATATGCAAATAGCAACCTGTACTAGAAATCATTTAAAAGCATTGATTAGTTATTCATTGCCTTGTTGTAGGACACCTTTTTTCTATTCATGCCATCATGTCAGGTTTTAATCAGGTTAAAGAAATCAGTTTTGATTGTGCACTGTAAAAAGGAATAGTTCAGAAAAAAGGAAACAAGATGATTTGAATTTTGTTTATCTAATCAATTTTTTTTTTAAACAAATCCCAATTAGATTATATCCTGTAAATTATACATTAGCAATACAACACAAATTTCACCATTTCCCACAAGGGGTTTAGATTACAATAACAACCAGCTGAATGTACATTATCTGAATTAAATGGCTCCTTGCCCCATGAGTAAATATCTGGACACAAAATATTGATTTGAGTTCAAATAATTTATTAGCTCACTAAATGCAAAGCTTCCGTGAGAAAAAAAACTGTTCATAGCAAGCAGCTTTGTGACTGATGAATCAGAATCAAGCATTTCAGAGAGCTGCGTAATAAAGTGGATGTTGACCCAGGACTGGATCTACTATGCATTTAAAAAAGGATGAGTAAAAAGTTTGTTTAATTTTAGATACAATATGTACTTTTAATATTATCTATGTATAATAGATGGCACTTTTCAAGGTGTCATGTCCAAGATCTAAATAAGGATTAAATTCATAACGATGGTTCAGCCTTTCAGCAGTTTTGCCAACACATTCAGAATATCAGCCTGACAAATTAGCTTTTATCTCCAAGAACAAATGTTTACTGCAACTTGATCATTTACATACAAGTAGAAGCTCATTAGAAGGGTATTGAGTGTTTTCAGCACACCAAGGCATTTTTTGGGGGGGAGTATAGTGTATGTGATCAGCAAAATGTGAAATCCAGAAAAGTAATTTATTGGAGTAATTCTCTTGGGCAATGCGGTGCAACAGGTTTCTTGTTGTTGTGGCTGGGTTATATGAAATCATTTGTTCTACAGCATGGGGCCACATTCTGCTTTTGTTAACCCTATACTGCACAATGTTGTCTCAATGTTCATAACACTCCAAGCATGATGCATATAAGATGACATTGCAATGGTTAAAAATAAAATAATTACTCTAAATAAACCTTCATATCATGATAATCATGTGATACCATGTAGAATATGCACTTTTTTTTGTATAAGAACTGCCTCTGAAAAGGGGAATAGCATAAATGTGTTTGTGCCTGGGAAGATGTTTTATTGTGTACACCTGTTGTATTCTTAAGTGTTGTTCCTGTTTTTCTGCTCTTGAGTCTATGGCAGCTGATGCAATTGCTTGCAGGAAAGAAATGCCATTTTGCACACAGGCATAGTCTGATCATTAACCACAGCAAATTTTGAATCAACTGCCCACATTTTAACTCATGTTTATGCTTATAAGTTTTAAAAAGTAGAACGTGCCTAGTAGACTGCACCGTATGATTTCATCATCAAAATGATTCAATCATGCTGAAATCCCCACACCCCAATTGTTTTTTTTCGACCTCAAATCATATTCAGACAAAGGCGGTAAAAAGGCATTGAATTCAGGTTGATTAGTCAAACCATTATTAAACATTACAAAATGAATTTGACAAAGAGCATACCAAAATGGATGTGAGGCTGTATCTTTGCAATGCTTTGACATATTCAGACCAAACTTGGAAGAATGATCTTTGCAAATTTTTGGCACAGCACAACAATTTTTTGATTAAAACTTCTTAATAGTTTGACCAAAAATCACAGGTCAAAGAATACCCAATTTCTCAATATCAGCCAAAATGGGCATCAACTATTTTGGATTTTGTCATAAAATGCTATATTTTACGAAAACATTGGCATAGGCTATTGCTACAAAACTTGATATATGTCTTCAACACAATGCCTTGAAGATTTGGTATAGCGCCACCTTGTGCTCAAAAATTAATGTAATTTCAAAATATCTTAGCTGTCGGGCAGAAACTCACATTTTTTTTCAGAAATCTTTACTATTGGTAACCCTTTGCATCTCTGTAGCTTTTGCAGATTTTAATCAATGAAAGCTATTTTAATAAGCTTGTGACTAGATCTCGTAACTCCATTGGATCTTTAAACTGTCAGTAAAACCTCCCAACTCCAATCCGCCTTAATCTTGAATGTAGTGCCGCACACATTTTGGAACATCTCTGCTTGTTTGCAATGCAAAGGTAAGTAAAAGTGTCAAATGGCACACTTCATATGCACTTTCGGTCTTGTGGACTTACAATGCCTGCCGTGTGCGCGTGTCTGTTAAGTCCATGAGACAGTGGGGTGTCTCATTTTCATTTTAGTTTTCAGAAGGGTGCTTGCGAGTGCCCCCTTTGCAGTCGATATGCGCCATCGATGCGTACTTTTGCCGAGCCTGTATTAATGCAAGCTCCGCAGCAGACTTCTTCCCCACAGTCAAAGTGGCATTACGTCACAAAAGTGCGGACTCGTAGTAAGACCGCGAGTGCTTAGGGGGCCATTTGGGACAGGGCGTTAGTCCAGAATTTGTCGTTGAGTTAAAGCGAATACTGTCTTAAATAGCCTGTGCATAGCACTTCATCTTTAAAACATTAGATTTAGGTGAAATGACAGAAAAAACTGAGTGCCCCACATAGCTACAAAAGCTGATTAAAACGTAATGTAATGGACAGGTATGTCTAAAATTCGAATAAATTAATTTGTTCATTCATTTGTATAACTATGGTGAACTGACTTTGGTGTAAAAAAAAAAATCTCAGGTTATGCTACAACCTAGCGTACTACCTTTCTGACTAGCCGAGCTCTAGGGACAGAGGCCTCGGTAAGTTGACTCTCTAAATTGAGAGGAGACCTAACAACGTCCCACGCTCAGGACATCTTGCAAGGATGCTAACAGAGAGCATTTCACTCGCAATCGCTATCCTAGCGGAACTCTAGGCAGCGGAGGCCTCAATAAAGATAACTCTTTCTAGTGAGAGGAGTAATCAGTAGCCAAGGAGGCTAACAGAGAGCCTAACGACTCAGCAAACAATAGCCCAGCTCTTGGAGCAGAGGCCTCAGCATGCCGACTTTAAGTGAGAGGAGGCCTAACTACGTTCAACAGGCAGGACATCTTCCCATGGAGGCTCACAGAGAGCCTAGCTACTTGATATTGCTATCCAGGTGGAGCTCTGAGGGAGCGGAGGCCTCTACAAAGCGACTCTCTAAGCGAGAGGAGGCCTAACAACGCTCTATAGTACAGGCAGTAACCAAGGAGGTTCAGAGGGAGCCTAACAACTCCGTACTTCCGCCTGGTCGAGCTCTGAGGATGGAGGCCTCAGCATGACCACTCTCAAACTGAAATGTCTAACTATGTCCAACACCCAGGACAGCTTTCCAAGGAGGCTAATGGAGAGTCTAGCTACTTAATCTGCTTCTTTTTGAGTGTTAAATGGAGTAAGACAGGGCAGCATTTTGTCTCCGTTTTTATTTAATGTAGATATGGACGACTTGTCAAGGTTTTTAAATGACTGTGGAACGGGATGTAGGGTTGGCAACAGTACCATTAACCACCTAATGTATGCTGATGACCTTGTTATTTTTTGTCCATATAGCGCGGGGTTACAAGAACTTTTGCATGTGTGCTCTCAGTATGGAACAGACTTTGATATAATATACAACTCAAAAAAAAGCATTATCATGATAGCCCGGAGCAGAGAGGACTCCACACTGACATTTCCTGATTTTTTTTTTGTCAGGCAATAGACTTAAGGTCACTAATGAATGTAAATATTTGGGACATTATGTGACTGCAGACTTGTCTGATGACAGAGACATCTTCAGACAGTGTGGCATGCTTTATGGACAGGCTAACTTGCTGATTCGAAGGTTTGGAATGTGCTCAATACCTGTTAAAATCAGACTCTTTAAGGCGTACTGCACTACCATGTATACTGCACACCTGTGGAGGCGCTACAAAAAGAGTAGTATGCAAAAGCTAATTGTAGCGGTTAATGATGCCTTGCGGATGCTACTGAGGGTCCCACGATGGAGTTGTACGAGCCAAATGTTTGTAAACGTGGGTTTGCGAAACTGCCCCGCTGTACTGCGAAATCTTATGTACAGGTGCATGTGCAGGCTTTCAAACTCAGCGAACAGTATCATCACTGTATTGAACAACCCTGGACTAAGATCGGTGCGATATTCCTCTAGTATCTGGTCTCACTGGCTTATGAGCCTATACAGGAGATAAATGTATTGCTGTTATGTGTGTCTCTTTTTGTCTGTAGTATGGACCATTATTTTCGTGTCTGAAAAAAAATAATAATAATAATAATAATTAATATTGCTATCCAGGCAGAGATTTGAGTATCGGAGTCTTGAGAAGCAGTCAGTTCAACTGCTCTCGTAATGAGCTCAACCCCCGCGCTTAATCCCTTCTTACCGTAATGGCGGGCACAGGACCCGCACCATGGAGTACAGGCATTCAACTATCGTCCCTCAGGATAGTCGGGTCTAGGTGGAAAAAATTACTGCGACCGCATCGTAAAAAGCGAGCATTTAACCCCCTCGAAAGTCAAGCGCACTAGTTAAAAAATGTCAGATTCTATCATTCTGAAAAAAATCATATGAGAACAGACACGAATGCATCGCTATGAGTGCCTTAAACTCCCTCGAGAGCCGAACATGCTCATGCAAACGCTGACTACTATCCCTAAAGAGCTAACAGAAAACAAAAAAAGCTCCTTACCTGTCTCTTGTCAGTCTAGTAAAGGCATAATACTATGCTCATTCAGCTTCTTAGAAGAGTCAACTTCATTCCACCCAAATGCGCGTCTCACATCCCTCGAAAATAGGGATAGCATGGAAAGAGCTTTTCATAGAGAAATCCTTTAGTTCCCTCAAGAGCTAAATGCGCGTGCTCCTCACTCGTGTACAAACAAACAGTCTCCTGTAGACAAGAAAGAGGATGACGTATTCGACAGGTGCCCTTTTATACCCACGGTCGCACCAGTAGTGACATCATAGGCTGCTAATTGCAAATTTCAAATTAATTGTCATCTTTAGACTCATGATTCAGATAACAGACATGCCAGAGGCATTCCCCAAAGCAACGCAGCATCTCATTCCCTTTGGAAAGGAAACCACATTATGAGATACTATTGGATGCTCATTCATTGATGCTTGGACCCTTATGATTGAAATCTAAACGATTATCATTTAGATTGTTTTGTTTTCCAGAGTACATAGACACACTTTTTTATATTTGGAATAATGTGTAGCCTACAAATGAATCTTTACCAATAAGTCTAGGATTGTGCATGAAGTACATATAGTTAACTTCGATAACTTCATGTTGTTTGGTACTAACCCTAAATATCTTTGAAAAGTCTCAATGCTGTTCTGAATGCATTGATGTATACTGTGTGTTATTTGTTAATGAAAGTCAAGTTTCCTTAGGCCTTCAGCACACACATTTGTCTTACCCAGTTGGGCACACATTTTAAAGAGACATTGAGTAATAGACGCTAGACAGATGGGAGGAACTATCAGGACAAATTGTATGTGAGTTATGCAGTTGCATTTCCACCTTAATTGATTAGAGACAAGTGCTAGCTTGGCCTTCACATGGGCAAGCCAATACTTTCCAAAAATATGTTGGCATGTTTTATTTTCCTTAGATTTACTTGAGGATCAAAATTGTGTTGATATTAAGAATTTTTTCTGAGAATATATATTGAATTAAGCTCCTTTTCCCCACTGACAAAATGTATTATGAGGGACAGAGATATTAAATGCATTTATGTATGCGTCATTGAATGAACAACTAATGAAACACAAGGTAAAAAAATATTTATTCAGAGAAAATCTGTTTATGATACTTATCTTACTTATGATACTTAGAAATATGCCATGCCTTGCAAATGAATAGACTTATGCAGCAATCATTTAAATGGAATCATCTGATATGAACAAAATATAAAATAATAGCCTTCATTAATAGAAGCTACAATATTTATAATTAGTAAGTTTGATCTATATCTTAAATGTCTGCTATTCAATTTGCTGTTAGCTATATCAGTTAAACCTGGGCTCTTCTCATTTGATGAATTACTACTGCCAATAGAAATGAGGCATGTTTGCACTGAAAGGAATGACTATAAATGTGTGGTCACAATTTTCGCAAAATTACAATAATGTAGCAATGCAATAATCATCGCTCACTTTCAAAGTCACTTTCTAAACAATCAGTTTTCTGTCGGTCAATGCTGCGAATTCACATGACCAACGTATACATGAGCAAAATCTGGCTGGGGAACTTTTCCATCCTCACACAAATTCCAATTAAAAGGACTTTTGCTGAACAACCGTAAATCTAACAGCACCTTAACACAATTTTTTTCCTCTCTACGTGTGTTTTTGGCCAGAATCAGGGGGTCAATATTTGGCTGGTTAGGATGGACAGTCAGCCTCTGCTGGTAATTACTTCAGAGTAATTAGTCACATGGCTTTTTTGACTCAAATAATTGGGTCAAAATATTTGTGCCCAGAAAATATACCCACGAGGAAAGACGGCAGCATGCAGGTTGCCTTTGGAATAAATGGGAATGCCAACAGACCGCTTTCTCCAGGGACCTAGACTATGGTGCAATGTGAACCAGACTTCATGCCAGAAGACTGGCAGTCTGATAAAAGATGATATTTCGAGTAGCTCTAAAAAAAGTCTACATTACTTTAGACCATGCCATGTCCATAATTTTAACTGTGAGAAGCTTTGCCCTCTTATTTGTCAGCGCCAGGTCCAAGTCTATCCAATGGCTTTAATTGGCAAATTCCAGGAGGGAAATATGAGCAGTTGGTGTGAGATTGACCTGGACATGAGAGGGGGGTAGGAAGTAAAGTCATTACCTCAACCACCCGTCCAGGTCTCACAGAGGATTTGAAGCAACTGGGAACGATTGAAGCACAATAACAGCATCCAGCAGGTATTATCTGAACCGGTGGGTGAGAGATTCTTTCTCTTTCACAACGTATGTCAGCCGTATATTCTGACAGGCTAATCTCAGTAGATGGGGAAGGCTGCTTTCAAAGGCAGATGGGAATCTTGGCTGGCGGCCAGGAATATTCCCTCTATTTTGATACAAATGTCCATGTATAGTGATGAGGCACGCTACCCGATGGTTGAGAATTCCCTTTTGGAATTGGATGGAATAGCTTATCTGATTGAATATTCATGTACATGTCATCCATTACATTAAATAGACAACCCAATTGGGTTTTAGAAAACAATTTGTGCAACATTAATGTATTAGCCTTTGATGCATGAGTTGAGATTCAGAATATACACTGTTGTAAGGGAAAAAGACAAGGACAATTGTAACATTGTTTTTATTTTCAATCATAGCTCAAAGACTACAAGCCATATTTTAATGCAAGAAACATATGTGCTTGCTTACAAATCCAATTTTCAATGTAAAATACTTAATTCAATCATAATTTTAATTTAATATAAGGACAGGGTTCTCTGATCTGTGTGCTCCAAACTTGGAATACAGCAGGAATTAAATATGCAGTTATATGCTATAAGCTTATTGTTTTGTTGTCTACAGACTTTGTATTGCGGTTGTTATTTATTTATTTGTCGTGTGCTCGCCTTTTTAGTTAATAATGTTTGAGGTTTGTGTGTTAAGGTTGACGTGTTTACACAGAAACATTGAAAGATGTATTTGATGATAAGCTCTTAACTCTTACTCTGTCATTGATGACACAACGCTTTTTATGCAGATCCCGGTTTACACTGTGAAGACTATTTTCTTCATCTTTTAATATAATTTCATTATTTAATACTATGTATCTGTATTATAATTTTTTATGAGTATTAATAATCAGTTGTATTATCTTATGAAGTTAAAATGCATGAGTTAGACTATATATTGCACGGACATGTGTTTAAGGATCATAATTTAGACACAGGGAGGGGAGCTGGGAGAGTTATATATTTTGCTTAGAGGTATGAGTGCCATCCAACATTCACTGAGCAGAGATGTTCCACTGATGATGATATTTCAAATGTGTACAGTTGGCATATTCTTTACAAGGAAATTAATGTTTTTCAACTGATGCAAATGTACCACAAATGTATACAGCGAGGGATAGTTTATTAATATGGAAGGCGGATTGTGCCATGTGTAAGCATGTGGTATGCGTTCCATTTTAAACATAATATAAGCAACATGTTTTGCTAGCTTACAAGGAAGTTGTAACTAATTCCCTCACTGGTGCATATAAGCTCAATCCTTACTGTAATGACAGAGAAACACAGGCATGATGGGGTGAGAGGAAAGAGAAACAGAGGCATGAGGGGTTAGATAGAAGAAACACCTGGAACACATAGACCTGGCACAAATACAATATCTTCTCAAGTCCCTCTCATATGCTGACACATGTATAAACATAATAAATAAGAGACCTCTTGGCAAAGTAACTGGTGTAGTTTCCGTGATTCAACAATAATGGGGAAAGCATGATTTTCATCTACACACTGTTATATGGTAAGGGACACTGTTAGGCCTCTGAAATATTTCTGAAATACTACAGCATCCCCGGATCCAAAAACAAGCGAAGACGACCTGCATAAATAATTCAACAGCATATAAATCAGAACTGCTTTCCCGTTACGAAAAGGACATTTTGACCCAGGAAGAGGAACAGGCCTGTGCAAACTTTAGGGGTGTTGATGGACTTGATCTACTCAGTCTACGTTTTGATCATTATTCTGAATCTGATCCAAACGTAGTCATTGATAAAAAAAGATTTTCTCAATTTTTTGTTCAAATGTTGCATTTATTATGAAACTTACCCATATTCAAGTGTTTATAAAAAAAAAGAGAGAATAAATGAAGCAAGAAAAAATATAGATGTCATTGTTGTTTAAAAGCAGAGGCCCTGTTCTTTCTTTTGATAAATTGTTCATATATTGAATTTTTTTAAAAAAATTATCATAAATGCTGAGTGGCAACTTATTCAGAAAACGATGGCAGTGAAATAGTTGATATCTCCATAGAACAGTGACACGACATTGCTCCCTTTAAAACTCTTTGTTCACACAGCGCTCCCAGGCTAGTTGGGACAACATTTTGGTGAATACTGCTGGTCTAAGGCTTTTTTTTCTCCTTTTACTTTTTTAGATTCAAAGTAATTCACAATTCTTAGTATCTGTAAGTCAAAAAGCCCTGTATGCTTGATAAAACCTTTTTCAACAGTGTAACTTTAGACATTAGAAAAAAAATGTAAATAAACTTGTCAAACTTATTGTTTGAGTCAACCACTGTCATCCGACCGTCCCTATTTTTTTTTTTTCTGAAAAGGTAAGCTTAAAACGATACTCGGTTACTAAACGTAACCTCGGTTCTCTCTAGAGAGGGAACGAGTATTGCGTAAGTTTAGCTTACGCTACGTGAAAGATTCATCTTCTCGAGATATTGAAGCCAAAAAATTATCCTTTATTTTGCATTCAATGTCAATGCAGTGCAGCAGCTAGCAGACCTAGAGCAGGCCATCTCGCGTGCTCATTGGCTGCCCTGCGGGCAACTGCTGCAGCCTACCAGTGAGCCCGGCGTGACGTCACGCCCAATGAAGGGCGCCCGCGCCTTCATAGCACCACAGCCCTCCGGAATGGGCGTGGCTGAGCGTATTAAAGTAGGGGCTGTAGGCTGACTTCCCTGTTTTTTCGTCAACTGAAGCAAAGTCGCTCGTGGCGCGAGCACGGCCGATTACGCAATACTCGTTTCCTCTCTAGAGAGAACCGAGGTTACGTTTAGTAACCGAGTATCGTTCTCTTACGAGAGGTTCTCTCATATTGCGTAAGTTTAGCTTACGCTACGGGAACACTTTGTCAACGCCGGGCACGCCAAGCATCCACCATGAGACCCCGAACTTTCAGGGGAACCCCATAAGTGGAAAAAATAAGGTGGCCAGCCACGCAGGCCATTACTTGTACATAAGCACACATAGGGAATACAGAGCAGCGCGCCGGTCTGTATAGGCACATGGCATAAACCCTACTAGTGCAGCTCAACCAGGAGAGCTGAGTCACGTGAGAGTGATCTGAGCAGGAAGATCTGGGCAGAATACACCTCTCCTTCAAACTGACAAAAGTTAAGCCTGCAAGGCAGGAACTTCTAGGTTATAAAACCTGACAAAGGTAGACGGAGAGCTCCAGCCCGCCGCTACACATATGTCATGGATAGAAATCCCACTGGACCACGCCCACGACAAGGCCACGCCTCTCGTGGGAATGAGCCCTGATGCCCAGAGGGCATTGCAGACCTTTTGACGCCTAAGCAGCTGCTATAGCGTCCACTATCCATCTGGGCAGGCTCTGTTTTGAGGAGGCGAGACCCTTGGTGCGCCCACCAAACGAAACAAAAAGCTGTTCTGAATGCCTGAAGGAGGCTGACACGTAATGTAAAATCTCAGCGCCCTGACAGGGCAGAGGAGATTCACCTCACTTTCGCTGTCAGATGCTGGCAGAGCTGACAGCGAAATAACTTGCGCTCTGAATGGAGTGCCCATCACTGTAGGAACATAGCCATGTCTAGCTCTGAGGATGACTTTAGAGTCATTCGGCCCGAACTCAAGACACGACGCGCTGACAGACAGCGCATGCAGGTCCCCCACACGTTTTACTGACGACAGTGCAGTCAGAAAGACGGTTTTCAGTGATAGATATTTCAACCCCACGGAGTCTAGTGGTTCAAATGGAAAAGATTTCAGGGCCTCGAGGACCAATGAAGGATCCCACATAGGAGCCGACGGGGGGCGTGGCGGGTTCATCCTTCTAGCTCCTCTAAGGAAGCGGATGACCAACTCATATCTTCGCAGTGACTGGCCATGCGTCGATTCTGCGAACACTGCCACGGCCGCCACGTATACTTTGAGCGTGGATGGGGACCTCCCCTTATCCAACAGCTCTTGTAGGAAGGTGAGCAAATAGGTCGACTTCCGGTCTGCCGAATAGGCGCCACAGCTTCTGGACCGTTTGGGGGTGCAGGGACCATTCCCCTGGGGGAACATTGTCCCTGGACAGTTTGTCTGGGCTGTCGTTCAAATGGCCAGGCGCCTCCCTCAGCGAACGCAGGTGCATCTGAGACCAAATAAGGAGGCGTTCTGTCAGATTGCAGAGATTTCTAGATCTGACACCGCCCTGACGGTTTACATAGGATACCACAGACATGTTGTCCGAGCGGACAAGAACATGTTGGTCCTGTATGAACGGGAGGAAGCGCTTCAGCGCGTTCTCATCCGCTATCATTTCCAGACAGTTTATGTGAAAACACTTCTCTTGGTCTGACCACTGGCCGAAGACCAGTCTGCCCTCGAACAGCGTGCCCCAACCCGAGTTGGAGGCGTCTGTCGAAATGACTTTCCGATAAGAGATGGTTCCCATCATCACTCCCTGCTGGTACCAGTCGGCTACTAACCAGGGCTGCAGAGCCGCTATGCAGGTCTGAGTCACTTTTTTTCTGGCCGCCAGAAACCAAGGCTCGGCGGGACGCGCGAGCATTCAACCAGCGTTGGAGTGGGCGCATGCGCAGTAGGCCCAGCTGAAGCACCGCTGCAGCTGATGCCATAAAGCCCAACATCCTTTGAAATGTTTTCAAAGGGAGAAAGATGCCCTCCTGGAAAGATGCGGCTAGGTGGCGAACACGGCGCGCGCGCTGTGTCGATAAACGAGCCGTCATGGTCACCAAGTCCAGTTCTATTCCTAAAAAGGAAATTGACTGGCTGGGCAGTAATGAGCTCTTGGTCCAGTTGACCGTGAGACCCAAGCTTTCCAGGTGACTGAGAAGCAGTGTTCTGTGAGATAGCAGTTCTGTCTCTGACTGTGCCAATATCAGCCAATCATCCAGATAGTTCATTATTCGCAGCTCCTGACTTCTCAGGGGGACGAGCGCCGCGTTCATGCACTTTGTAAATGTACAGGGTGCTAGGGACAGGCCGAACGGCAGGACGGTGTATTGATATACCTGACCGTCGAAGGCGAATCTCAAAAATTGCCTGTGACGGGGTATTATCTGAATCTGAAAATAGGCATCCTTCAGATCTAGAGAAATAAACCAGTCCCTTGGGCGAACGTGCGCGAGGATTTTCCTGGTTGTAAGCATTTTGAACGGTCTTTTCGCAAGCACTTTGTTCAAATGTCTCAGATCTAGGATAGGTCTGAAGGCTCCGTCCTTCTTGGGTACGAGGAAATATCGGCTGTAAAAACCTGACTCGCTCAGAGAAGGAAGTACCTTTTCTATAGCCCCTTTGCACAGCAGCTTTGCTATTTCTGCGTGAAGTAGGTGTGCTACTTCCGCATTCACTATCGTTGCGGTCCAGGCTTGAAAGCACGGGGGACGGCGAATGAATTGAAGTGTATATACTCCGGGCGGAAAAGCTTCCTGTAAGAGTGAGCGCATATGCGCGGGCACGAGACTTACAAGTGTATTTGACGCCCCGATCATAATGGATGGGGAGCGTCTTATTAATGCCCTGGATTTTGTGATAACACTTAAAAGCGCGGGCGGAGCCCGGGGGAGGTTTGAACGCTCTCTGGCGGGCACGAGACTTACATTCATAACCTGCTTTTTTGATCGTGTAACAGAGCGGGCAGATAGTGGGCACAGACCTGTGGACACATTTCTTACATTAAACACTTGAGCGGCTTTTCTGCGCTTCATGAGAGTGTGCTCTGTGAGTCACACGAGATTCAAAGTGCTTGTGTGTAGGGGTGAACACTGGGGCGTGGGCACTTTCACTACACTTAAAACACAGACGGCGTGAGCCGGACCAGACATTATACTCTTTTTGAGATTTCTCTGGGTCGCCGTGAAAACGGCGTTTGTGTGCAGGCGAGAGGGTGAACAAACCGGCTCGCTGGCTGCTAAATGAACCACTGCATTAGCCTGTTTGAAGGGGACTGACAGGGAAATAAACTTTGACGGCGGTCCGGCCGCAGCGGGACACGCTCGCTTTTCTCTCTTTGTTAGGAGGGCTTCGCGTGCTCAGACTTCAGCGTGATCTTCTGCCAAGGCCCTATGGGGGGCGGCGGTCTGTGACGGCTGTCTGATCACGACCTAGGGCGGCCACCCTGACGTCGCTGCGAAGGCTGAGGCTGTGCTGGACGCTGGGCGCTGGCTCGCACAGGAGTCTGGCTTTGTCTCTCGCGAGAGCGGCCTGTGAAGTGGTTTCAATTGTTCTGAAATATAACTTCGAGGAGATCTTTGATGCCAGAAATAATTAGACTTTATTTTCGAACGCCGTTCCATTCCATAGAACGACGCTCTAACGCTCTGGCCCTCCGGCCCACTGGCCCTCTGGCCTTCCAGCGCGCGCTCCTGAGTATTTTTGGGTTCAGACTTTATACATACATCTTCTCCCATAGAAGGTAACACACCCTATAGATAGTTTTGGGTAAATATCTCATACCATGTGACTTCTCAGAATAGAATTGACATTCAGGGTCTTTTTACAGAAGGTCTTGTACCTTTCAAAGTCACCTAGACAGAGTCCTATTAGAGGAAACTCATACAAGAAATAATTGTGTCCAAATATATAGCTAAATACTTAGTTATTTACTTAGTTTCTAAATAATAAAATCTTCAACATTCCCTCCTCGGAGGCAGTGCTCGAAGTGGGGCGGTACTCACCGGTACGCAGTACCGGAACTTCTACATTTTACTCTTAAGCGTACCTGCACTTTTTCTTGTGTACCGCTACTTCTCGCATGTAGCCGGTACTCGACCACTGACAGAAAAGGCGCCAGTGTCACGCCCGTTGATATACTTCGTTTGCAGTGCGTATGCAGTGCGTATTTTTTCCGCACTCATGTTAACAGGTTCGAGCTTTCACACAGCATGCGGTCCGTCAATGCACTCCTGGTGCTGTGCGTGTACAGCAGTGCAGAGATCGTTCCGAGTGTATTTTTGCTGTGCTGCACGCGGTGAATTAAAGTGACAGCTCATGGTTCGTGGTCAAAACACAGATTGACATGAAAATATAATAATCTCACCATAAATGCATTTAGTTAAATAAAATGTAGTAATCTAAATGTATTTTTGGACTTGCAGGCTTGGAGGAGTTCCGTTTTCGCACGCACGTGCACACACGCATGACTTGTTTTAATACATTTATGTTGTTAATAAATAACAATAAGTTTTGTTATAAGTTTTGTTTTTCACTGTAGAAATGTCATGATTTGCCAACGCAAGAGAGTACCGGCACCTTTCTTTTCCCACTTCAAGCACTGCTCGGAGGCTTATTAAGCCTCACATTCACTATCCTTTTCCAGAGTGTAGTTTCAAAATCCAGCTCCCTCAGTTATGCTACCTAGTGACTCAATTGAGTCACTCATTCTTCTTTCCAATTACTGGATTAAGCCAGCACAGTCCGGAGGAGCATTCGAGCCAAACATCTCTCTCCATTTTCTTTCAGTTGTTTTTTCTTTTTCTTTCAATGGGAAGAGTAAAAGACTCGAAATTCTCCCTAATCAAAAATTAAACCAAAGAATAAGACAGTGTTATAAGTGTGTGTATACATTTGGTTCAGCATTGCCTGTTATTGACACAGTTATCTAGAGTATATCAAACATAAAAGTCTCTTATACTATTGAAAGTGTTATTGTGGTGTAGATATCCTCTAGGGTCTGGCTCATCAATCATCTTCTTCGTCCTCAATTCCTCATTTACTGGAATCAACATCCAGGGTTTGTAAATACCAATTTGGATGCCCTCTCAAATTAGTTTTCATTATCTTTATTCCGCATTTCCATTCGTTTAACCGTGGTTTTCCAACTAGTGATCTTAATATACAAAGTACACAACAGAATAATAACCCACTTTCAACATCCCTAATTGAGCAAACCTTAATTTTCCAAACTTTTCATTAAGTTTTCCTTAACTTCTGCTCTTAAGTTTTTCTTGACTCAATCGTAATCGCTAAATTTTCCTCCCTGCGCAATATTATTTAGTAAAAGTGCAACACTGATCACCAAACATAAGTTATTCTACTTTTTTCACATAATTGTTTTTCTCCTAATGCAGACAAAGCATTATAACAAATCCTCTGCTTATTATTATAGTCTAATTGATTTATTATGCATTTTTGTTCTACTTGTTCCATATGACTATTAATTCAAAATAGGGCTGGGTAAACATAACTCTATAATTTTTATCGCTTTTTATGAAAGAATATAAATTCTTAAATTCAAAGAATCCATCTTTTAGTCAGTCAATTTTAGTGAACAGAACACTTTACAACTATCTAATAAATTGCAATACATTTAAATTACTGTAAAGTTATTTTGGGCTCAACAATCTGTCCTTCAGTTGAATGCCAAATATCTATTTTTGACTTCCCTCTGGTGCCATTTAGATTGTTCACAAGGGCCTGTTTGTTATTGGATTTCAATAACTTCTTGTAAGCCTATAAACTTTCTATAAGTACTTAATATTAGTCAATTGCATATTGAAGCAAATTGTAATCTCATAAATTAAAACTGAAATCTAATATTTGTTAATACCCAATGTTAATACCTGCTTTAATTTAAACTGTGGCATTAAATTAATTAAGTGTACCCTTCTATTGACAAGTTACATCTGAGTACCTCTTAAGATTTATTTTAAAGTTATTTTTAGTTTTCATTTTTTCCTTCATGAATTGTCTTAATTCCCACTGTACTATATTCATTTCTTACATTAATTGTTAACATTATTATAGTTTCTTTTTTCTATTTTTCATTATCATTGTTTTCTATGTTGCTTTAATATGTTTTTCTCTTCAATCATATTTGTTTTGGTTGGGTTATTAAGTTGCTACTGAATCTATTCAAGGGCTGAACATTCAATCGTAGGAAAGTTGGTTGATGTTGACTATTGTTTGAGAAGTTTTCATCTCTGTTGAGTCTCTCTTCTTTGCACAGGTCCTCTCATTCCAGTGTTTCTGGTCAAGTTTGTCTTCTTTTTCCATTCATGATTTGATCATTCTGTTAGTCTTGTCATCTTTACATCTTTCACCAGGGTGACTCTTGAGTCGTTCGTTGCAATGCATGGACTCTTTCTTTAATTGTCAGCATGTCCTTGATCCCTCACTTCCGTTGTGGGGGGTTGCTGAAGTTAGTTGGTTTATTTTAAGTTGAGAGACATGAACTCAAATGTCACTCTGTTGATCACTTCCTCTGAAATTACAAAGCACAGTTACTGGTTCTTTTTGTTAGACTTGTTCCAGAATCCTTCCTGGAATCGAGCTGCTGCTATCTGTAAATTAAAGCTTAATTATTTTTGTTAGTGAAAATAACATGTGATTTCAATCATCTTCTCATCTGGCCCATTGTCCTTCTCGCTTTTACCTGTAGAAAGGTCATGTGGGCTGAGTGGTGTCCTTTCTGCTTTCATTAACAGCAGGACTTTAATCCATCTATTCCTATTTGTTTTTCATAAATTTGACTTTTCATAATTATTGGGAACTTTTTGCATTTTTCTCACAATAAATTTCAAATGTACTCTTATAATTAGTCAATTCAACTCAGTTATCTCTTTGTCTTGAGTTCCACTATTAGTACATTATTTATTAGGCATCTTGGACAATACTCAACTCACTTTGACAAAAGTTACAAGACAATATTTCATACTTTTGACAAAGATCAGCTCCATCATGATTATACTGCAAAGAAAGTCAGATATGTTATGCGCTGCGCAAATGTGGCACTGTTTTTTCTATTTTTATTTTTATCTTTTCAATCTTTGTTTTTTCATATTGTTACTTCAGTTCCTGACCAGGAAATTTAACCAAATCCATCCATGGTCATTATTTTATTGGGCAGAATTTGCCCTGTGGGCCCACATGTTACATTTTAAATACAGCTGTATTGGCAAAATAATTGGTTTGCCTTAGTGTCTCTTCAAACACCATCTCTCACTCATTCACACTCAGTGTCTCTCTCATACACACTGGCCAGCATACATTCTTGCAGGTTGTGCTCTAAATGTGGCATCCTATAATTTTAGCCACAAGGTCTGATCAGGTCAACACAACTTTGTCAAACACTTTTGAGAAGTGTCAATGATCATAAGGTTTAATCTAGCACCGTTGTTATAATCATTTTCTTCTTTTGACAAATTCTAATAGACTAAGTATTTTAGAATAATAAGCCAGCCAATTGTAATTTTTCAAATACATTTTTTCTTTTGTTGTTCTGATTTTTCCCATTCTTTTTTGTTTTTGCTCATGCTGCTTTAAGAAAAAATTTGGAGATCTCTGCATAATCTTGGATCCATGGCCAACAACCTTTCGCTCTCATTATCCCAGTTTTGACAGCATTTGCGATTTCATAATCTGGATTTTTGGAGTAATTTTTCCTCCTATCTATCTCTTAACAAAATTATCAAAACGAAATGGAGTGACCAGTATCATTGTTTTGCAAACAATAATAATTATTCTTTTGACATTTTGTTTCAATCTTTTTCTTTGCTACAGAATAATTTTTCTCATGCTTTTAGCCCTATAATCGTTTCATATAATAGCCCTCACTATAGCAAATCCAGCCTCAGTTTGAACTATTTGGTGAGTTGAGCACCCACTTGTCTCTTTCATACCCCTTTTCCACCAAGGCAGAGCTGGTGCTGGTTCGGAGCCAGAGCCTGGTTTCAAATCGGTTCTTTGTTTTTCGACCACCAAAGCACCAGCTCCGAACCAGTAAAAGTGGTTCTTAAGTAGCACCAAATCATTGCTGGTCTAGAAGTAAGAACCGCTTACGTCAGCGGCTGGGGGCGGGGTTACCGTGACCAACAAGACAAACAGAAACTTGTGACCGCCATTTTTTAAATAGCAGCTAATCGTGCTAATAGCAGCTCGATTGTAATCTCCGTTAATGCAAGTTATGGCGAGCTGCACGAACGTGCTGGATTCGCCGTGTTTGGATACTCCTCGACTGTGAGAGGAGACAGACTGATCTCATGAAATGGCGTATGTATGACACGCCAAATCGTATTTCCATTTCTGGCGTGCTATCAACACGCATAATCACTTTTCAGCGTGTTTATCAACGCCGTTGACTTAACGTTACATCACTGTATATATAAATATATGACCTACCCCAACCCCGTCCCTAAACCTACCCGTCACTGGGGTTAATACCATTTATGAGTCTTCCCCTACCATCATAGGAAAAAAAATATCGCTCCCCAGATGTAGATATACATTTTGCTTCGTTTCGCTCGGACATTTAACGGCGTACACATACACGCGGAATCACTCGGACATTTAATGGCGTAGACATACACGCGGAAGATGACGGTTCGTTTCGGCGTGGACATACACGCGGATAGCTAAAAATGCGTATAGATAACACACCACTTGACTTGAAAGTGGCGTGTATGTTTACGCAAAGTCATGATGTCATGTTGGAGGAGAAGTGCAGGGGATTAAAGCTATCTTGTGCCGCTCAGCAAAATCTTGTGACATAAAATTTCCTGCCGCCCCAGAATCAATTAATGCAGACGTGGAGAAAGACTGATCATTTTTAGTAAATTCCAGTGGTACAGAAACACAAGAGAGAGGATTCAGACTATCAAGAGTTAAACTCACTGTTGCCCTTTCTTTGCGTGTAGCTAGCTGAGGACAATGTAGTCGAAAATGACCAGTTCCTCCACAATACATGCACAGTTTCAAAGTCCTCCGACGTTCACGTTCCTCCTCCGTTAATCGGGAAGTGCTAATTTGCATAGGTTCACCGGCTTCCATGACTACGGGGCTTGGTGACGTAGGAGTGAAAGCATTGCGTGAGAGAGTCGAGGGCCGGATACTGGCTCGGCGTGAGCGAATGAGATTGTCAATCTGTATGGAGAGGTGAATAAACTGGTCCAGATTCCTTCCCTCATCGCGGCAGGCCAGTTCAGCTTGAAGCTCGTGGTTGAGACCCCGTCGATAGACCACCTTAAGATCATTATCCGTGCAGTCGGTCTGCGCTGCGAGTGTGCGAAACTTGAGCGTGTACTCCGAGGCGGGAATCCGCCCCTGTATGAGCTCCAGCAAGCGGTCCTCCGCACCTTTTCCCTCCACTGCGTGCTCGAAGACGGCTTGAAAGCGCTCCAGGAACTCGACGTACGAGGCAAAAGCTGATGCATCCGCTCTCCAGACCGCGGTGATCCATTCCAGCGCACGTCCGGTGAGAAGTGAACAGATGAATGTGATCTTGTCCATATCAGTAGTGTGCTGAGTGGTCTGCCGGGCGAGATACAGAGAGCATTGAAGTAAAAAACCTTTGCATTTACCCGGGTCTCCTTCATACTTCTCAGGGAGTGAGAGGCGAGTGCTGAAGCTTGTGGAGTCGGTCGGGAGAACAGGTGCTTGAGTAGGCGCGCCGGGCGCTGAGGATTCCACCGAGGGCTTTTGCAGACTCTGAACCGCTTTCACTAATTCACTGCAGTTATCCGAGACAGCTGATGATGGTGAGAGGTAAGTTGTGAGGCTTGTGCGGAGAAAGCGGCTGACCAAGCAGACATCGTTGCTGGATCTTGGTCTGGCGAAGTATTCTGTTGTGACTCAGGAAGCGGAGACAGATCCATGCGCAACAATTTATTAATAATGAGAAAGTAGAGATAAAGGAACTCAAAACAGCAGTAAAGGCAGCAGGCTGAATCGACGTAAACCAGGCGTGAGTTCGGGACTGGCAGCAAGCATGCAGGTAAGAGACAGGCAGAAGATCAGGGCTGGCGGCTAGTATCAGAGTCTGCTCACAGACAGAGTTCAGGGCTGGTGGCGAGTATCAGTGTAAGGTCAAAGGCAGAGTTCACAAGGCAGGCTGCACACAATCAGAGAGTAAGGTTAAGCAAAGGTTCAATATAACAGAGTAACAGGGTTTTTTCCAGAAGACGCTCAGACAAGTGACACGGGAGTGAGACAATACTTTGCAACGAACGCCGAGATAACAAGCTAGATATATGCTCGAACTCAGAGTAAATTGCTGACAGGTGTAAGATGATCAGAGCGCCAAGGATGCATAATTAGTATTCAGGGGAAGGCGCTCGCGACTGAGTACTGGGGATCTCACTAGACGCCGTAACAATATCATTATACTTAAATCTATAAAAAACTGATAACCTCTACCAGTAAATTCAAACTCTTGCTAATCATCCATCCAGGCCCTCTTGATTTAGCAAACACAGATCCTTACATACGTACGACAAAACCTTTAGCGGCACATCAGTAGTACCAATATTCATACAATCTGCACCAGGTTATACAAACACAGGCAAACACTAACAGGAGCTCCGCAGCGCTAAAACACATTACTTGATATCGTCAACAACAATAGACACTTATTTCTAGAATCAAAGATCCTCTTTTCAATTTTTTAATTTCTTTAAATTTGGAGAAGCATTTTAAAGGGTCTTACCACTCTGGCTCACTGGTGACAACACAAACTTTTTCAAAAGCAAAAATTGCTCACCTCAAAGTACAGTGGCCACTGTTGTTTGTGTCGGTCACCAGTGTCGCCTTTCGTTGTTCCTTCAGCTTTAAAACCCAAGTCCTGCCAGGGTCGCCAAATTAAGTGGTTTCAATTGTTCTAAAAAATAACTTCGCAGAGATCTTTGATGCCAGAAATAATAAGACTTTATTTTCGAACGCCGTTCCGTTCCATTGAAGAACGCTCTAACGCTCTGGCCCTCTGGCCCACTGACCCTCTGGCCTTCCAGCGCGCGCTCCTGAGTATTTTTGGGTTCAGACTTTATACATACATCTTCTCCCATAGAAGGTAACACACCCTATAGATAGTTTTGGATAAATATCTCATACCATGTGACTTCTCAGAATAGAATTGACATTCAGGGTCTTTTCACAGAAGGTCTTGTACCTTTCAAAGTCACCTAGACAGAGTCCTATTAGAGGAAACTCATTCAAGAAATAATTGTGTCCAAATATATAGCTAAATTACTTAGTTTCTAAATAATAAAATCTTCAACACCTGTAGCGGAGCTCGAGCGTCGCGGCAGGAAGAGGTTCATGGCCTGTGTGGTCTTCTGTACCTCAGTAAAACGGTCAACGATCCCGTTCACTGCAAGGCCGAAGAGACCAGTGGCGGAGAGCGGCGCGTTCAGGAAGGTGGCTCGCTCAGTTTCCCTCATATCCGCGAGCGTCAACCAGAGGTGCCTCTCTGTTACAGTCAACGCGGCCATGGTTCGTCCAATGGCTTGAGCTGCGGTTTTAGTGGCGCGGAGAGAGAGATCCGTCGCACTTCTTAGGTCTGTAACCGCAGCTGGATCCCGGCCCTTCTCATCCCATTCAGGGAGGAGGTCGGCTTGCAGGATCTGTAGCACAGCCATGGAGTGGAGAGCAGATGCGGCCTGGCCGGAGGCGGCATATGCGCAACTGACCAAGGCGGAAGTGGCTCTGCAGGCTTTTGACGGGAGGGCTGACCGTGACCGCCATCTCGAGGAGGGGGGGCAAAGGTGCGCTGCGACCGCCTCTTCCACAGGGGGAATAGCCGTGTGCCCTTTCTCATTGGCGCCGTCCACTTGGGAGAGCGGGGACTGAAGTCTCGAGGAGAATGGTGCATTCCATGACTTCGTCAGCTCCGAGTGAAGTTCCGGCAGGAATGGAGCGGGCCTGCGTGCTGAAGCTGCATGGCGGTGACTTTGAAGGAAACAGCCGTCGGGCTTGGGCAGGGACCACTCGAGCTCGAGACGGTCAACAGCCTGCGTCAGCAGGCGCATCAGTTCCGCATCAGCTCCAGCGCGGGTACGGGTGGATTCCTGAATCGACGAGGAGGCGGAGTGAAGCGTCCATTCCTCGCTGTCTGATCCCAGGATGGAGCAGCAGTATCTCGTGGCGTGTCCCTCGGCCTCATCCTCAGATGCGACGGCAGAGAGGCTTGTGAGCGGCAGCTGCGCGTTGGTGAGGAGGGGCGGGGAATGCGAAAGCGAGGCGCGAGGAGGTTCTCCGGCGAGCACGTCGCTGTGGCCACAGGTTCCGGCTTTCTCAGGGAACGGCGCTTCTTCCTGAGCGGTCCCACAGAGGATGGAGTGACTGCTGCGGTGTTGAAGGCTTTGAGTCGAGCCCGCAGGGTCGACAGCGGAAGCGCTTCATAGAGCTCGCAGCCCCCGGACACGAGGGCGAGCTCTGCATGTTCCAGGCCCAGGCAGAGAGCGCAGATCAAGTGGCGGTCTCCGGCGCTGAGGGGGGCTCAACACGAGCCGCAGGAAGCGCGAGGCATCTTTAAAAAGACACTCGCTGCTCTTTTAGAATAGGTAGCAAGGTAAAGGATACGTCGCCGGATAGCGTAGCTCGCACGGATGGCTGAAGGTGGCGAAGACGGCCGGCTTTCTCAGCGCTGTCCTAAGCTGGCTGTTCGCTGTTCGACGGCGGCGGTGGCTTCTCTCAGATCCAGCGATGCGAAGAGCTCGCTGAAGAGACGAAAAATCAGGGAAGTCAGCCTACAGCCCCTACTTTTATACGCTAAGCCACGCCCATTCCGGCGGGTGTGACGCTATGAAGGCGCGGGCACCCTTCATTGGGCGTGACGTCACGCCGGGCTCACTGGTAGGCTGCAGCAGTTGCCCGCAGGGCAGCCAATGAGCAGCCGAGATGGCCTGCTCTAGGTCTGCTAGCTGCTGCACTGCGTTGAAAATGAATACAAAATTAAGGATAATGCTTTGGCTTCAATATCTCGAGAAGATGAATCTTTCCCGTAGCGTAAGCTAAACTTATGCAATACGAGAGAACCTCTCGTAAGAGAACATTAAATTTGTTTGAATAAAAGGCAAAAGAACCACAAGCCCTTAAGATCGGACCTGTATGCAGGACACTATAATTGATTGGGTAGAGGAGCTATCCCAGACTTGCAAATTCTCCTGTACTGCCACTTGGCTCACTTGTATAACAAGTTTGCTCTGTTTGTTTGCAATGCAAAAACACTCTGCTGTCAGTTGTCCACGGAAAACTATCCATCAAAGGTGGCTGCTGGCAGTCGGACTCTTGGAATGAGCTGTTTGCTAAACAGAAGTAGTTCATGACTGATCATTTACAGCAGAGCACACCTCCATCCCCACAGTATAAGGCTAAATATTATGTTGGCACAAATGGAGACAGAGATTGGATGCTTGGACGCTTACGTTTTTGAATGTATAAATTTACATTTACCTTTTTTACTGTTATCTCATTAGTATTCATAAGTATTTGTAGGTGAAGTGTAGTTACAGCACATACCTTTTTTATGTAGCTATCAATTTATGGATAATGCTTTATGGATAATGCTTCAACTTGTAGAGATTTACAAATGAATCCTTCAAGTATCATAAAATAGGCCTATTATATTTTAGAATTTATTATATATAATAATAAATACATATTAAATTATTATTATTATTATTATTATTATTATTATTATTATTATTATTATTATTATACATAATATTATTAACTTAATTCATAATTTGAATAATTTGTATTCAGTTGAATTAAAATTCTAATAAAGAATCACATCCGTCATCCCTTTCAGGCTATTTATTAAAGTTAATGCATTTACCAAATTATTATGATGTTATGATATAATTTGTTTTAAAATTATTATTACATTATAATTGTTACAGTAACAGTCATACATTTCTCCATTATTTACTGGAATTTTTGACTTAAGGTGGGATCAGCAGTTTTTGAAACACTTTTGAAAACTGTGTTGGACCAGAGTACCAAAACACACTTGTAACCAATCAGCAGTAAGTGGCGTGTCTACTAATGATGGGGAGGAGAGAGAGCTCAGTGCACACAGCACAGACATTAGCTGAACGACTACAGAAAGAGAGAGATGGAAGATAAAAAATAAGAGGAAAATGTCTGCGGAACTTAAAATTAAAAAGATTGCTTACGATGAGGCAAGAGAAAAGACTTGTGTTAATATCGGAGAAGCTTACCAGCGCTGGAGAGAACTCAAGGAGCGGGAAGGAAAGTAACATGGTTTACCTTTGTTTCCTAGAAATAATATATGCTGGCTTTTGCTTTTTTTTTCATTCGCTATCTTATTGTCGTTGGCTTCAGCTATGAAAAAGACATATTGATTTCCACACCATATAAGCCTGGATTGTCTAAATCTCCTCCACTGTCAGTTTTAACATGTGCAACCGCTCTGTCATCTTTTTACAAGCGTATGTCCGCTGCATCATTCTGACCTCTGGCTCTGACCAGTGAGGACAAATGCTTGTAAATTTTATTTAATTTATTTAATATAAATGATTATATTAATTTGGTATTTATTATGGTATAAATAAATATTAAATTATTATTATTATTATTATTATTATTATTATTATTATTATTATTATTATTATTATTATTATACATAATATTATTAACTTAATTCATAATTTGAATAATTTGTATTCAGTTGAATTAAAATTCTAATAAAGAATCACATCCGTCATCCCTTTCAGGCTATTTATTAAAGTTAATGCATTTACCAAATTATTATTATGTTATGATATAATTTGTTTTAAAATTATTATTACATTATAATTGTTACAGTAACAGTCATACATTTCTCCATTATTTACTGGAATTTACGTACAGCGGGTTACGTACAGCGGGTGTCAAAAACAAAAACGCCCATTGCCATGTCAGCTCTGCGTGTCCTGAGGCTTCCTACATCGTTAACTAAACACAGTAGCGAACAATGACGGCGATTTTACCATATCAATCCTAGCGCGAGTCCAATGATGAAACACTGGAAGAACTAGTTATTCAACCCGAACTTCCATCGCAAGGACAACTCGAGCAGGAAGTTTTTCAGTGATACACTACTCAGTTTGAGGCACATTATGAGATGTTGCAACTGTAATTCCTCACCATCAGCATTAACAAGTGCATGTCCATCAACACACCGATTATTTTACTTGCACTTATTTATTTACTGAGTATTTTTCTAATATATTGCAGTGAACACTTGGAAACTGTATCAAAAACAATGCATGTATGCAATGTATACATTAGCCGAGCTCTAGCATGAATGACTGATGTAACATAAACGTTGGTAAAACAAATCTTGCTCCACCCTTAATCTTTCCACAAAGTAGTGAGTACGACGGAAAACCTGCATTAATAGACACAGTTTTAGGTAACGTTAATAGTGGCCCACAACTGATTAGCAGAAGTATTTCAGTAAGACAGTAATAATGTGAGTCAACCAGTTAGCAGGAGACCAACACAATATTAAACTCAAAACTAAGTATTTTGAACACCGTCTTTCAAGAGCAAGCGGTGGGCGAATCCTGCATTAAACTCCGAGTAAATAAAGGGAACACAGCAAAAGTTTAGGATTACACTGCTGTGGAATCGTGGTAAAAATTAATTTTTGAAAAATTCATGAAAAGTTGTGTTTGAGGTTCAAATTTTCCCTCATGTCTGCGCGCACAATATGCTAATGTTTCGTCTTGACGTCACAACGAAACGGCTTATGACTCGTTTGAAAACGATTCATTTCATTGACTCAAGAGTCGACTCTTACTTTTGAAAGACAATAACTTTATATACGGTGCACTTTCAGATTTAAAACTTCGCAGGAAGTTTTCATCCACTTAGAGCTATGTTACAAACTACATGAAAGGTAATTTTCAAAAATCCATAATAGGGGCCCTTTAAGGGTTAACTCAATGCAACTCGATTGAACTGCTGCGGCATCCTTACAAAAACTCTGACAATTATAGTTCCACCTAGACATCAGAGGATCTTTCTAAAGTTGTTCTATAAAAAGGCTTTGGTTTTTAGCTGCTGTCAATTGTGTTGAAAGGAGTAGATAACATTTTTTTTTTTTATTATTGAATCCAGACGGAACACTCTGAGGCCAGTTGCATGAAGCTAGTTTAAACCTACTCTGAAACTCAAGAGTTTGTTCAAGTTGACAAATCCTAAAAATCCAAAAATTTGTCATTTTCGAAATTGTTTCCAATTTTTTTATGTTGATAGTACAATGGGATAGTACAATGTCTTTCTATTATTACTAGAAAGACACAGAAACAAAGGCTAAGACTAGTGCAGGGAGGAAAGAAGAGAGACAAGAAGTAGCTTCTAGAGTACACCAGTTGACCTCCGGCACATTACACCATAAGGAAATCTTAGAAATAACAGCAAACCAATAATAAAAAAATAATAATTTTGGCATAGCTAGACCTCCATCACGTTTATTTCAATGAAGGATAGTTTTATTCACCTTAGGAATCTTACCTGCCCAGATAAATGAGGATATTAAAAAAAAACACTTAAATAAGATTTAGGTAGAAACAGAGGGTGAGACTGTAAGAGAAATAAAATTTGCAGCAAAACATTCATTATAATAGTCTCCATTCCCTACACGAGAAAAGGCTAGGCTGTCCCAACCTTTTAAGTCAAGTTTTATTTTGATCAACCCAATTTGTGAACTTTTTCTTAAAGTGCCCCGTTATGCTTTTTTTAAAGTCTCCTAATTTTGTTTTGGAGGTCTCCTACAACAGGTTTACATGCATCAAAGGTAAAAAATTGTTTTCATTTTCTCATAATAAACATTGCACTTCACCACATTGTGACACTGTCACACATGCCACGTTTTAACCACTTCTAGTTGTATTGTGTTGTTTCAAGTTCCTTGTAGAAATTGTAAATACACTTATTCACTTTATTTCTGTTGTCGTCTTATCTTTTAAAACACTTTCCAATCTCACTGTAACACCGACAGGGCTGTGCCAACTGCCCCAAAGAGGTCCCGAAGATGTTTCAAAAAGTAGCGGCACCACTGTTCTGAATGTACCAGCAGATGGAGGCGTAAAAATGAAGTGACGTGATGAAGTCAAAAGTTCAGTGTTTATTCCAAAAAATAAAAGACAAAACTGTTCAAAGTTATTCGTAAACAAACTTTTGGCTATGCCAATAAATTGACCCAAAACAGACCAACACTTCAAACCAACTCACTCTACTAGCTACTAACAACACTGAGAGGCCCTCTTAAAAAAAGCTAAGCCCCTCTTACTAGAACCAAACAATTTAGTACTTAAAGGTAATAAAGAAATTTAAGAAATACAAAAATAAATAAATAACAAAAAACAAAAAGATAAACTGTTAGAATAATACAAAAATATATAAACATTGGAAACAAAACAAACTCAATTTATTATTAATGTTTAACAAAGAATCAAACAGAACGTCCTGGTTGCGTATGCAACCCACCGTTCCCTGAAGGAGGGAACGGAGGACGTAGTCGACGCGACTGAAATGAAATGGGATCACGCTAGGGAGCCTATCATCTTCGATTACTATTGAACGAGCCAATGGAATTTGGCGTGCGTGATTTGCATCACACACTCCGCCCCCGCGGCGCGGGTATAAATACGGAAGTGGATGCACGCACTAGTTGCTTTTCGCTGAGGAGCCGAGAGTAACCCGGGGTCAGCGGTGGTCCAGCGGTAGTGGCAAGGGGACTACGTCCTCCGTTCCCTCCTTCAGGGAACGGTGGGTTGCATACGCAACCAGGACGTTCCCTTTCAGTCGATAACGTCGGACGTAGTCGACGCGACTGAAATGGGATCAACCATTGAACACGCCACTAACGCTGCCACCTTCCAGTGCCTAAACCAAAGCCTCCTGATGCCCCCGCAAACTTAAGGCGGGGAAGGACAGGGCTTAGGCCAGGGAAGTCACTGCTGTTCCTACAGGACCACTGGGAAAGCGTTCCCCGTACGTTGGAAGGAAGGGACGCTGTGGAAGCCACATCCAACCCAGAGGGAGGTAATGTGGAGAATACACATATGAACTGGGCGGAAACCGGGCAGTCTAACATATGGAATGTCACTGGGGTGGCTCCAGCCTAAGACGGGGGGAGACACACCGGACAGTGACGGCAGAGAGACTCTGCCGAGGGAAGACACGGGCTCACCGCAGGGAGCCGTATCGTGGAAGAATACACATATGGGGTCACCGAAGGGACTGCAACATATGGACCCAGCCTAACACAGGTTCCACACTGCTTACGAGTGGTAGGCCTAACACCAGACGTTCCGCACGTCCAACGTCGGAGGGGTGTGGAGGAACTCAACAGGGTTCAATTTTAAGGGAACTCAACTGGAGTAAAAAGGCGCACGTATCCAGTCCATAGGAGGGGAATGGCGCAGCAAGCCGACACTTGAACCGGGCTCACGGTGAAACTGGCTTCATGAGAAGGGAGCCCACGTGAGGCAGCGGTTCAACTAGGTGTCGTCCAGCCCCCAACTCTAGAATCTGTTTTAGCAAAGCATATCGTCAACGCCCAGGCGGAGCACTTTACACTCATCATAGAGGAGCTCAACACCTAAGTGGACATGTTGCATCTCGGATCTTTGCCGAAATGAAGGCAAGCACTAAGTGCAACTTTGCATGGAAACATCCTTCCCTCTCTGCTGAATTCCAACAGATATTTGAAGAGCTGGTCTGAGGTCTATGACTTGCATTCTGTACACGTCCAAGCGAACGGACAGAGAAGCCAGGGCTGGATCTGCCTCCTCCAGGGCAGCGCTTGCAGGCTCACCACCTGCTCCTATTACGGGAGAGGTAGGAACCTTGGGCACAATCCGAGCCGGGGTCTCAGCTTGTGAGAGTTAGCCGGCCCAGACTCCAGGCACAATACGTTGACCGAAAGCGAGCAAGTCCCTACCCTCTAGTAGAGACCACGCGAGCAGGAGAACTGATATAACAGAATTTTTAACTCACTACCTGCAGTGGCTCAGGGGCGGTCTCTGCAGTGCAGTCGCACCAGGGACAAGGCCCAAGAGGATAAAGAGGGACACAATGATTTACAAGACCTTGCTCCTCAGGAACCTGACGATCAGAACGTGCTTCTGCATACTTCTGCAACCTGATGAGCGTCGTTTAAACACCGAGGCAACATCATTTTGAGGGTGATTTAGGAAAACAGCCTACTGCAACCCATTTTGCAGGAAAGAGAGCACTGAAGTGATCGAAAGCTTTCAGGATCTCCTCTGGAGAGAAGACGCACTCAACGACTAGGTTCCACTTCTAAAGGCGTAAGCACGCTACCCCATTCTAGGGGGTGCTCGCCGAAGTGATGGTAACTATCACACATTCTTGTGATAGCCACCTGAACCTCCGCGTTCAGATGTAAGACCGCCCGGAATCCCCGGGGGAAGAACGCGTGTGCCATCGTGCCCCGCCCCTGAAGAGTTTTCCGGGGAAGTCAGGAAGGCTGTTGATGGGAGCCAGGTCTAGTTGGGCCAATAAGGGGCAACTATGAAGACCTGTTCCTCTCCTGACTTGGCACGTAGGTGCAAGTGACGGGCGCAAAAGACAGGAGCATTGCTCAACACAACATGTGAAGATCACTGGGCTTCAGGAGCATTTTCTGCTCAGCACTTGGGTGTGACAAGTTCACTGAGCTTCAGGAGCATTCCTGCTCGACACCTGAGTGTGATAAACTCACCGAGCTTCAGGAGCATTTCTGCTCAACACTTGAGTACGAAGAACCTCACTGAGCGACAGGAGCATTTCTGCTCAGCACTTGAGTGTGACAAGTTCACTGAACTTCAGGAGCATTCCCTCACTGAGCTTCAGGAGCATTTCTGCTCAACACTTGAGTGCGAAGAATTTCACTGAACGACAGGAGCATTTCTGCTCAGCACTTGAGTGTGACAAGTTCACTGAGCTTCAGGAGCATTACTGCTCAACACCTGAGTGTGATAAACTCACTGAGCTTCAGGAGCATTACTGCTCAACACTTGAGTGCGAGGAACTTCACTGAGCACCAGGAGCATTTCTGCTCAGCACTGTGTGTGATGAATTCACTGCGCTACCCGTGATGGACTCACTGAGCTACAGGAGCATTGCTGCTCAACACCTGAGTGCGATGAACTTCACTGAGTTTCAGGAGCAACTCTGCTCAACATTTAGTGTGATGATCTCACTGACTTGAGCAGCGCAAGGCGACCCTGAGTCGCCGTCACTTCTTAGAAGGCTCACTGGGGTTAAACGTATTCTGCGGGCCCCTGGGACAGCTGGGACCCAGTGTTTGTCCAAGGGTAGTCCGCTCGGTTTACCCAAACACTGGCGGAAAAATAAAACCGGGGGGGCAATTGAGCGGCCCCGGAATGGTCAAGACCCAGCGGACCCAGGGGATGGAGTCTCCACTTGCCCTGGCTATAACTGTCGTGAGGCTCGATGGCGGCACGATTGAGTAAGCGGGAGGGGTGGAACAAGGCGCCCTCAGAAGCGTCTGACTCCAAGGAGGAGGTGACGGGAGAGTTTGTGACACCCGCAATGTCTAACAACTCGAGGCACGAATGCCCGTGTAGTCGGGGGTCGCCCAGGCCCCCGTTAAAACACGCCCTTTGTACATGGCCCCTCTGCTGAGGAGGGTTTGGCAGCAGACCGGGATGAACTATAGTCACACAGGGTGAGCTGCTCTGCCACGGTCACCTCGGGACTCGATCGTAAAGCTAGCGCTGAAGCGGTCACATACGGAAGAAGCCAACTTAGGCTGCTATCGTATACCCCAAGAGCCTCTGAATCTTTTCAGTGGGACCCTTTATCACTTCAACACCAGCTGAACACATTCTCACTGGAGAGACGTGTTGGACCGAGTACCTCTCCAAAACTGAAAAAGAGATACTCAGCCCGTGGGCGAGATTACTCTCTTCCAGTTGACCTGAAGACCCAACGGGCTCTGGAGCACTCGAGGGGAAGGACACCACGTGTCCTTCAGGTCAAAGCTGCAGACCAATCTTGGGCCAAGATGGTCACGACCCACCACCTAGTAGCACGAAGAACGAGTTTACAACTGGCCTTCGTACCGGCTGGAGGAGCGGCTATATCAAATCCTTCGCCAGCAGGATAAGATAAGCACGCACAAGTCAGGAGCACTGCTCAACACTTGGTGTGAAGAATATCACTGAATTTTCAGGAGCACGTCTGCTCAACACCTAATGTGATGCTACTATCACTGACTTGAGCGGGGTAGCCGAGCCTGAGGTGGGGCAGCAAAGTAGAGATAGTGGTGTTAGTGTGCAGTGCAACACTTACCTGTCTCCACTAGCGGCAGGGGACGTGAGAAGGCGGATGACTGGGTCCTCGAACGCCCCAAGCTGCCTGTTGGCGACCAAGGGAAGCTGGGGGATGTAAGGCTATTATACAGGGTCACATCCGCCATACTAGCCCACTTGGGACTCAGGAATAGAAAAATTGCTCTTTTTCTGAATATGTGGGTACCGCTGACCCCGTTTTTATAGGGGCCAGCGGCGGAACAGACACACACATAACAAAAAACTCCAGCCGGCCCTCCAACCAGCCAGAGGGAGTGGATCGGTGACCACTCCACAAGCAACTCTTCCATCCCTGAGAGCCCGTCCAGGTTCAGCGTTTTCTTTTGTGCTGGGGCTTACCACCTGGCTTGGCAGCGCCTGGAGCGGGCTGGGCGCCCCTTCCGCGGCCGGCTCCGCGCCGGAACCTGGGTGAAGGCTGCTGCGGTGGTCCGGCGGGAGCTGAGGCGGCTGCAGGCGGACGCCCTCGGCGACGAGCAGGCGGAGGATCTGACCTCGGGGGGCGGGTGAAGGCAGCAGCGTCCCTCCGAGGCAGGATGTGCCGGATGGCCTCCGTCTGCTTCTGAGCTGTAGAGAACTGTTGGGCAAAGTTCTCCACAGCGTCGCCGAATAACCCAACCTGGGAAATGGGAGAGTCCAGGAACCGAACCTTGTCCGCATCTCTCATATCGGCCAGGTTGAGCCAGAGATGGCGCTCCTGGACCACTAGTGTGGACATCGCCGAACCCACCGCGCGAGCTGCAACCTTCGCCGCCCGGAGGGCGAGGTCAGTTGCAGTGCGGAGCTCACCCATGAGCTCAGGGTCCGAACTACCCTCGTGCATGTTCATGAGTGCCTGGGCCTGGTGGACCTGGAGCAACGCCATGGCATGCAAGGAGGAAGCGGCTTGCCCGCAAGCTTTGTAAGCCTTGCCCGTAAGAGCGGACGAGAACTTACAGGCTTTAGAGGGGTGACGAGGATCACCTCTCCAGGAAGCGGCCGCCGTTGGGCATAACTGCATCGCAACAGCCCGCTCCACCGGAGGGATAGCCTCGTAACCCTTCACCGCTCCCCCATCAAGGGTAGTGAGGGGGGAGGAGCTACTCAGGCGGTTTCTGGCAGAGAAAGGTGCCATCCATGCCCTCGTAAGCTCCTCATGCACTTCAGGAAAGAAAGGAACCGGGGCGGCGGACTGAGAACCAGTACGGCCCGTCCCGATATACCAATCATCCAACCGAGACGGCTCGGGACACGGTGGAGGGTTCCACACGAGCCCTACCGCCTCGGCGGCCTTTTTCAGCATAGCTGACATCTCTGGATCTGGCTCGGGCAACACTGGTCTCCCGGAGGGAGGCAGTGCAGCCGAGTCATCATCTCCAGAGTTCAGCTCCCCCTCCGATGCTGCGATTGACAACGTATCCCCTGGAGGGGCCCCAAATGACACGGCTGGCCCGTCCATTACAGAGGGACCAGCGGGATCAATGGGGAGCTCCACCGGTTGCGGTGTGAAAGAGGAGTGAGGGACCCACGGGGCGTGGCCGGGCGGATTACCCCTCACTGTGATCCTCAGATCACCCAGCTTGGACGGCACCCCAGTCCTCCTCTGGGAAGGTAACCCAGAGGAAGAACAGGGGCGGGGCCCAGAGGTGGGGACTGCACCAACGCTTTTAACGAAGGCGAGTCTAGATCTCAACACCGAGATGGACATGTTCCCGCAGTGAGAACATGCCTCATCCACGAAAGCTGCCTCAGCATGCTGTAAGCCCAAACATGCGACACAACTTTCGTGACCGTCAGAAGGGGATAGTGCCAGACCGCACCCAGAAACGCACGGATGGAATGGCATCTTGAAAAAGACGCACTCACACCCGTGTTGCTCTTTTAGGAAATGGGACCGTCACCAGTGCCGGAGCACACAGGGAATGACCGCGGCAAACACTGAATAGTCTTTCAACTAACAGTGAAGCACTCACTTCTCGCCCTCTAACCAACCGTCAACACACAAACAAACAGTAGAAATTTGATGCTGTTAAAACAGCAGTTGAGAGCTGAGAAGCTCGCGATCACCGCTGCACCACGCTGTAGAACACCAACACTGGAGAGGTCTTCCCGCAAGAACACCGACACACTCGCTCGTTGAACACAACAGCACTCTTCAGAGACATCAAAGACGAACGGCTCCGAAGCGAAAGGCAACTAGTGCGTGCATCCACTTCCGTATTTATACCCGCGCCGCGGGGGCGGAGTGTGTGATGCAAATCACGCACGCCAAATTCCATTGGCTCGTTCAATAGTAATCGAAGATGATAGGCTCCCTAGCGTGATCCCATTTCATTTCAGTCGCGTCGACTACGTCCGACGTTATCGACTGAAAGGGAACACCAATCTCCCCCTCACACATGAGAACAATTAACTGTGCCTTATATTGGCGGGAAAGAGATATTCAGAAATGGTGGCAGTTACTGTGAAGCGGGTTTTGTCTGTTTGGTATGGAAAAATGTTCCAGTATGTAAGTATGACAATCTATATTATGCAAGTGGTTAATTGAAAACAATAAACGTTTAACATGGTAACCGGTCTTGTTTGAGTTACAATGCATACAAAGTAACACAATGCATAAATCAACATAGTGAAATTAATGACTCAAATGTTAAACTAAAGAAAAAGGACATGGTGAGGACAGGAACAACACTAAACAATACACAATCAGTGACGTACACATATCTGCATTAACTGGTCTTAAAATTTGCACAAAACAGATAATGTGTTATTATGTTAGTATGAAAAGTGTATGTATGCATAGTATGTTCTCAGTCCAGAGTCATAATAAGAGTAGTTTTACAAAATAAGAGTCTCTAGTCACAGAGCCTCACTGTGACACTCACACAGTTTAATCTGACCCCAATTTTACCCTTGTAACTTTACCTATTAGGCCGATTGTTACATATGGATGCCCGTACGGGGACGAGTAAAGATATGAACGCGGTGTTGAGAAGAGTGTTTTAAGATGATGACTAATCGATAATGCTGCTTCTTTTAATACATCAGTTGGTTTTAATGATGAACAGATTTTACATAATTGTGAGTGTGTAAAAGACTCTGTTGAAAGTAATCTTAATCGTGAAGTGTATTTTAGAGATGCTGTGGATTTAAAACTGGATAAAATGGAGGAATTTATAGAGGATGCCGTGGGAACACTGGAGAGAGAAGTCATCGAGTGTTCAAGAGGAGAGACACGAAATGGGTGAAACAACTGGAGGAAAGGAAGGATCCAGAAGCCACTATCTTCTCTCCCACTGCGACGACTAGCCCAGTTTCTCCCATGTCAACCCCTTGCTTTCCTCCGGCCAACAATCCCACGCCTCAACCACTTCACAACCCATCAATTGAGCGACAGATGGAGAATTCTGTGCCACAATACCAGCTGGGCCAGACTATCCTTCCCTACTCCAGAGAGCAACTCGCCAGCGCACAGGGTGATGACGAAACTCTCCAGGGACTTTACATCTCTTCCTCCACTCCACCGACCGGAAGGATCGAAAGTGTGAAAGCACCAGGGCTTACTATATCGGCGGATCCAGAAGGGGGATGAAAATGACAAGATCCAAGTCATTGTCCCTAACAACCTGGACCAGCAGACGATACAGCACTTCCATCTAAAGAACGAGGAGAGCCATCATGGATGGCTTAAAAGCCTCCTGCAGATCTTGGAAGTTGCCTGGTGGCCCACGATCTGCAGCGACGTCTAGAGATTTTTCGTGACACATGTTTTAACCACTCTATATATTATGATGATTATATGTATATTGGAGTTTTAATAGGTTTACATGTTGTCTTAGTCATTTTAATCCACTTTATTCCTCTTATCTGTTTTAATGTGTGTATGTCTTTAATCCAAATTGGGTCTGCCTGTCATGTGACTGATCAAATGACAGGAAACAGGAAATAGCCAGCATAAAGGTAACAGCATGGCAAACAAACAAGGTCTCTGTCAAGACGACCAAAGCTGGGTCGAGGAGTTTCTTTTAAGGACTTACCATTCCGGCAAACCCCATCACTTTACATTGGATTGTCACTACAGTTAGATTGTATATACACAGATGGACACTTACACATTGGGACTTACAGCACATGATGACTCTTAAGGACTGTTTTATGCTATGGAACCAATGGACTCTATGCTTTTAACAGCCTACGACTTCTTGTTGAATTGTGTTGTTTTAAGTTCCTTGTAGAAATTGTAAATACACTTCATTTATTCACTTTATTTCTGTTGTTGTCATATCTTTTAAAACACTTCCCAACCTCACACAGTTTAATCTGACCCCAATTTTACATTTCAATGATTCTCAAATGACTCCATGGATGAATCAGTCTCTCTAAATCCCTCCTTTCTGTGAGCTACTCTGCTCTGATTGGCCAGACAGCTCAGTCTGTTGTGATTGGTCTACCGCGTACAGCACAAGTCGAAAACAAAAACGACCATTGCCATAACTGAACGTCAGCTACATCCGAAGGCTTCCTACAGCTCAGTGATTGTACATCGTAAACTAGAGATAGTAACGAACGTTGACGTCAATTTTATCATATCACTCGAGTGTGAGTCCGATGATGAAACATTGGAAGAACTAGTTATTCAACCCGAACCTCCATCGCATGACTTGAGCAGGACGTTTCTCAGTGATACATTACTCAGTTATTACATCTCATTATGAGATGTTGCAACTGTGATTCATCACCATCAGCATTAACAAGTTTATGTCCATCAACAAACCCATGTGCATATTTCTACTCAAAGTAGTAAAAACGACAGAAAATATGCATTAATAGACAGTTTTAGGTAATAGTGGTCCACAAATGATTAGCAGAACTATTTCAGAAGGACAGTGATAACGTGATTTAGGCAGTTAGCAGTAGACCTACACAATATAAAACACAAAACTAAGTACTTTGAACACCTGTAGAAAATATATACATCAATAATTAGTCATACTTCCAGGTTGTGATTCTGAAGAGCAAGTTGTTCCAAATAAACTGGGTACTGACCCATCTTTCCAGAGCAAGCATTTTGCAAATCCCGTACTGAATTCAGAGATTTGAGAAGCAGTCGTCAGTAAAATGTAGAGAACACAGCAAAAGTTTGGGATGATACCGCTATGGTATCATGGCAAAGATGAATTTTAACCACTGATTCTTCACAGCCTCATCCTTTGGAAGTGAAAATAAACAGCTGAGAGCACAACGTCTTGACAATATGATATCTACACGATCGAGTTACAGCAAGATGCCCTGTCCTGTCCACGCAGGCGGGTATGATGTAAGGAATAATTGACGACAGGCCGTTGAATTAGAAAAATAATGCACAACCGAGTTGGTAATGCGGTCAGACGCGAAGCTATTGCAGAGATGTTGCAATAATGAGACATTCCTCAAGATTATTATTTCAGTTTCAGTTTAACTCATTCAGACCCTGCGTCCATTACAATGGACATCACATGTCAGCCCTTTTTTTTTTCACTTCTGGAGCATTTCACATAGTTTAAAGCCTGCAGTCCATGAGATTGGACGCTTGTCATCCAATCAAATGGCAGTAAAGCTCTGCATGTGGTAATTTAAAAAAAACACACTACATTGAAGAGAAGCATGGCAGCACTTCACTCCAAACACAGAAGTAAGCAACATTTTCTATGGTTTTATTCAAATATGTGTATATGTTTGCCAGTATTTCATAGTTTGTCTGTAAAATAGAAGGATTGAACTTATTAATTAAATTTAAAAATCATTTGTAGAATTGCAAGTTTTAAATCAGGATTTTTTCAAATGTGTCTGTCCATTAGAATGGACAGTGGGTTCGAAAGCCTGTTACTGAAATCACATTTCCAGTAATGCTAATTGAAATGTCTTATATAAAAAGAAATCTATATCACAGTACTAATACATTTTTTAACTATTTAATATGCAGAATATACAGTTCTTGAAGTGCTTGAACACATAGCTGATGGAAATATATCAGATGTTGACTGTATGTGGAGTGATGAGGAAGATGGAGATGGAAATGTAGATGATGCTAGATCTCCAAAAATTGGTAAGTGTAGAATGAAAATTAGGGATAGTTAGTTAGTTAAGACTTTTCACACAATTAGATGACCCTAAATGTATTGAATATTGTTTTATTGGATATACAGTGTCATTTATGTCCTGTAAAAATAAATTACAATATAAAATTTGTATGATGAAGTTGTTTGTAAGGGACAGTTTTTGGTAATAATTTCAGGGGAGGACAGAGATGAGCCAATACCAGTAGTAGGGGAAGAAATTGAGATTGAGGCAGAGGAAAGTCAGAATCAAGAAGACAGAGAAGATTATGAGCATGAGGGAGATGTAGAACCAGTACTTGGTGATGATCCTTTTACAAACATCACACAAAAGAGTGATATTCAGTGGCATCGTCACCGCTTTACCCCAGTAGAAACAACCTGGGAAAGTCCCACCACTGACCCCTCTGAGCCACTAACACCACACGCCTACTTCAAGCAGTATGTTCCAAGTCAGATGTTTGAGCTGATGAGCACAATGACCAACATATATGCAGAACAAAATGGAGTCAGGGGGTATAAACATGCCTCAGCTTCTGAGATTGAAGTCCTTGTCGGGCTACATATGGCAATGGGAGTTCTTCGTCTTCCAAGAGTGAGAATGTACTGGTCCTCCAGTATCAATATTGGAATTTTCAAGGAAACCATGTCTCGAGATCGTTTTTTTCAACTCCGCTCCAACCTGCATGTTGTGAACAACCATGAGAGGGCTCCTGGAGACACTGATGTTTTCTTCAAGGTCAGACCAATCTATGAGTCCATAAGGAAACGCTGTCTGCAGCTACAACTGGAGGAAGATCTCTGTATTGATGAGCAGATTGTGCCTTTCAGAGGAAAACTCTCTGTGCTCCAGTATATCAAAGGGAAACCTTCACCATGGGGAGTGAAGATGTATTTCCTCTGTGGCAAAAGTGGGCTTGCTTATGATTTCCTCATCTATCAAGGTGCCACAACAGAGCTTTCTGAGCAAAGCAAAAAGGTTCTAGGGCATGGAGCTTCTGTTGTCTTCCACCTGTGCCAGAGAATCCAGGCTCCCAACCACAAGCTCTTTTTTGACAACTATTTCACCACCTACAATGTCCTTGAAGTTCTTGCAGAAAAGAAAATCTATGCTGCTGGAACAGCAAGGCTTTGCCGCTTTGCAAATCCGCCACTGAAGACAGACAAGGAAATGTCTAAGAAAACGCGGGGAAACCATGATGAAGTTAGAAGTAGGGATGGAAAAGTTGTTCTAGTGAAGTAGTTTGATAACCGCTCTGTTGTACTGGCCTCCAACTTTGTTGGTGTTGGAGATGAAGATGAAGTTGAGAGGTGGGATAAGAAAGAGAGGCAGTTTGAGAAGGTCAAGCGTCCAGAGGTTGTGAAGAAATACAACGGGGGCATGGGAGGGGTGGACAAGCTTGATCAGCTAATCAGCCTTTACAGGATTGATATCAAGTCCCGCAAATGGCCACTGCGCATGATTACTCATGCTTTTGATGTTGCTGTAGTGAATAGCTGGCTTGAGCATCGCAGGGACAATGAATACAAAGGAACTCAGCCACAGAAATTCTTGGATCTCCTTGAATTCAAAATGAATATGGCCGAAGTGCTTGTGTGTTCTGGGAAGCCACAGGGTTCAAAAAAACGAGGGAGGCCAAGCAATTCTAACGAAGCCAGTACCTCTCAAACTCCACATGATGAAGCTGGACAAAAGAGAGGGGCAAGGGAATGGCAGCCAGTTCCTGAAGTCTAAAAAGATATGGTTGACCACCTGCCAAATTATGATACAAAAAAGAAGCAACAAGATGCAAATTGGAAGGTTGTTCTGGGAAAACACACATCTTCTGTGATAAGTGCAAGGTGCACTACTGCTTTGTGTCACAGAGAAATTGTTTCAGAGATGCACACAGGAAATGACTCTTACATGACTTGATTCCTAGGTTTATTTAGTTTGTTACAAACAATGTGAAATCTGTCAAACAAAAACCTCAAAATTAAAGTTGAAATGTTAAATTAGAGTTAAAAAAGGTAATATGTTATAAGCTTAAAGTATAGGCCAACAATTGTTATGTTTATAATTTTATTTCATGTTGGTAACTTTTTTTGAAGTACTACTGTTTTGACCTGACGTCCATTGAGATGGGCAATTTTTTTTGCAATTAAATAGTATTGAAATTTGTAATTTTTGTATTTGGTCTCATTTACAGAAGCATCAAGAGCTGGGAAAATGTACTTTTATATTTTTCAGAAACTGGTAACATAATTCAGGTCTGAAGGGGTTAATTTAATTTAATTCAGTTTAATATTCTATTGAGTATAGATAGGACAATATACTTTATTTATTACAATTAAACTGCATGTTTCCACTGATTTGTGACGTTAGACATCGAAAATTGCAGATCAAGCGCATGGGGCTGCATGTTTTTTCTTGTTATGAATTGTACCCTATTTTCCGTTATTACAGTCAACTACGCGAAGTGATATGGAACTGTAATGCGGTCAAGACCTGCCTGGAACTACTTTAGCCATGCGTTTCCCTGAAAATAATTGCATACCTTAGAACGTTCGTCAACCAATCAAATTCAAGCATTCAACAATCCTGTAGTATAAGCAAATGTAGTAAGTCGTGACAAGTGAACTTCGCGAAAATAGATTCTCCAAATGACTCGTTTGAAAGGTTTAGAGCCAACTCATTCTTTTGAGATAACTTTATTTATGATGCACTTTCAGCTTTACAGCTTTGCAGACTGTTTACATTCACATACAGCTACATTACACAGTGCATGAAAGGTAATTTTCAAAAATCCATAATAGGGGCACTTTAAAGAGAGAGCTGAAAGAGTGCAAAATGTTTCCACCTAAACATCGAAACCCTACAGGAGAAAAATGTAAGGGTGGGGCTATTTTAGAAATTTTAACCACATCATTTATGGGGAAACATTCACTTTTTGTAAAATGTAATTTATACCCTGAAAAAGAGCCAAAGGTGTCAAGCAAGTGTATAGGTTCATTGGCGCAGCCTACTGGGTTCTGAGCATACAAGTCATCAGGATACAAGTATGACCAAAGTATGACCAATGCAAGTGGTGATTTCATCTAACCTGAGAGGTTCATATAATGTCTCCACTGTTAATGTATTGATAGTAGATATATTTAAGTTATGTCAGAAAGACACCATTAAGGATGCATCAGAAGGAGGTTGAGAGGTATAAAACCTGGAGTAAAAGGAGGAAAAGACAGAGTAATTTTTTTTGGGGGGGTCAGTAATGACCTTATTAGAATAGTTATCATAAATCTGTTTAAAACAGGGGGATGCAGACTGGTGTTTAAGCTGGGATGCAAGAAGATGGTCAGCTGTGTCCCCATGTTCAAAGTAGGTGGCTTTCGTTCTTTTGAGTAAATAATCTGCTTTATTTGTTGAAAGCAAATCAAATTCAGTTTGCAATTTCAACCGTTTCAAATTAAAAACGGGTTTGGGATCGCTGGAATACTGGCTATCCACCTCTAAAATTGAACGGATAAGCTCTTGCTGCCAAGATTATCTAATCTTAACTAAGTGGGCACTAAAGGAAATTATTCTACCACAAATTAACTCTTTAAAATGTCTCCCATAAAATAGAAGCAGAAACTGTTTCGGTTTTGTTAGTCTCAATAAAAAAAAGTCAGTTTTGGAGAGACTTTGAGAGAGTTTTGGCTACATCAAATTTCCACTGAGGTTGGCTCTTAAAAGCGGGCAAAAAGGAGATATCTAACATATGCGGGGCATGATCGGAAACAACAATGGCAGAGTAATCTGAGGAAATAACCGAAGAAAGTAGGGCTTTGTCAAGGAAGAAGTAATCAATACGAGAGTAAACATGTTGCACGCTAGAGAAAATACTTTGAGTTATTTCCTAAAGAAAATACTTTTTCAGAAGGATGGAAAAAGCACCAGGGATCTACACAGCCTATTTGATTTGTCAGTGAAATTAGAGACCCGGACATAGCGGAAGAAAATTATGATTTACTGTAGACACATATTTATCACGATTATTATTGATAACACAGTTAAGGTCTCCACCAAAAATAAGGTTATGAGTGTCAAGATTTGGGATTTTTGAGAAAAGCATGGACATAAAAGTTGAGTTGTCCTAATTTGGTATATATATGTTTATTAAAACTACTGGAGTTTAAAAAAAGAACCCCACTGAAAATTTTCAAAGCATCGTTGAGGATCTGAAATTACTTTACTTTTTTATCTATCAATATTGCAGTACCTCAGGATTTGCGATTAAAACTAAAGTGATACACCTGACCAACCCTGTGTTTACACAATCTAGTGTGATCATCTGTAAGCAGGTGTGTCTCCTGGAGAAATATATTAGAAGACAATGTTTTTAGGTGAGAGAAAACATAGAATGGAACGCATGTACATTCTATGTAATGATTCTAATGTTGTTTCCAACCCCTCCCCCTCCTTAGAATTAACAGGGGGCTTATCCATAAAACTAATCTAAATTGCATCTAAATTGGGGAAAAAACAAACAAACATTTTTTACAATTTTTTTTTTACCTCAAGTAGGTGAACGTGTCTTATTTGTTTTTTGATTCTGTTTTCATCACAAGAATCCTCCATCAAACACAACCCCCGAACATACCCAGAACAAAAAGAACAAAAACACGAATATTTTCAAAAGTAACAAAAGAAGATCCCTTCTGATACTCGTCCATCTAGACATGGCGAGTGTCCATTAAAACGTTATCGCAACTGATTAGGTAATGATGTTGATTCCAACAAACTTAAAGTATTTAACACCAATAAGACAAAATCACTCATGATAAAGAATACGCAGGATGAAATTCAGCAAGTGCACAAAACAAGTACACAAGACGAAGCTATTAATGACTATAAGTCTACTTAAAAATCTAAAGGTCCTTGCATACTGAGTCCGAAACTTCCGTATGTGGTTTTTCGTATTCGTCATTTGATGGCTCTGAATTGTCAAAACACCTCTCAAAATGCTTGCTACGGATGCTAAAAACACAGAAGATCGAACCCGATTCAAATTTGTTTATGATAGACGCAAGATTCGGAGGCAGTGTGTAAACGTGATTGACACAACGTGAGGTTGTAAACTTATTTTTTAACTTGCAAAAATTTCAGATGAGAATTTCAGACTCAGTGATCAAGGACCTTAAGACAAGAAAGAGTAGAGTCGGGCAAACAGTCTGTCAAGCACTGAACTTTCTTTTCTTTATAACAGAAAATTATAATAATAAAAATAAATTGAAAAAATAAAATCGTACATCAGTGAAGGAGAAAAAAACCCTACACATTAAGCTTCTAGAACAGATAGACATTTACTCATGAGAAATTGAAAAAGGGAGAGAGAGGGGGAGAGAGAAAGAGAAAAAAAATGAAGCTTAGCATCAGTTCTGACAGGTCACGTTCGTCAAGCTCGCATCAGCTGACTCTCAGCTGATCCACATCTACCTATAGGAATATGACACCTATCACAGTTCTATGTGATCACCTATCACATAGAAGCTCCTTCAGTATTATCAGCAGCTATCACATTTCTAAGGAGCTAATTACCCTCCTTCATCCCCAGCTCCTCCTCTCATCAGTCATTATGGCATTCTGATTCCCCTTAAATCAGAATAATTTCTCTCGAATTATGTTGTACTTTAAAATCTTAAATTAATGATATTCGCATACATTCATGTTGGTTCTGTTCTGTTTACCCTACCCTAGGGCTAGGCTGCATGGATGTGCAGGGATTTCTTGCCCAGAACAGAACCATAACCGCTAATCCAAACTGTATCCTATTTGTCAATCGTATTTGACGATAACGGTCCTGACAGAATTAATAAAAAAAGGGTCTCTACTTATCAACGGCGCCTGTAAAGTCAGGAAAGTTTTGATGGTAAAATTGTTCTGCAGCCTCAGGAGAGTTGAAATAGTACTCCGTTGTATGACACACAAAGTCTGGCCAGGTAGATCATGCCAAAACGAACACCGTGTTTATACAACAGGCTGTTGACATTATTGAACGTAGCTCTCCTTTTAGCCACCGAAGTGCAGAAGTCCTCGTAGAATTTGATTCTGTGTCCCTTGAATGTAATTTATTTCCATGATCTCACCCATTTGAGCACAGCCTCGTTCTCAATGTAGCAGTGAAATCTCACTATAATCATATTTTGACCTTAGCGGGGTTTGGGTCTCAGGCTCCGATGGGCTCAATCAAGCTCTGGTGGGGCGGGAAGGACGTCGTCAACAACTTCGGAAATCAGTTCAGTCACAAACTGCCAGGCGTCCATTCCCTTGATATCCTCCGGAAGACTGACCACGCGAATATTCTGCCATTTGGACCGCGAAACAAGATCTTCCACACTAGCTTTTAAAGCGATATTCTACTCTTCTGCCAAAACCAACTTCGATTGAAGTGTAGAGACCTCCTGTTTGAGATGGGTTATCCTGGCGCTGTGGTCGGAGAGACTAGTCTCCACATCAGTGATGGTAGTTGCTTGAGTCGTCAAGCTAGACCCAATAGAAGCAATGGACGAATGAATGGACTTAATTTGACAAGTTCGCTTACCAGTGTGTTCGCTTACCACTGTCCAACGTCTTGCCGCATTCTTGCCCAGGGTGAGACTGACAATATAACCATAAACTACACCAAAAACACAACATAAATTCACATTTTATTAGTTTTCTGTAATCCAAATCTTTAGATTCTGTATGATTCTTAAGAACGAATCCAAATTCACTATCTCTAATTATGCACTCGTTATGAATTAATAACCACCTCAAGAAGCTTTACAACATGTTTTACGGCAGTTATCTCAAACGCACATTGAATCTTGCCTGCTGTGTCACAGATTACGACATGTCGCGTTTCGGTTAATGTACGTTTGAATGAGCAATGTTTACATTCATCAGGTAAATCAGTAAATCAGGATAACATTTTTAGCGATTTATAATTTAATTTCTGCTCTTTACCTCATTCAAACTATTATGTACCCCCAGAGAGGAATGTGATTACAAATCGTCAGTGGTGGGCCGTAAGGGCCAAGAAAAGGGCCTTCTCTGCTGGCCTAAAGACTATCAGAATCACTGACTTACACTTTAATATATTTTTTTCCATGAATGAGTATTAAATTATTCCCAATAGTCCATTCTCTTAATCTCACAGCTTCTCTTGGTTGCACTGCTTCCAGTATTGTATATTTATTTTAGCGCTTTTATCCAATTATATATCAGCCATCATGTGTTGCCAGGGTAAAATAAATCTGCCTTGAGGCCTTCAGAATCGACAGTGCGTGCGCCTGTAGCTTAAAATGAATGGAAATGAAATCGTTGCTTTAACCAATCTGATAATCAGTCAGATTTAATCAGCCAATCACATTTCGATTTGACTGCACCGGGGCAATCTAGCAGGCGTACAATAACGTTGGCAATTTCATGTCCTTTGATTGGGTGGTGGTCAGAGCGCGTACTATTACTGGTAGTCAGAGGCTGAGCTAGCTAACCACATCTGTAGCGAACTGCATAAACTAAAATACATTCCTGTAGATTGAATAGTTTTTCAACCCACAAATTAATGTTTCTTTCCCTCCTCGACCCCCAGCAGGTTCAATACTACTGGAAAAAATCCCTTATTCAGCCTTATCCAGCTTAACGCAGAGTCACGGAACTATTCGATCTGTCCGGGTAAAAACAGAACTATCTGTAATGTATGCCACAAAAGATTTTGAAGGCAAAAGTCCCGCTGATCTCATTGATTTCTTTCAAAACTCTGTGTGAGAGCATGGGTCAGCTGTGTCCACTGCTTCTGTCGAGCAAACACTATCAGCCCTAAAACGAATTAAAACTTATGCCAGAAATACGACGGGACAGACTCGACTTTCAGCATTAGCCTCGATGGCGATAGAAAAGGTTGTTGGGACTGAAATGCACAGATAACCTGTACACCAGAGTAATTTAAGTCTTTTTGAGGAAAAAAAATTAGGATGGATTTTGTGTAAAACATAATCAGTAGTTTTGGTGAGTATAATGCTTTTTTTGCCCCGTTTTTTCCGTGGAGAATAGGATTTTCTTCTTAATTTTTCTAGTAAATTTATGATCTAATGTTTTTTTCACACATTCATACTATTGCAACGTCTGACAAGGGACTATTGTAACCCTTGAAGGACAAGACAAGGGAGGCTCCGTTTCTGAACTTATAATCGGAACGCAAGAACCACTGTAGCCTACACTAACGCACACGCCGAACTCATTCGCTCTCTATCCGGCCTTTTCCAAACTCACCGCATTAACCCTATAACTAACGGTGCAAAATAAAAGCAATTTCACACCAATTATAAAGAGTCTGTGCATATCATGCATATATCTGTGTGAATAGTGTCCTCTGTGAATATGTTCTGCATTTATTTCCCCCAGGTTTTTCATTCTTTTCTTGAAAATCATATTTGAATGTGCGGCAACTATAATAATAATAATTATAATAATAATAATTTGTTACATTTATATAGCGCTTTTTCTGGGACCTCAAAGCGCTTTACATAGGAGGGTGAATCTCCTCAACCACCACCAATGTGCAGCATCCACCTGGATGATGCGACGGCAGCCATATTGCGCCAGAACACCCACCACACACCAGCTTACTGGTGGAGAGGAGACAGAGTGATGAAGCCAATCAGAATGTATGGGGATGATTAGGAGGCCATGATGGACAGAGGCCAAGGGGCAAATTTGGCCAGGATGCCGGGGTTACACCCCTACTATAGTTGCCGGTGGGAAAATATGTTGTATGCACCCCTTCAATGTCAAATTTGAATAGGAGGAGAACATTTGGCATCTAACTCAAAAGAACTGCTTTCAACAGATCAATCTTTATTCATAATAACTGTGTTTATGTATAACAAAGAACATTCGATGCAATCCCCCCAAAAAGCTGCATCTAGCTTATAATCTCTTGTGAATGATAAACAAAACAAACAACAAATACATTTGTCTTGAAGTTTCGGAACATAGCGCAGAACAAAGTGCAGCCATTGAGTTGCCCCAACAGGGCATTGTGTATCAAAAATTTTAAAAAAGATAATGAAAAAAATTATCTACCAGGAAGCCAGGGTAGAGCCGGCAGTGCAGGGACGAGACTCTGGAACGGCATGACGTGAAGATCAGGCTGGTCAGGCATGACGTGAAGGAACTCAGGCTTGGCAGACATGATGTGAAGAAACTCAGGCTAGGTCGACATGATGTGAAAAAGCTCAGGCTTGGTGGGTACTGTGGAATTGCGGGGTTCCTCATCCGCAGTACCCACAGTAAATGAGGACCCACTCAGCAACAAGGTATAGTCAATGTATTGGGCTGGTAATCGAGACCGCACCGGTTCGTTCAGCCCAAATTGAAAACTGTCCTTTAGAGCCACGTCATTAAAATCTACCTGATGGCTGAGTCCACAAAAGTCCAGAAAATAGGTATCGATGGCCTGGTCACCTTGACGGAGGTTCAAAAAACAAAGAACTGTAGCATGGCCACCACCACTTCTTTGATGTGGTGACCACTTTGATGTGGTGACCACTTCTTTGATTCCCCTTCTTGATCAGATGCCAGTCCAGTCAATAGGTCATTATGGAAGCAAAAAGCACTAAACAAGACAAATATCCTTGATTTATTAACCTATTAACACAGTATACCTCATTTCCCCATGGTATATGTACTTACAAGGCATTTGCCCACCGGCAACTATAGTTGCTGCTTGGACTTTTGACTAAGTATACAAAAAACTATAGATCTCTTGTAAGATTTGTTTTGTTTGGATTATTCTAGAGACCTTCATGATTATGTAGATATATATGTCAACCAAAAATACTTATTAGTAAAATGAAAATTACCTTTCTTTGGGAGGGTTTGCCTTCGCCATGTTTCTTTGAAGAAGAGGTAAGAAGTTGACAGTCTCATGTGACAGGAAGGAAATAAATAGCCTTTTTTTAAATCCTTTATTTGGTTCTTTGCTTGCATGTCATTAAGAAATAAAACATGGATAACATCTAAAAAAAATCTTAAAAAATGAAAATGACAACTATACTGTTACGATCCCAGATTCTGCAACCTCCCTCGCTGGCCAACCAAGACCGCATTCACCCGAGTTCTGATCTTCTCCTCACACTACATTTCCCAAAAGCCCTTTAATCACTCACATCATACTCATCTGCAACCCCTAATGACTCTCATCACCTCCCCCGGCTGCAGTCTATCACCCAGACTATTTGACCGCACCTCGAACAGCTCTCAGTGCGAAGTTTTGTTTTGCGTTAGTGAACAATACTGAGCATTGTAAACCCCGGATAGCCTGACTGATTACCGACCCGTTTTGCCACTGACTTCTGCCTGTTATCTGCCTGCCCCAATCCTATGCCTGGAACTCCGACTTTGCCAGTTATCTGCCTGTCCCGATCCTCTGCCTGGAACTCCGACTTTGCCTGTTATCTGCCTGTCCCGATCCTCTGCCTGGAACTCCGACTTTGCCTGTTATCTGCCTGTCCCGATCCTCTGCCTGGTTTTGACTTCGATTAAGCCCTGCCTGTTCCACTGTGTTTGCTCTTGTTTACCTCTGCCTGTTTCAGATTGTTTATCAATAAACCTTCGCTGCAAATGGATCTATCTACGACTGGTGATTCACAACATATACACTGCCGGTGGGCTTAAATGGGTTAATTCACTGAAGGCTTAGGTGTGAAATGCACGACCCGCCACTGCAAATCGTCATTTTGACTACTTAGGGTACCGCTTTAAATATTTTCACAATAAATAAATTATTGTGATTGCATTGTCTGTAATGGTTTCCTTTTTAATTGTATATATTTTTAAGAAATGGTTATGGGTACACTGTAAAAAATTGTGCAGGTGGGTGTTAAATACAACCTGTGCAAATCAGTTACATTTTACTTAAGTGTATTAGTTAGCAAGTAAAATATATAAAAATGGGTACATTCTAACTATACTACCTATTTATTAACAGTGATATCTGCATCATTAAAAAAAAAGTATACAACATACCCCAATATATTAGTTCAGTCATTGCAAATTGTGCATGTGTCAACTTCAAAGTCCAGGTGGGAATCTTGGAATTCAAATTCAATGTCTTCCAGAGGGACCACGAAGTGTTGAGCTCCAGGTAAGATGTTTTTTTGTCGTTGTTTATCATGTTGATATCATATAACCCAAATATTAACTTATTTAATGGTAAGATTAATCAAAAGATTTGTAATTTGTTCGCTTCTGTTATCTTGTTGGTGACATAGCCAAGCTGACAGGTTCGAATTTGAGGTTGGTCGATTTAACTTTGATAGTGGAGTAACGTTATAATGGGTCTTATACTGGCAAATGCAAGTAAAAATCTACATTGATAATTAAAATATTAGCTGCCATTAGTGTCATGTACATTGCTGAAATTAGTGAACATCTTAGTGAATGTGCAGCGCATTGTGGCTGTGTGATTGAGGCTTCACGCCGACGGCGTTTTTATTTGAGACACGGTTGACGATGTCCTGAAGCCTATTGGGTAAGTTAACTTAGGTGATTAAGCCCGAGAAAATAATAACAATAGCAGTAAAGCTGTTAATAAGGCATGCTGGGTAAATAATGTTACATTTCCTTGCATTTATATGATGATCTTCAGTGTTCTTTGTTAGAAGGGATCAAATCATAAAGTAATTTTATAATTGTTATTATTTACGGATTTATATGATCATTAATGTGTCCATTTCTGTGCGGTTAATTAATGTAATGTATGTTAAAACTGTAAAATAATGCCCATTATAAAACCCAAATCAAATCATGAGTTGTGTTAATGTATTTGTGCGTTTGTGTTTTTGTATGCCTGGTTTGGTGCGAGCAATTCGTTATAAATATCCTGCTTTACAAATATTTTACATGCACAAAATTGTTCACAACAAGTTCGCAATTCTGTATAAGTGTGTGTCTCGGTGAATACATTAAGTACATCAGCCCCAGAGCGCATGAGTAAGTTAACGTCAAGTTATGGATATAGCCTATATAACACTAGCATGTGTAAGGAACTCAGCTTTTTGGAAATATTAATAATCAATAATATCTTGTTATTATTAATTATAAATATTTGGGTCAGTTAATTGGATTAACTTGATGTGGCTGAATTAATATTACAATCAATTAATCAGTTCTTCCAACGAACTCTTTGATTATTAATTTATTCTAAGAAAAGGGTATCTTCCCTGGCCACAGAAGAATAATTATTTCTTCGCCTGTACATTACTTTGAGCCAGTAGCAAAAAACGTGATCGTAAAGTGACTTGTATTGCAAACAAAACAGAACCAAATACATATTATGTACAAGTTTTATTAACTAAATATAGATATTTATATGAATATAAATAAACTAAACAACATACACACATGAATACATAAATAGGTTAGAGATAGGATGAAATTGGAAACCGGAAGAGGGTCTATGAGAATAACCATCAGAATTTCATTTTCACATTTCATTGAATTGAATACTTGCATTTGTAATAGGAACAATTCTTGAAGTTGTTGAAAATTGAAGTCGTTGATGGTGTCGGCAGTGTCAAGTGGAAGTTGGTTGAGCGTTCTCTTTCTCCAGGAACGCATGGCTGGTTTGGTCAAGGCCTGGGACTCTGTTGAGGCCACGCCGAGCACCCAGGAGAAGTGAGGAAGTCGGAAGGATGGGTGATTGGAGTCGTTGTTGGTTGGAGTCTTTGTTCCAAAACTCTTGAGATTGTCCTTGGTTCTTTGTGAGAGAGTCATCTCTCTCCTGCCTGAGCCCATATCTGGTTGGAGTCGAGGCCTGCTGGGCCCTGGGGCCCCCGTGGAGGGGGAGGGGGTTCCCCAGTATAACCAGAACAGTGTTGCGGCTGGATGAAAGAACTAAGAGAGGGAGGTCACATGTGGACTGTCTCTAATAAGGCCTGGAAAAGATCCTCCCCTAAGGGTTGAACTCGACCAATCAGAAAGGTGACATGTCTGAGAGGGAAAGTGGCTCTTAGTTGATTTACGGATCTTTGTCCCTAGCATGATTATACCTTCATTAATGCTCAGATAGCTATAACACATCCACACTGCATTCTAGAAGAAGGTGATGTACATCAAAGTGTGAGTCATTAAATGAGGATTAATTAGGTAGGAGGCATGATACAGGTGAGGTTACATTGATCGTTAGTTGGTTGTATACCAGGATACATACCATAATATATACCTAATAGTACACGAGACAGTAAACCATTTACACTGTTTCTTTCACAGTTTTATGCATGTTCATTTATAGATCAGTTAGTCTATGATTAATGCAGCAAAGTCTGTTTTAAAGAGGGTTTCTGTTTCATAGTCTCTCTCTTGAGTATGTGGCCACATTCCTCGGAGGTCGTAAAATCTCTTTATCATGCCCTGTAACATGACACTGTTTCTGCCCTTGTGTTTGTTCATTTGGGCTGTGTGAGGAGTTTCATAAACCTTTGTATATAATGAATAATTAGTATGTGTCTGATTGGTCCATACCCTACACATGAAAGTACAGTTATGAGCATGTGTTTTTGTCACACCGACAAAAAGTAAAAGAACACATTTTTATGTTCCTTCTGTGACCATTAATATATAAAGTCTATGATGTTGGTCTATTTTGTGCCAATTCACTTTAATTGAGTTATGTTATTGAGCTATGTGTTGTTTAGTGAACTTCGGTTTCCAGATTGCACAAGTGTAGTTATTGTAATTATTTTCCAAAATATGTGGATTAAACTTTAAGGGAATTCTAAGCTTCTCTCATTTGCATTAATGTAAATGCAACATATATGAATATAAATGATGTGCAATATTAAAATCATTTTTCAAGATGTGGCTTACTGTGATATAATACAACATTCCTGACTAAATCTTAATGTGATAGCCTAATAATCTTACTCAACATTTTTGTAGATAAAAACAATAGTAATAATTCTGACTTTCTTTCTCTTCCACAGAAAGATCTTTATGAAAGCATTTGAAGAGCACGGAAGAAGAATTGTAGCAGTTTTCACCTAATTCAGGTAACTGAACTTAACAATGAGTCGAGACCTAAAACAGAGGAATCTTATGCATGTTTTACCTTCTGGGAAATGAATTGGCTGTGCAAAATATGCAACTTCAAAACATCAAGAAGATTAGACCTATTAAAACACAATAAATTACAACATGGGCATTTTAGTCAAAATCAGTCCATACTCTGTCTCCATTCTGATTGCCCTTGCACCTTTAGGACATGGGGTCAGGGACGTGCACAGGGGGGTTGCTCAGGTTGCCCGGGCAACTGCCCATATGCCCTTCTCTACTCAAGTTGCCCTTCCGAGAAAAAAAAAAAAATCGTACAATGGCTGCAGAATTTCACATAGGCCTAGATACATTTTTTATTATTTTTTTTTTTTAATCGCAAAGCCAATTCACTTCCATTCGTGCTGCGAAAGTGAAAGTCAGTAAGGGAAGGGCAAACTGTTTACGTGGCTGCAGCGCTGCACGCGACCGGTGCGTAAGACCCCACAAATTACTTAAGGCCCCGCCTCCATCTCGTGTCATAGCGTGTCAATTAATGTGTACAACATCCATGACAAAATGAAGCGAAACTATCCTTCTGGTCACGAAAAGAGGAAGAAGAAAAAACCCATGAGAGTGAATTGCGGGAACAACAATCAGGTAAACTTGTGTTCTCTCCTCTCTAAGTTTGATGTCAGCAAAGTTTGATGTTTTTCGGTCTTGCTAACCTAGCTGGGCAGGCAGTGCATCTCTTGCATCACTTTGTGCCTGACAAAAGTGAGAGTAAAATAAAAAAAATTATTACGTTTGTTTTTGATAAACGACAAAGTGCAACGGTGTTTGTTTACTGCAGCTCGGAAAACATAACCGCGTCGCGTGTGTTATCGTGCGTTCATATGCGCGTGCACGAAATGAAACTCGCATTTTTCAAGCAGAAATATGTGGAGACCAGACATACTGTACAATACATGCACGTGAATGGTGGCACTCCCAATCAAAGTCACATTTATAAAACAAGAAACTGATTATCTAGTCTCAGTGTAGTTAAAAACTCTAAACAACTGCACTAATTATGCAAGATAGAAAGCAATGTATTAACAATTTGACATTGATTGACTATTGATTTATAGGCTATATTGAATTTAAAATGTTGATTAGCTGGACATACTGGTCAATATGGATGCACATCCCTCGGTAAATAATAACCATAAATCAAGAATTGCTTCAACATGCATAATAATAAATAAATAAAAATCATACTGATGCCGAAAATACCCAGGCTGTAGAGAGAACCAAAGTTAATCCCAAAAGCCAAAGCTCAGGGTTATAATTTATTATTTTCTTCTTATTTATGTTTACGTTAATATTCACTTGTTATGTTAACATTCTATAGAAAATACTCTATTCAATAAATATTGTTTGTTTGAACCTCATTCTGTTCTATATTGTTGTACTTATTCTTTGACTGTTTTGTTTAAAGGAGGGAGGATTGTATTGGGAGCACTGAAGTGTCAGGTGTGATTGTGTGGCAATGGCAAATGGTTTACATAGCTCACGGCGTCACAGGTCAGGTAGAGGGCCCCTTTTGCTTAGGGTCCCAGGGGGAGTTCAGGATCGGCCCTGGGTTTAGCAGTCGATTCTGTTCCCTACCGGAATTCCTGTTCCCTTTACGCAATCATACCTCAAATCATGCGTAGTTGCCCGTAGCCTACCATCAGAACTGAATACGAGCAAGAAGCACAACTGAATGTACAGGAAGCCCTTTTTTCAGGTCAGAGCAACTGCCCCTCATAATTCCTGTGCACGTCCCTGCATGGGGTGCATTACGGACACATTTGTCCAGGTTTCATCCACAGACAACTAAGCCAGGCCCGCTTCTTTCCTTCTCATGCATGGTGTGTAATTCTTGGGGTTTCCACACATAAAGACAATATTTTGAGCATCCGAGTGTCCACCTTAAAAAGCATGAATCTGTGCCTTGTGTTTTCAAAGATTGTGATTTCAAGACAAACGTATACACAACATTCCACATAAGAGCAGGAAACATAATCCCCATTCAGTTGAAGATTTTAAGACCTTTGCTTTTCAGGAATACCAAAGCCAAATTGAAGAAGAAAGTGAATCTGAAAGTGAAAACTACCATGACTCTGTCCTTAAGGAGGATGAAGACTTGAGCAAAACTATTATCAAAAGACTGGGGTTGCTCATTCTTAAATTGGAATGCATTTTCAATGTGTCCAATTCACGCATAAATGAACTAGTAGAGGAACTTAATTTCCTTACATCATCTGCATCCGGCCCAGTTATTAAAAACATTATATTGAGCACTTTGAGGAGGCATGGCTGTACTTTTGAAGATTCTGTGATTTCAGAACTGGTGGAAGACCTTTGCCAGCTAAACCCATTCTGTGCGGCTTTAGGGGTGGATGGGCCTTTAAAGCACAAACTAAAGGAGAGAACAATTTATAAAGGAACATCTCTCACTGACTGAGCCAGTTGAGTACATACTTGATAGTAGCGAGAAAAGAACCATCCAGTATGTTCCAATTCTCCCATTATTGTCTCAACTTGTGAGCAGTGGACACATTCAGGACACAATATTACAGAATAGAAGGCCATTTAATGTTTCTTCTGAATACAGATCATTGCATGATGGATCTTTACACAGAGAAAACAGCTTTTTATATGCTCATTCTTTGCATAGATGACTTTGAAGTATGCAACCCTTTGGGGACATCCCGCAAGAAGCATAAAGTCACGGGTGTGTATTGGGTGTTTGCAGACATCCCTGCTACCATGCAATCCAATCTTAGTTCCATTTATCTAGCCGTTCTTTATAAGGCAGATGATGTCACCCAATATGGATACCCAGGTGTTTTGGGGCCACTGCTTAAAGATTTGAAATGCTTGGAAGATAATGGTATTTTTGTGCCAAATCTGGGCAAAGTGGTGAAGGGCACTGTATTTGCTGTAGTAGCAGATAATCTTGCAGCTCACTTAATCAGTTGGTTTGTTGAAAGCTTTTCTTCCTCACACTACTGTCGATTTTGCATTGGAGAGCGTTCAGAGATCTAGGAACATGAAGTAAGAGCAGGAATGTTTCCTCTGCGGACTAAGTCCAGCCATACCTTGCAGGTCGAAGCAGCATTGTCTGACACTTCTAAAGCTCATCATTGTGGAGTAAAAAGACAGTGTCCCATCTCTGACAGACTGAGTTACTTCCATGCCACATCAGGTTATCCACCTGATCCTTTGCATGATTTGCTTGAAGGGATTGTACCTATGGAACTGGCCCTGTGTCTCAATGTGCTTGTAAAGAAAAAATAAAGAAAATAAAGAAAAAGCTTAACTCTTTAATTCGTCGATTTCCCTACAAATGGAATGACAAAGTCAACTGTCCACAAGCTATCCCCCTGAATTTTGCATCACGTATGAGTATAGGAGGCAATCCCCACGAAAACTGGTGCTTGTTACGGTTGCTACCTTTGATAATAGGTGACAAAGTACCAGAATATGACACAGCGTGGCAGGTTTTGATGACCTTGAAAGATGTTGTTGAGCTTGTCATGGCTTCTGTCCACAACGATGAGACACTAGGATACATGAAAAGCAAGATCAGTGAACACCGTTATAGGTATTTGGATGTTGTAGGATTACAAATTTTATTTAAATGTTTAATTTAGATTTCCAATACAATAGTATTTTATATTGAGTAAGTTTATAAATGATGAGACCAGTAAATCTCTGCAAACGGTAGGGGTTCCCAGCGGGATATTCCTGATTGTCCCATCTCAGTACGAGAAGGCTAGACTTTTCCTGTTCTCGTCGTTTACCGGGTGAAGAGTCATGCTGAGCAAGTTTGGACACCTGACATTTTATTACTGAGACCGTTTGTCTTGGAGTTCTTGTCTCAGTGTGAGAAGTCCTGCACCGTTCTGTTCTCATGTCTCAGCTCATTTACATGCTTTGTTCATCACAATGTAATCCCTCCCCCTTGAAATGTATATAAACTACAATGTAAAGTTCCCTTTGACTTGACTTGACTTGGGTAAGATTTTGGACGAAGCAGACTAAAGCAAATAAAGAATCCTGCTTAAAAGATACCACTAAATCTCCTGGTTTTCCCTTCTGAGTTTTTCTATACTGAAGAAGGAATAAGTTTACAACAGATGGTGCCCTATGACCTGGAAGGAGAAACCGAAACTAAACAAAGAATGAACTTTTCAAAGCTCAAAGATCTCAACAAAGCTGACTGAGTTCCAGAACTGAATCTCAACAAAGATCTCAACAAAGCTGACTGAGTTCCCGAACTGAAGCTCAACAAAGATCTCAACAAAGCTGACTGAGTTCCAGAACTGAATCTAAACAAAGATCTCAACAAAGCTGACTGAGTTCCAGAACCAAGCTAAATAAAGATTTCAAAGCTGACTGAGTTTCCAGACGGAAACTTTCCGCACAACCAACGATTTGGTGAGTTTCCACTCTATTCAAAGAACCACTGAAGACCAGTACAAATTTGTCATTCCTCTGCGCCGCCAGAGAAAAGTTAACAGAGAGCTGTAGGGTTTGTTAACTAAAGTTATCCTCTAAAGTTGCTTTTAGAGATGAAATGTATCCTCTGTTTTTCAGGCAGGGAAGATTAACGCACATGTTAATACTGTTTACCCTCTGCTTTGCAACAGGAAATGTTTTATCCTCTATAAAGTTAGGGAAGATTAGCATCAAGTGCTAATATATTGTACCCTCTGTTTTCAGGCAGGGAAGATTAACGTACATGTTAATATTATTTTATCATCTGCTTTGCCAGGGAAGTGGCAAAAGTTTTTTTTCGGGCAGGGAATTTTTTTTAGCGTAAATTGTTAGTAATTTGTGTATCCTTTACTTTAGGCAGAGAAGGTTAGCATTAACAACAGTAATCTGTGTTAACGAGTGTACCCTGTGTGGATCATAGAAGTTTTAGTGTCTGTTTGTGTTGGCAACAAAAAAACTCACAACAATGTTTAGAAGGAATTCTAGACTAATCCCCACAACAGAAAAAGGTGGTCTTGCTACTCCTTTATGGACAGACAGTGAGTTCAGGTCATTGTTAGGGGAGCAGATGGACTCCATAGTGACTGAGTCAGTCAGATTGGATTTGAGAAAGACATTTGGTATTCACCCAGAAAAAGTATGGTCTATTGAAGAATGCAAGAAGGTGTTGGGTGCATGTATCAGGAAGAGGAACATAAAAGGCATTCTTTTCTGTCACATGGAATTTAGCTTATCCATTGCACAAGAACAAGCTAGGTGTATAGCTAAATTAAAAGAACAGAACAAACAATTGCACACTAAGGTGGGCAATAACAAGGCCTCAACCAAATGTGACACAGAAGACCAACAGTCAGATGAAACTTATCCTGACTTACAAGCATTCTTTGAAACAGATGTAGACATCCCATCAGTAACTTATAAGCCTGTAGATTCAGTAAAGGTATGTGTCGCAAGAAGATCTCAGGGAATTGAGGGAACTGAAAGTGTTCCTCCCAACACCCAACGCCAAAGCACTCGGACCTAGAGACATAGAAAGACTATCCCAAAGCTTACCTTCAGTACGCACAGATTTTTCTGAATTTAGAAGGGCATTGATCAGTAAAATGCGTCTTTACGACATGTCATTGGCAGAAGTCACACAGCTGATGTCACAAATTCTAACTGAATCTGAATTCAACAGTTTTGAGTCTGCTGTTACTTCTGAACTACAACATGCCAGAAAAGACAAATTGAGAGAGGGAGTTCTGAGAGTGTTAAAGAACATTGTTGGACCGAACATGGACTGGTCAAAGATCACTAGTTGTGTACAGAAAAAAGATGAAACTGTTGGTGAATACACTCAAAGATTTTGTCAGTCAGCAGCAGCATACAGTGGTATAGCTGACACTTCAGAGAAGGTGCTAGGAGATGATGGTCCCCTAGTTCGCACATGGTTTGATGGTCTGTTGTCAGAACATGGAAAAGCATTGCCTTTTTAGACTTAACATGGTCCACTAGAACCATACAAAACAACTTGGAGAGGTTAGCTGCATGGGAAAGAGACTCTGATGTCAAGGCAAGAGTAAAAATTGCAGCAGCATCCTTTAAGGTCAACACAGAGAATCAACAGGAACGCAAATGTCCTAAGAGAGAGGGCAGTAGTTGTTATTACTGTGGTAAACATGGACATTGGGGAAAAGAGTGTAGGAAAAACAAAAAGAACTTTAGAGAAGTTAACAATGTTGCTCAGCTCCTACTCAGTCTGGTTGCTACTCTGAAACAGCCCCTCACCTCATCATTAAACTGTGGCAGTATGTTGATGTGTTAACCATTTGGGCTGTGAGTGCTTCATTTCCCCAGTAACTTACAACAAAGATAAAAGACTTATTTTTGTTTAATAGAACAAAAGGAAAGTGACAGTCTCACCCTTCCTTTGGGGAACACTGGTTAAGTAGACTCACAGCCTTAAATGTTATGCTACAGCACAGGCCCTTCATCAGTAATGGTGTTAGGTCAGACTGTAAATGTAAAATGCCTTCATGCAGTGTCCACACTGATGAATGAAACAAAAGAAACTTCTGTCACCTCCTCCCATTGGGGAAATTGGTTAACTACCCCCACAGCCCCGAACATTGTTTTACAGCGTGCACCAGTCAAGAACCCATCCTCATGTATGATGTCTGCAATAACTGAGGATTTGTTAGGGGATGAAGGAGAAATGACTCATGATTGTGTTACGCTTACATACACACCTTCGAGGGAAGTAAAAGAAACTCCCATAGAGAATTCAGAATTTGAGTTGTTTGTTGACGGTTCAGCTCAAGTAATTGAAAGTAATTCAGAAACAAGCCATTAGAGCCTATGTGGCATGAACCACATTAAGTGATTTTGATTACAGCAGCTGCAGTATTGTGTGAAAAAAAAAAAAACCTGGACTAATGTTTCACACTGAAAAGTTGTTCCCCCACCTTCAGGGATGGGTTAGGACACGGAACCAGTGAGGAGCCCCGGGAAGAACCGAATGCAACAGGCTTTGGGGGTTAACCCTGGGATAGGGCCTATCCCTCATAGGCCCTATCCTAGTCCATCCTTACCTCACTGTTCCTTAGGTGTCAAAGGGTTTAAGAAATAGGGAAAGAGGGAACAACAATAGCAGACTCAGAAAAGTTCACAATCCTAGTGTTTGAACAAATACTGCTCTCCTGTTTTTTTCTTTTTTTTCTTTCTTACTCTGTGCAGATGCCACTGATGACTGTCCGGGACCCATAAGCACCGACCTCGTCATCTGCGTATGAAGCCACAAGAAAACCTCAAGAAAACGACTAGACCCACTGCCGAACCAACTATCACAAAAAAAAACAAAAAAACGCAGAGACTCACATACGAAACCTTCAGTCATCCATCAACATGATCAAGATTGTCGTACCAGTAACATCACAGACACTCTGGCTTCGCACAAGATAATGATCTTACAGAACAGAGTGGAACTTGGATTACATTCTAGCAACGCAAGGAGGAGCCTGCACCATCATCGGACCTGAGTGCTGCATCGGGTTTTAATGGATCCAACAGAGTACTTGAACCAAATCCAACAAGACATTCTTGATCTTTCAGCAAAATTACACCAGATGACTGAAGATAATTCTTCATGGTTCGGAAATTTGTTAGGTAAACTGTGGATATGAATAAAGGAAATAGCAATTCTGCTGTTGTTTCTTCTACTAGTGTACTATATATGCGTCCACAGTATCAAGTGTTTCATTCAACAAATGAATCACGCCCCTCACAAAGAAATGATAGTTCCAAACAGAAAAGACTATTACTTAAGAACTTCACGGACCCTAAAATTGCATGTTTGTTTCTGTGTCACCATGCAATTGCAGAAACAGCAACACAGAATCATTTGCCTGTAACGATCACAAGTTACAAGAATTAACTTTTAAGTGTCTAAATTTGTATTTTGTGAGAGTTATTTAGAACTCTCAAAGGGGGAAATGTAAGATTACAAATTTTATGTGTAGAAAAACTCAAAGCTCAAAAGTAGAAAAACTCAAAGCAAATGATACTCATTCTGTTGTTGGTGCTGTTTTTTGGATTTGAAAAGGGCATTTGATATGGTCAATCATCAAATGCTCGTGTCTAGATTGACAAACTTCAATTTTTCCAAACAAGCCATCAGCTGGATGAATTCCTACTTAACCAACAGAACGCACTGTGTCTCTGTGAACAATATTAAATCTCCTTACCTTGAATGTTCAGTAGGAGTCCCTCAAGGCTCTGTACTTGCACCAATTTTATTTTCCTTATACATTAATGACCTGCCTACAGTGTGCCAAAACATCAATATTTTAATGTATGCAGACGATGCAGTAATTTTTACACATGCCAAAACTGTTCAAGATGCCTCTCAATCGCTTACATCTGCACTGACTCGTGTACAGGAGTGGCTCACTAAATCATGTCTACTATTGAATCCTAAAACAACTATTTGTATAATGTTTTCTAAGCGGCAAATTGAAATGACACGTTCAAATATTTTTTTAAAACAAGAAGAAATACAGATAGTAAATGAATTTAAAGGTTTGGCGTTGTATTAGATCCTACACTGTCCTTTAAAAATCATGTCAAATGTCTTTCAAAAACTGTTAAATTTAATCTTGCAAACTTCAAATATATCAGACCATCACTTTCACGTAAAGCAGCCAGAATGTTTCTTCATTCTATGATTTTTTCTCATATTGAATATTGGGTAACACTTTAAGGTAAGGGTACATGAATTATCATAAATTCATGCATGAATTATGCATTCATTCATGCATTAATATCTCATGAATCATCAGGAACTAACACAAGTTCAACATTTTTCATTCATGACTTCATGGATGAACAACACCTTAATTAAAACATTAACTAAGATGAGCACATCATCATGAATTATGATTTATTACGCATGATCATGATGTTTTCTTTTTTTCACAGTTATGCCACCATTAATAGCACATTGTTCATCAGTGTTTCAAAGGACTAGTCACCACTTTAGTTGAGGGGCCACACACATGATGAAGTCCTTGATAGATAATGCTTAGTTAATGATGACTACTGTATTTGAATGTAAACAGAATATGTGTTCTATGAGTTTCGATTGGTATATTTTGGGGTCTGTCCAATACAGTAGTCATCATTAACTAAGCATTATCTACCAATGACTTTGTCATGTGTGTAGCCCCTCAACTAAAGTGGTGACTAGGTCATTGACCTAGACAAAGAACAAAGAAAACATAATGATCATGCGTAATAAATCATAATTCATGATGATGTGCTCATCTTAGTTAATGTTTTAATTAAGGCGTTGTTCATCCATGAAATCATCAATGAAAAACGTTGAACACGTGTTAGTTCCTGATGATTCATGAGATATTAATGGATGAATGAATGCAGAATTAATGCATGAATTTATACATGAATTCATGATAATTCATGTACCCTTACCGTAAAGTGTTACTGAATATTGTTTTATAAATTGGTCACTCACAAATGCCACAACGCTTAAACCAATTGAGTCACTCTTCAAACGAGCCTTAAAAATATTTGATAGAAAACCCCTTTCACATCACCATTTTTCAATATTACAGAAATATAACTTATTAAGTTTTAAAATTTTATAAAGCTAAAATATGCCTGTGCTGTATATAAGATCCTGCATGGACTTGCCCCACCCCCACTGAGTGAATACATTACATTAAAAAAAACAGGGTGAGGGAAGAAGTGTTACCAGGGCTTCCATCAGGGGTGATTGTGTGGTGCCTTACAGGCGTACAACATTTGGACAATATTTGTTGTCAATTAAGGGGTCAGAGATTTGGAACAAACTACCAGTTGTTATTAGAGAATGTCCGACGTACCCCAGTTTTAAGAACCAACTTAAACAATGGCTCAAGACACATCAAATTTGTGACCATTAATTAATTTTTTTTGCAAATCGGGGTATATGGATAAGATCACTGTAGCATTGTTTAAGTATTTGTATGTATACCAAAATAGATCCAGCACTTTATTGTAATTTTTAGTTTTTTAGCATAATTGCAATGTACTTAAAGTACATAGAATAACACTTTATTGTATATGTGTATGTGTAACCTGTCTGAAAACAGTGGTGTCTCTTGTAATATGTTATCTGAATATTAAGGTGTCCTTTAAACTGTGTAGCATCATACTTAAATTTAAATGTTAGCCTTGTTAATTTATATTTTGATGACCTGACGGGGGACTGCAGATGTAAAGTAGCCCTGGGGCTAATTCTTGCATATTTACATTGCTGAAAAGCTAATATGTTAATTAATATGCATTGTCCCTTTTAAATAAAATAAAAAATGAAAAGCAAAAACCAGGAGACTTAGGGGTATCTTTTAAGCAGGATTCTTTATTTGCTGTTGTCTGCTTCGTCCAAAATCTTACCCAAGTCAAGTCTAAGGGAACTTTACATTGTAGTTTATATACATTTCAAGGGGGAGGGATTATATTGTGATGAACAAAGCATGTAAATGAGCTGAGACATGAGAACAGAACGGTGCAGGACTTCTCGCACTGAGACAAGAACTCCAAGACAAACGGTCTCATTAATAAAATAGCAGGTGTTCAAACTTGTTCAGCATGACTCTTCACCCGGTAAACAACGAGAACAGGAAAAGCCTAGCCTTCTCGTACTGAGATGGGACAATCAGGAATATCCCGCTGGGAACCCCTAAAGTTTGCAGAGATTTACTGGTCTCATCATTTATACACTTACTCAATATAAAATACTATTGTATTGGAAATCTAAATTAAACATTTAAATAAAATTTGTAATCCTACAGATTGCTTCTTTGGATTTTGACTTCTGCATGGACTGGATTATGATGTAACGGCTTGCTCTGCCTGCGCCGCCCAGGCGCCTTGCTCTGCCGGCGCCACCCCCGTGACACGTCTGCTGTTCCTGAGCCGGTGTCTGCTGTTCCTGAGCCGGTGTCTGTTCCTGAGCCGGTGTCTGTTGCTCTTCCTGTGCCGTGGTCGCCCGAGTGGTCGTCTTCCTCCTGGTTGTCAACACCATGGCCACCAAAGGGTCTTCACCACCCTGGCCGCCCGAGGGGTCTTCACCGCCCTGGCCGCCCGATGGGTCGTCTGCTTTGCCCTGGCCGCCCGATGGGTCGTCTGCTTCACCCTGGCCACCCGATGGGTCGTCTGCTTCGCCCTGGCCGCCCGATGGGTCGTCTGCTTTGCCCTGGCCGCCCGATGGGTCGTCTGCTTCGCCATGTCCGCCCGATGGGTTGTCTGCTTCGCCCTGGCCGTCCGATGGACTGTCTGCTTCGCCCTGGCCGCCCGATGGACTGTCTGCTTTGCCCTGGCCGCCCGATGGAACCATCACCCCCTGTTTCTGTTCCCTTCCATGGACCTGGCCCCCCATCCCTCCCCCTGATCCTCCACCTTTCCACCTCCCTCCTGGACTCTTGTTTTGTTTGTTTTGTGTGGGTCTTGGAGCGTCTGGTAGCCGCTCCGTAGAGGGGGAGTTATGTCACAGTGTTGGGTTTGTGTTTCCGGGTATCCACTAGAGGTCCTCTTCCACACGGTGTCATCCACATTATGAACTTCATTCCCCACAATCCTTGTCTGTACCCATCACTGTATCATTGCACTCAGCTGTTCCCCATCATCATTGCACTCAGCTGTTCCCCATTATCATTGTTAGTTCTGTGTTATATAAACCCTGCCTGTTTAGTGTTAGTTACGGAGTCCTCGTATGTATCACACCACTTCTTAGGTCGGTTGTTGTCTGTGTCTTGTTTTATTCTTGTGTTGGATTTCTTCTTTGGATTTTGACTTCTGCATGGACTGGATTATGATGTAACGGATTGGCCCTTAATAAATATACTGCGCTTGGATCTTCTCTGTCTCCTTGAGTGTGGATAGTTGTGCATGAGTTGTGCATGAAAATCCTGTCTTTGTTCTGAAGTTGCTAAGTGGGTGGTACCATGAGCACCTAAGGAGCTTCAAAATAGAGCCCATAGGAGAGATTAAAGTCCTCCAGTATTCGGAATTGAAAGATGCATACCCCTTGGCTGCATATAATACACTAGATGGTTGTATGGTGTACCTGAAACACTTCATTTGCATAAAAGAGTAGGTTTTACACTTTAGTTGAATTATTCATACCTTATCAATCATGTGTGGGTGTGCCAAGTAAACGTGTCAAATGTTAACTATCTCTTTTTCTTTCAGCTGAACACATACTGCCAAAAAAAAAAATGTCGGCCCAGTTGCGAGTCATCATTGAAGAAAACAATATCCAAAAATTGATGCTTCCATCGGGAATTCCAAAAAAAAGTAAAAGATCTTGTTTCTAAAATTGTTCAAATATTCGAATTACAAGGGGAATGTGGACTACTCTATGAAGACAAAGGCTTTGGGAACCAATTTTTCACAGTCACTTCATCTGCCGACCTGGAAGACAGGGCCACTGAAAATTAGTTAGAAAAGAGCCTTTGATCACCGTCGACTTGCTTCCACTAGATAAATCAGCATAATCTTCTACACTGAGTACCTTTGACACCCACACTGTGGATGCCGTTGTAATGTACACCTCACTTGCAGATGGGGGTGAACCGTCAAGCTCACAACATGAGCTTCTCCCTGAGTCATGTCGCTCTGCTCCATGGCCAGTGCCGTTTCAAGTGCCAAAGTTTTCCCGTGACATTGAACTTATCCTTGCAGAGGCAAACAAGTCATATCATGCCTCTGTAACGCACTTTCATGATGCAAGTGTTAAATCTGCAGTAATTCAAGACCTTGCAAAAGCTATTTTCTCTTACACAGCCTACCCTTCAAATATACACATATCCTCAGTGGTGGAAGCCCTTGTTGAGAAGTTTCCATGCTTGAAGGAGCCTGGGTCCTTTGCAGGGATGTATGGCTGGCAGCAATGCCTCAAGTACAAGATGCACAATTTCCGTGCCAAGTTGAAATCACAAAAATATACATATGCAGAATTGGAAGTAAATCCATTGAAGAGGAAGCTACCGACGAATGCAGCACCGGCCAAAAATGTGAAAAGACCAAAGAAGAAGAACAACAACACCACCAAGGTAATTGAAGAAAAAATTTAAAAAACCTTTTCAATTCGAAGACTGGAGGTTGTGACCATCAGCCCAACTGTCAGTCACTTCAGAGAGACGTGGCCGGGATTATTCTACAAGGCTCAAGTAAGAATGTTTGTCATCTCATTTGTCTAATTAAACTTTAGTAAATTAGTAACTATAACAGAAAATGTTTGTATTTTTATGTTGTTCCTTTACTCCTTTACTAGATCAAAGAGGAGTTCCGACGTATAACAACAATTTCCTTGGAAGAGACATTTATGCTGAATCTTGACAGGCACACACCACGTCTTCTGAAGCTGATGCATGCCAAAGGAGGACCTTTTGATACCAGGATGCATCTTCTCCTGAACACTGTAAATGAGGTATCTTTTTGTTTTACTCTTTTCACAATTTTTTGTGAAACCTTTCCTCTAAAACAAAGGTGAACAATATCTTGACTCAGGAGTAATAGAAATACTAGAGGGAAGTAATATTTGTAATATTTCAGTTGAGAGACATTATCTGAATCCGGTGCTGCACCCTAAAAGGACTTTAGGCGAGTTAAATCCTTAGAGGGTAGGGGTGTAACACTACTTAAGCCTATCCACCTTTTTCCTGGTTAGCGAATTTACCCATGATTCATAGCGGGTTTGAACCGGAAGCCGGTTGTCCTTTTCCGGTTCAAAGCATTATGAAGATTAAGTGCCGCTTGCTCTGAACGCCGCAGTGATGTGCTGGTTAGAAAATATGTGAAATAAGTAGGGCTGCCCCTGCCCGTGCACGACTGAAGTTGGGTTGGAAGTTATGTATACTATATGGGAGAGAATTTTAAACCATAACGAGCGTTTTCGTAATATATTGCCTATTCTGCATCTCAACGCATGCATAAGCTTGCCACAAAAAAACAGCAAAAGTAATGATTATGCATTAAACATTTGAATTCTTTATTAATAACTAGTGTTTTCTGTAAGTGTCGACTGCAAAGATAAATTTGATGATGCTGACTCGCCATCTTCGCAGTAGTGAACGCGCCTATAGAGAGAAATGCACACTTCATACAAATTAACCTATACATAACCAGAGAGCAGCCCATTTCTGCTCGTTTTTAATTAGTTTGTTTAAAATTACACATTTCAAGCTTTCTATAGATGTACTTCTCGTGTATGTGAGGCAAGTAACTTATACGCTGAGTTTCGTTGATTAATAAGACGTGCTCCAGTTCAAGCGCTGGCGCCTCCGTGTCCTGTATATCTATATTTGCTTCTTATTTATTATTCCAGGCAATTTGTTGATAAAACATTGATTAAAAATGAAGATACAATTTATTATAAACGAAATTCACTTTAAAGAAAGGCTTTCTACAAAACAAAACTTAATAAGTGGTCAAAATCATGTCTGAGCCATTCCAAATGTTTTCCGATATATTGGGCATCTTATGATCATATCAAGCTCATCTCATGCGGTTCCCTTTTTCATATAATCAACATAGATAAAATAAATAAAAAATAAAAAACATTATATTGTGAAACTTAAATATAAAACGTATGTTTAGTTTTTTTTAAAAACTTATATTTAAGCGTCACACTGCTCCGCTTTGCTCACATGCTCTGGTGTGTAGGCTAGCCTATAGCCTATACATGCATGTGTGCGTGATGTGATGGAGGGGTGCGATTTTCGAATAATAATTGAATAATACCCAGCGATCTTCGAATATTATTTTTGCATGAAATGCCCATCCCTACTGGTAACGTATTACACCTTTTTCGTTGGATGCTTCAGTTTTAGCGCAGCTAACCAAAAATGTCTACTCTCTGGCATTGAATGTAGCTGATACGAACTGGACATAGGCAATCACTTTTTATGCATGCACACAGTAGCAGAAGGCAGCCCACAACATAAACCAACTTTTATAAACCACACAGAGGGCAAGCTATTCTAAGTCGTCTTTAGCACTAATGTCCACTGAAAACACATTTGTTTGCTTTTTCTGAACTTGTGCATGTGTTGTCAGATATTTTTTTTTTCTTAATTAGCTTGTCTTAGTCTTTTTGCATGTTTTCTTAAATTGTAGCACTTTGACCTCAAATTGAGCTCACTGGGCCACTGTATTTGTCACTAAAATGAATCTCCTTTTAGTTCCAGACTGTTAACAAAAAAAGGGATGCAGTTGTCTGTTGCCTCATTGAGTACCTTGGGGAAAACCAAGAAGAGCTCTTCCAAGACTGCCAGGTATATTATAAAATGATTGATCAATGTTTTAACATTATTCTCGTAATTTTGACTTTATTCGCAAAATATTACGAGATTATTTTCGTAATGTTTCGACATTATTTTCGTAACTTTGACTTCATGCTCAAAATATTACGGTTTTAATCTTATTGCTACAGCTTTATTATCGTAATCTTAGATTTTTTTTAGGTATGAAATATGATCAATAAGAGAAAAACACTGTTAATAAGAAGTTGAACACTGGACTTGATGGGGAATAGGCTTGCTGCAATAGTCAGTGTTACCGGTGTTCAGCCGCAACACCGGTTACATCACTTGCCCACCGCGGCTACTTTCAAATGAGTGTTACCGGTGTTTAGCCGCAACACCGATTACATAACTTGCCCACCGCGGCTACTTTCAAATGAGTGATTTAAAAGTGGGGTGCAAACCCCCCCAATCAGAATGCAGTTAGAAATATATATATAGGAACATTTCAGCAGGTTCAAGATAATTCATGTTAACGCAGATATTAATTAGAGCAATAATTAATGTTCACACATATAAGTATTGTAGGGTTAGTTCACCCAAAATGAAAATTATGTAATCATTTACTCGCCTTCAAGTTGTAGGCCTATGAGTTTTTTTCTTCTGTTGAACACAAAAGATGATATTTTGAAGAATGTTGGTAACCAGACAGTAGCCATTACCTTCCATAGTAGGGAACAAATACAATGGAATTCAATGAGTACCATCAAATGTTTGGTTACCAACATTCTTCAAAATATCTTTTGTGTTTAACATTAGAAAGAAACTCATAAGTTTGGAACAACTTGAAGGCGAGTAAATGATTACATCATTTTCATTTTGGGTGAACTAACCCTACAATACTTATATGTGTGAGCATTAATTATGCTTGACATTAAAGGAGAACACGGTCAATTTTAACATTGAGCTTATTTTTAGTAAATGTGGAGTGCTGTCAGTGCAGAGAACAACGCTTTGTCCTCTTTTTAATCCTTTATTTCCCTTATTTGCACCCTGTTGACTTAAATGGGGCAAGTTTTAAACCTGCTTTTTGCCTCTTAACATCCTTGATGTGTCATTACAAGTGCACAGCCATGTGAGTGATTTTATTCTGAGTGAACACGGTGAATCTGACTGCAGTAGATGTGAAAGATATGAATAAAAGTGATGTAAAAAAAGTGTGAGCTGGCTGAATTAACATCACTTTTATTTATATCTTTCACATCTACTATTTAATCTAATTATTCTATTGCAATAACCGCGGTTGTCAGAAACAATCGCGGTTAGATTGATCAAATAATCGATCAAATAATGATCAGACGGTTATTTAATTATCAACGACAGGCCTCTTATACCTGTAAATGTTATTAGTTCCTACGTATTAACAATGAGACCAGGCTGGGTTGTTACATTATTTTTTAAAGTGCATGTTTATTCAAGTTTGTGTATTAGGCTATAATCGTCAATTTCTGGATTATCATTAAACGCTATACTGTGACAACATACAAACACTAAATAATATCACAAATAACTTTTCACATGTAGGCTATTATTTAAATATTGACACAGGAATAAAGTAACAAATGCAATACTCTACCAACGACTTAGACCACACCATGAAAAGGCTGAAGAAGTTTCTCACAGAATGAGTCTATTACTTTTCCAATTACATCTTTTCAAAGTTGCTTTGTGTTATGGTTATTTTCAAAGGAGCTCGGACTTTCAGTGGTTTATGGTTAGTATCAAAGCATTGAATTCTCAATAAAAGGAGACAGTGATGGCCTAGATTCAGGCACTTAAATAGTTCATAGAAGAAGAATTGTTACTCAGCACATTCAAAGACTCAATTTTGCTAAAACACACGTTATTTTTGCAAAAATAGCTTGCTTGTAGAATGTTGTCCCTTTTTATTTAAACCTAATCATACATGGCCCTAAGTATTTGGTCTTTTAAAACACTATTGTCTGAATGTCCGTGTATTAGATAGAAAATGACTGTCAAATGTTTACTGATGAAAATCCTTTGTTAATTTTGGAACAGCATCAGCATTTTTAACGTCATTGTTATTTGTTACAACAATTATTCAACATTTTTGTACAAGCAGCAATTTACACTCATACTCCACTTGAAAAAAACGTTTTTTCCTCTCTAGAATGCTTGTGACAAACACTTAAAATCACTGATAGCATATTTAACATGAGTGGGGACTTTGCTCAAAAAGGGAATCAGCAGGTGGTTTCATTATTATAACCCCCACAGTCACGGCACAAAGAGGGAATACCCAGAATTAATGTGATGTTTACATTATAAAAACAAAAAAAGCATGGCGCCAGTGGCTCTTTCATAAACCCAAACCAAAAACATATTTACAATGTAGCATTCATGAATAAAGTCAAACAAGGGGGTGAACAAACATCTAAATTTGCATGTAAAAAGATGGTGTTGCTTATTCTGTACTGCATTTCACTGCAACGCCTGCCAGGTTTCTTTACATGTGGACTGATATGGAATCTGTCATAACAATATTTGCATTTTTACCAGACGGACATTACTTATGTCACATGGACAATACTTCAAAATCATGTTACTGCACAATGATTTATTTATGTCTAGTGTCATGTTTACTTTTATTTTTTGAGTTGTTTATATATTTTAATTAAATTATTTTCATGATATGCTGGTTAATTAATCAAATTTAACACAACTAAATCATATTTCTCAAAACCTGCTAAGAACAAATCTTGCCAAATCAAGCTAATTCCAACACATCATATTGTCGTGGCAGACGAGTGAAGCATTGAATAAATATGACAAAGTAGATATATTTTGTATTTCCATACTGTTACAATGAATATGTCTGTCATTGGTCTATATTTTATTTTGCATTTGAGTTTATCAATCTGTCTGAGGTTCACAGGACACGGTCTCTTATTCCATCTGTGCCGTGTTAGTTGTTGATCTGTTGATTTTTTTCGCAGACTCACTGACGTCTTTGTCCATTCAAACTTTACAACTTCGCTGAATTTATATTTAATTCCTTCAAACTTCATTCTCACTTTCATACAATGTCTGAAAGGACTAATAAAATTAGCAGATGTGCTAAAATTACCTGATGGGTGACTTACCATGTGTTTATGGTAAATTAACTTTATTTATTTTTTTCCAGCTGCTAGGCAATTGCGGAATGATTAATATGATGCAACAGATAGAAATCCATCTTATGAGAATATCTCTTTTTTTTACCAGCCCATCTGCATAACCTGACCACAATATCAACACACACTCTTGCACAACAGAATAAATCACCACAATAAACACTATAAAAAATATAATGAAATATGCTGTTAAAGAATTCCCATGCAAGCCTGATTGGATTGGATTGGATATCTCTTTTAATAGCCATAACCATATATCTTTTTTTAATTTCTTTAATTTCTATTTTATTTTTCCTTGCTTTTGTTTTGTGATTATTTTAATTCCTTTCTGTAAAGCACTTTGAATTGCCATAGTGTATGAAATGTGCTATATAAATAAACTTGCCTTGCCATGTCTCTTTTCCATACAATTACAGTTCATATTGACCATGTCTATCAATCTCTGTCCAAAAAAAATATATATATAAAAACGTCCAAAAAAATGTGTTTTTTTTGTATGATCTATTCCTAAGAAATAGATAGAAAGAAAACAGCAATGTCACAAACATATCTCTTAATGAAGTCCAACATTCATCTTTGACTGACTATGTCCTATGTCTTAGGTTTCAAATCATTAGGCAGTATTTTATTGACGGTCTTTACTAAAAAGGGTCTTGAGGAAAAAAATGTTCAAACAATGTTGTAGTTGTTTTCTTTATTTTTTATTTATTAAGCCAGGTTCCTTATGTTGGCCTTTATTGCACACATATCTCATTTATTGAGAGAAATGAAGCAATTTCTGTATTTTTCAAACCTTCATTTTCAAAAATGGACTTGAATAAACAGTCAGCATACTGAAGCTTTTAATGAGGTGATTTAAGAACCAGAAATACCCTTTAGACCACACTATTGCAGTTTAACACCCAAGGGACCTACCGTTATTTGAAAATAAATAATTTCCAGGGAAAATTACTGCATTTGATTTCATTACATATCATTGATCAGGAGCCTATACCATGAATCTGGTTTAGGTGGCTATAGCCAGGTATATTTCAGTTTAGTTTGGGACAAAATGGGTTTTAGGCACCATGATGTTCATTCCATAGTAACTTATGCTCCATGGCTAACCTGCTGCAGGACAGGCTTTGTTCTGGATAAGAGATGTCAAATCCAAATGTCAAAAATTGAAATCTGACCAATCAGCTATTAGCAAAAATCACGGTTTATAATCCAAATGAAAGGTCATTACAAAGTAAAAGGTTTTGATAACACTTTATATAAGGTTTCATTTGTTAACATTAACTACATTAGTAAACTTGAACTAACAATGAGCACTACTACAGCATGTTCACACCGCTCAGACAAACACCAACAAACATGTTTACAAACAAGTTTGTTTTCACGCGACTGAACAATTTTCAATCAGCGTTTATTAGTGTCTGTTGGGGCAGTGTGAACATCAGTTATTTTTCACAAAATTATAAATCCGACGGCCAACTTGTTTGTTGGTGTTTGTCTGTGCTGTTTAAATTGGCCTTTTATTTTGAAGTTAAGTTCTGTGTTGTCTTCATTGTTGCCCTGTTCACCTCATGTTTCCCTTCTACTCTGGGTGCTTCTCAATATCCCTCCTCGTCTCCTCGCTCCTCTGTCCTCCATCCTATGACCCGGAAACCAATCAAGCACAGCCATCTTGAAGGACATTTCAATTCTCTAATTGCACCGTGAGGAGTCGAGGATCAAGGAGTGAGGAGGCTTTTAGAGGAGTCATGAGCGAGGATACACAGCTGTATCCTATGCGGAAGGGTTTTATTGACTAAACGTGACGCACGTATACATTATCCTCCCCCTTCACATCGGTGACAATAATTTGAATTTGTACTTTACCCTTGCTGTTTTTATAAACCACACATCTCACATATTTCAACAGGGTATCTTGATTTATTATTATTCATTATGCATTTCTTAAATAAAAAAACTTCAACAACATAAGGGCAGATCCTTTGAGCGCTGCTGATGACGCTATGAAATGACGCTCAAGTGATCAAGTATACCAATGTATAAAAAAGCTTTAATTCGATTCCTCCGTCCTCATTTTCTTCCCTTGCGTCCTTCCCTCACAACCTATAGGGGGAGGAGCTGAGGCGCTAGGAAAGTAAGCGAGGAAAGGAAACGAGGATGCACAAATAAGAAATGAGAAGCACCCTCTGTTCCCTCGTTTGTTGCCATGGGTATGGAGTCAAAATAGGGCCATACATATCTGCAAAATAAAACAATGTTTCACACAAAAAAAAAATGTTTTGCAAAAAAAAAAAATAATGTTTTGCAAATAAAAATAGAGTATTGAGAAAAAAATGCTTTTTTGCAAGTAAAAAAAATAATTGCAAAAGAAAGGTTAACCACTAGGGGAAAAAATAAAGTTTAGCAAAGTAAAACTTCAGCAGCATGACTTTGCAACACATATTTCCCTTTGCGCCGCTCCTTTAAATCCGCGTTTCAGTCATCTGTGCCTCTGCGGCGCACGCTTTCCTTTGCGCTTCCTTTTTCTTTGCGCCTCGCTTTGTGTCTCTGATTTGACGTGGGGGCGGGGTCAAGAGGTTGGGGGGGCGGGGTCAAGAGGTTGGGGTGTGTACAAGGGACGAAGGCGCGTCCCTCTCGTTTACGTCATCAGCGCGAGCCCCAGACCGAGTGGATCGATCGAAAAGGGCGGAGCAGACTGGACATGCGGGTGATGGATCACAGGTATGTATTATTGATAGCTTTCTTATTATTATTATTTGACTCATATATTATTAATAACAGATACTTCAGACCGGCCAGAGGGTGGTATTTAGCGGGGTTTTGAAATACAATTATTTTTATGTGTGGAGAGCTTTCACTGAACATCATAATCTCATTTTTTGATGGAGATGGGCCTGTAGAGGCTTTTTGCATCTGAAATCTTTAAATGTAATCCGCAAAAAAAGGCACAATATAGTATGGGTGGTGGAAATAGCATTCAGACATACGTTACTGCATCCGCCATGTTCTGTTGTCATGTGACCCGTATGTTCTTTGACCTGAGACGTTAAGAGTAACTGCAACCTTTACCTAGGCGTTAGCACAAATAAGGCTGTCACGATTAACAGACATTATATTGTACATGATTTATTTATGAACAGCTTGTGGGTGAAATAGGTAAAATACTGTTGCACCCGAAAGCTAGAGGTCGCTCTCGTGCGAAAACTCAAAATAAGCGCAGTAGAGGAAGACAATAACACACATAACTAGTTATAGGAAATGCATATGGACATTATTTTATCAATATTCTTAAAACCTTCTCAGGTATTTTCATGATAATAAAGTATATTAATAATAATGATTATGATGTTCGACTGGTGTTGCTTTTTCAAATGCACGTTAAAAATGACTCAAAATCGAACTGCTTTTACATAGAGCAGCATTTCCTACTGATCAGAATCGTGAAAACACTCCAATAAGAAACAATCGTGCACAAAACACACACAGATGCATGCACAGAACTCAACACTCACACACCAGCCAAACTCCTAAGGGTGTTTTAACTTTAGCTGACTGGCATATCAATTTGTAAATCATTTTTAATACATTTAATCAAATAAATTCTTATCTTTAGGTCCATGGACCTAATGATGCCACAAGTCACCAGTTTGGAAGGATGATCATGGAAAGGCTGCTATCCAAACTGCAGGTTACAATGAGTCGCCTACCCCTAGATTTAGATTATTTGCAGTTTTTATGCGGTCATGAGCTTCTCTTCATTTCATCAGTCTATGATCAAATTTCAGTCCCAGAGGAACTCCTTGGCGAACTGTCAACCTTGAAAAACACAGTGGATAGGCATATTGACAATAACAATGAACCTATTACTGCCCTTGAAGTGGAATTTGGAGTTAATGGGCCCCCAAAGTTTATCATCTCCAGAGAACATCTTCAGTACCTAGTTAATATGCAGCTATCTGTTACATGTATTGCCGAGCTTCTTGGTTTGTCAACAAGGACAATCAAACGTCGCCTCACTGAGTAGGCATTTCTCTAAAGGACACCTACAGTAAAATCACAGATGAAGAACTTGACAACCTAGTGAAATCAATCAAAGCTAAAAGTCCACACCTAGGCCATAGAATGGTGAAGGGACACTTACAAGCCTTGGATCATCGTGTGCCATGGACAAGAGTTTGGGATTCCATGCATCGAGTGGACTCTGCTGGAATACTAGCAAGAATTACACAATTGAGATGTGTAGTCAGAAGGACTTATTCCGTCAAGGGCCCTCTTCATCTTGTTCACGTAGACACAAACCATAAGCTGATAAGGTATGTCATGCGTTTCAAGCCATTGATGTAATGCTACTGATAAAAGTATATGTGACCCTTTCTGTGAAAATATCTGTAATGAGTCTTTCTGTAAAAAGTCATTATTTGTGAGTTTCTGTGTTTTCTACTTGTATTTAAATTCTTTTAAAATGTACGAAGGAATATAAGTAATGCCCAAGATTTTTTTGACATTTGATATTTTTAATCCTTAAAAATGACTTTTATTATGCAAGTTTCTCTACAGTTTACATACGCATTTCAACTGGTAATAACAGATTATCTTTTATCAGATATGGCCTTGTGATATTCGTTGCCATTGATGGGTACTCCAGAAAGGTATTTTTCTCTTTAATGCATTGTTGGTCTAGAAATTTTGTACAAATCAAATTCCTGATGGAATGCATAAGTCTAACTTTACTTTATGTCTCTCAGATCATGTTCCTTGGAGCTGCAACTGATAACAAGGCATCCACTGGCCTCGGTTTTTTTCCTCTAGTCGGTGGAGAGACATGGATTTCCATTGAGGTAAGACAACTTACATCATGAGTGTGTATGAATGCTTTGCTCCAGTAATGATTGCTTCTTTTGTGAACGTCACTTTGGATAAAAGCGTAAGATAAATGTAAATGAATCCCTGCTTGTTTAAACACTGTTAGGTTTCTTTTCTAAAATACCTTGTCATATTTAATTTTTTGCATTTAGAGTTCGAGGAGACCAAGGCGTTGAGAATGTAGAGATTGGCAGATGTATGTTTTCTGTGCGAGGTTGTGGCAGGGGAAGCTACATCTCAGGAAAAAGCGTGCATAACCAGCGGTAAGTAGCAATATAAACTAGAAAAAAAAGTTTGTCGAGACAAACTTTAAGTTGACTTGTGAAAGTTTGGACCAGAAAGTTTAAAGAAGTTTAAAGTAGTTTGAAGTTTAAAGTAGTTTGAAGTTTAAAGTAGTGTATAGTTTAAAGTAGTTTGAAGTTTAAAGTAGTGTATAGTTTAAAGTAGTTTAAAGTTTAAATTAGTTTAAAGTTTAAAGTAGTTTAAAGTTTTAAATAGTGTAAAGTAGTTTATCGTTTAAAGTAGTTTATCGTTTAAAGTAGTTTATCGTTTAAATTAGTTTATCGTTTAAAGCAGTTTAAAGTTTAAAGTAGTTTAAAGTTTTAAATAGTTTAAAGTAGTTTATCGTTTAAAGTAGTTTATCGTTTAAAGTAGTTTATCGTTTAATGTAGTTTATCGTTTAAAGTAGTTTAAAGTTTAAAGTAGTTTAAAGTTTAAAGTAGTTTAAAGTTTTAAATAGTTTAAAGTAGTTTATAGTTTAAAGTAGTTTATAGTTTAAAGTAGTTTGAAGTTTAAATTAGTTTGAAGTTTAAAGTAGTTTAAAGGTTTAAATAGTTTAAAGTAGTTTATCGTTTGAAGTAGTTTATAAGCTTGATATGAATTTTAAAGTGTTCTGTTTCTAAGAATGATGATTTGTTAAACATTGCACACTGTTTTTTCTTCCATTTTTAGCATTGAGTGCCTTTGGCGTGACATATGGATGGCAGTTACAAACATCTATTATGATCTTTTGCACAGCCTTGAAGAGGAAGGATTTCTAGAGCCAACCAACATCCTTCTCCTCTTTTGTTGTCACTTTGTGTTCCTGCCTCGTCTCCAGGCCAGCCTCGACTCCTTTACCAGCGGGTGGAATAACCATCCTCTCCGCACAGAGCGTAATCGAAGCCCAGACCAGTTGTGGGAAATTGGACTCCTGCAAAACCCTGTCACTCCTCCTCCAGTCCTATCTGAGGTATTTTAAGAATTTGTGTCTTTTAAAGTATGTAATGTTTTCATGCAAGATATTGCCCCAATGTCAATAAACTATTACCAACTTTTAACAGATTGCACAAGGCGACGACTCTGACTGGACACAGACGGTATCTCTGACCAGCCGTGGACAGGAATTGTAGTTCCTCCAGTCGAATGCCCCTTAACTGAAGAACTTAAGGCCCAAATTCAAACTTTTTTTAACCCAACCTCACACTCTCAAAACTATGGAAGAGACAAGTATTTAGAAGTTTTAAAATTTGTGCTGCTTCATTCTTAATTGACACTAAATCAATCATTTAAGTGACCAAATGATCCATTTAGAAGCAAACTAAAATCCAATTCAATAAAAAACAAACTTAAGTTGACATTGCATGCTTGTTTTATTTCTGTATTGGCTATATTTAAAGCAGAAAAACAGTTGCATAACAACTTGTGTTCTCTTAACACATGCATTAAGATATAAAATTTTACAATATGTAACATGTTGTGTTCTCTACACATACACAATAAATTTCAAAACCATAAGAACATTTACCAATGTATAAAAGGTTTATTTCCTGAACATGTACAATTCCATACATTAAGTAGCATTTTAAATTCTGTTAAAACCGTCGTCAAACTGAATGGCTTGCAACATGACTGATTTAAAAGAACTATAGTCACCCATGTGTACCGTGGGAAATGTAATTTTTCTGGCACAGGCACTTACAACTGGGAAGCATATTTTATGTTCTGGCATCCTCTGCATACACTCATGGTCAAAATTAAGAGAAATTTTGAATTCTTTAAGTTCTGACATTAGAAGAGGTTTGTGTCCCTGGCCAGTGAGCCATTGCATTACACGGGGGACAGTTAAGGGCAGGATGTCTCCGTCAGGGTTATTATCCTCTACAAGCAAAATAACTTGTTATCTCTAGGGTTGTTATTGTCTGAATTAGATCAATTACATTTTAACATTAATTTGTGTAATCTGCAGTTTTTTTAACAATATTTTTACTAAATCAACTGTCAGTTCATACATACCACAGCTTTCAATTTCTTGGAGAAAGTCTTGCAGAAAGTTGATTATAGCCGTTTCATAAGTCTCTCGTACTGATCCCTTCTCCGACATTTTCGGAAGAATGTTCTGCATGATGAAGTCTGCATCAGCCTGTGGAAAAAAACACAACCATCCATTTTCAGGTACATATACAAATATGCATTTGGGTTTTATCCAAAGCTACTTTATTACTATAATAACATTTGTTTTAAGTATGAGCAATCCCTGAGATCGAACCCAAGCCCTTGGGCTATGCTAGCACTGTTATCTAACCAATAAGCTACAGGAAACCATTACTGAGGTATTAAGAGCAATCCATTTTCTACTATTATTTTTTGTAAGGAACAAGTGTTTGACAATTATTTTTTATCTTGGCAAATAATAATTTTCCTATATATAATATTCCTAAAATGAAACCATTTCTAAAACGAAAAACATGATATTGGCATATTTTTTTCTTCCCAGTTATTGATACCTTATCATCATCATCATCATCATCCACCACATCAGGGACAAAGAACTGGTGGCAAAGTCCTGAATGGTTTTCCAGGATGTCCACAAAATTGTAGACTTCAAGACCTTTTCGGATATGCTTCAACAAAGGGACCAAACGTAGAGTTGCATGCAGCACAATTGATCTGAAAAAAGAACCAGGAAATTCTTGCATAATATAGACAGTGTTGTGGCTAATCAGTATATCTGGTAGGCAGCAAAATTAAAACTGTTTGCAAGGTTTCAAATGTAAAGAAGTTTTTTCTGACCTTATTATGGCCTCTTTGTTCTCAGGTTTAATGGCCCCAGTAAAACCACAGTTAATTATTTGATCATTCCATGCAGAGGTCAGTTTCTTCTTCCTCCACCTGAAAACAAAAACACGTAAACTGTGACAAAAGGTGTAATTGCGTAGAAATAGCTTTTATGAAATCAGATTTTATTTGGAGAAAAAAATTACTACCTTTTGAATCAAATTATAAAGTTCAGCATCATCCACATCATCTATAGTGAGAATTGATTCATCCAAGTCTCCAGATGAGAGATAAGCAAAGCACCACGGCCTCAAGAAACGGGGGGCAGGCCCACCCTGAGCGAGACTAACAGAAAACACTTCTCCAGCAGTCCTGAAAGAAAGAATACAAAGTAATATTTAGTTGATTGCAAAAATGACAACTGACATGTTACTACAATTTAACGTATTACTAACCTAAAAAATCCCTTCTCCAGATTACTTAGGGAGTAGATGGGGCTCTTCCCTCTCTGGTGTCCTCTATGCTCAAAGAGGTGTTTTTCAATCTCACCAATCAAATCTACAAACAAATGTACATGTTAAAAAAGAATGTTATTTACTACATTGTACAATTATAAGCACATTAAAACATACCAAATCTCATAATGACACATGGGGTAACTGTTTATTTTTTTTCTAAACTTTAAATTGTTACGATGAATATAAAAACCTAATAAGGCGATTGTGAACCTGACTTGCCTGAAAGAAATTCCTTCCAACGAAGGTTACCGCGCGCTCCCTAGGTTTGGTGATGTCCAGAGCTGTGGTCCAGGAGAGACATCTGTGGCTGAACCTGGCCGTCATGCGGGACGCGGAGCGGACCCGTCTGCTTAACGCCCCCTTGTCCCAGGCCGGCCTCTTCGGCGGTGCGGTTGAAGATTTTGCCCAACAGTTTTCAACCGCCCAGAAACAGACCGAGGCCATCAAACACATTCTGCCCCGCCGGCCCACTGCTGCCTCCACCCAGCCGGCCGGGCAGGCGCCGCCCACAAGCCGTGCTCTCCTCGCCCCCCTCTGTCCCAGAGGCGATTGACACGGCGTGCATTCCACGGACCGCTTCGCCCCTGTCCCCCTCTGTCGCCAGACCCCTGGCAGAGCAGGCCCCCGCGGGACAACCAGCCTGGTCCTCCCCTGGCCCCCTCTGCCAGGGCGCGGTTGCTAACTGTGCCCCCACAACGGGCCGCTATGCCGTCCACGTCTGGGCCAGTTACTCCGCTTCGCTGCCTCTCCGGGGGGACGCCTGTGGTTTGCATGATCCCGCTGGTTCAGTTCCTGGGAGCCTGGCTAGAGCTTCCCCGTCTGTCCCGCTGGACCGCGCGGACCGTCAGGTTCGGCTATGCGATTCAGTTCGCACGGTCTCCTCCCCGCTTCAGGGGAGTCCGCTCCACTTTGGTCGGTGGCAATGCCCCCATCATGAGAGCAGAGATTGCCATCCTGCTGGTGAAGGGTGCATTCGAGACTGTCCCTCCAGCCGAGATGAGGTCCGGCTTCTACAGCCCCTACTTCATTGTCCCCAAGAAAACCGGTGGGTTACGGCCAATCCTGGACTTGCGCGTGCTGAACCGCTCCCTTCACAGGATGCCGTTCAAGATGCTCACCGCCAAACGCGTTTTCGAATGCATACGGCACCAGGATTGGTTTGCAGCGATCGACCTGAAGGACGCCTACTTTCATGTCTCCATTCTTCCTCGACACAGACCGTTCCTTCGGTTTGCTTTCGAGGGGCAGGCATACCAGTACGCAGTTCTCCCTTTCGGGCTAGCCCTGTCTCCTCGCATCTTCACGAAGGTCGTCGAGGCTGCCCTTGTTCCCCTTCGGGAACACGGGGTTTGCATCCTGAGTTATATCGACGACTGGCTGATCCTAGCTCACTCTCGAGATCAGGTTTGCGAACACAGGGACCTATTGCTTCGGCACCTAGCTCGTCTGGGCCTTCGGGTCAACTGGGAGAAGAGCAAACTTTGCCCCTTGCAGAGGATCTCTTTTCTCGGTATGGACATCGACTCGGTCGCCATGTCCGCGCAGCTTACGAGCGAGCGCGCGCAGTCACTGCTGACTTGCCTGAGACAATTCGAGGGAAGGAGTGCGGTTCCACTGAAACTCTTTCAGAGGCTCCTGGGGCATATGGCATCTGCAGCCGCGGTCACGCCGCTCGGATTGCTTCATATGAGACCGCTTCAGCTTTGGCTTCGCGACCGAGTCCCGAGGTGGGCATGGCAACACGGCACGCTCCGAGTACCAGTTACTCCGACCTGCCGTCAGTTCTTCACCCCGTGGTCGAACCTCAGTTTTCTCAGGGCGGGTGTCCCCCTGGAACGAGCTTCCCGGCATGTTGTTATCTCAACAGATGCCTCCACCATGGTCTGGGGCGCCATGTGCAGTGGACATGCTGCTGCGGGCTCCTGGACAGGACCCCAGCGGCTATGGCATGTCAATTGCCTCGAGTTGTTGGCAGTACGCCTTGCACTGCACCGCTTCCGGGCGTTGCTCAGGGGTCAACACGTACTAGTCCGTTCAGACAATACCGCCACTGTAGCGTACATCAACCATTAAGGTGGTCTACGCTCCCGCCGTATGTCACAACTCGCTCGCCACGTCCTCCTATGGAGTCAGAAGCATCTGAGGTCGCTTCGAGCCATTTTCATTCCTGGAGCACTGAACTGTGCAGCCGACGAGCTCTCACAGCTTCAGCCACTCCCTGGAGAATGGCGACTCCATCCCCAGTCTGTTCAGCTGATTTGGGACCAGTTCGGGGACGCACATATAGATCTGTTTGCCTCCCACGACTCGACCCATTGCGCCCAGTTTTATTCCATGACCGAGGGCACGCTCGGCAAGGATGCTCTGGCGCACAGCTGGCCGCAGGGCCGCAAGTATGCGTTTCCCCCAGTGAGCCTTCTTGCGCAGACCTTGCGCAAGGCCAGGGAGGACGAGGAGCAGGTCATCCTGGTTGCCCCTTACTGGCACAACCGGACCTGGTTCCCCGAACTAGTACTCCTCGCGACAGCACCTCCCTGGCCGATCCCTCTGAGGAAGAATCTTCTTTCTCAGGGACGGGGCACCCTATGGCACCCTCGTCCCGATCTCTGGAACCTCCACGTGTGGCTCCTTGACGGGATGAGGCAGGTTTGAGTACCCTACAACCAGCGGTGGTGGCTACCATCACTTCCGCTAGGGCGTCGTCCACGAGACACGTCTATGCGTTGAAATGGAACCTCTTCGTCGACTGGTGCTCTTCTCACCGAGAAGACCCCCGGAGATGCTCGATCAGCGTTGTACTTTCCTTCCTTCAACAGGGGCTGGAGCGAAGGCTGTCTCCCTCCACCCTGAAGGTCTATGTTGCCGCTATTGCCGCACACCATGACCTCATCGAAGGTAAGTCGGTGGGGAAGCACGACCTGGTCATCAAGTTCCTGAGAAGAGCGAGGAGACTAAATCCGCCTCGAGAGGAGGGTCCTCTCGTTCCCTCTTGGGACCTCTCAGTGGTTCTAACTGCCCTGAAGAGTGCTCCATTTGAGCCCCTGCAATCAGTCTAGCTTAAATTCCTGTCTATGAAGACAGCGCTCCTGGTTGCACTGGCCTCCATCAAGAGGGTAGGGGACCTGCACGCATTCTCCGTTGACGAAGCGTGCCTGGAATTCGGGCCGGCTTACTCTCACGTGATCCTGAGACCCCGGCCTGGATATGTGCCCAAGGTTCCTACCACTCCCTTCCGGGACCAGGTGGTGAACCTGCAAGCGCTGCCCCCAGAGGAGGCAGACCCAGCCTTGGCACTGCTCTGTCCAGTACGCGCTCTCCGCGCCTATGTCGACAGGACCCAGTGTTTCAGGACCTCAGACCAGCTCTTTGTCTGTTATGGTGGGAAGCTGAAGGGAAAGGCTCTCTCCAAGCAAAGATTGTCTCACTGGATAGTGGACGCCATTGCTTTGGCATACCAGCAGCAAAGTCGACCGTGCCCCCTTGGTGTGACTGCCCACTCCACCCGGAGTGTGGCGTCCTCTTGGGCTCTAGCGCATGGCACCTCGCTAACAGACATCTGCAGAGCTGCAGGCTGGGCGACACCTAACACATTCGCCAGATTCTACAATCTCCGAGTGGAGCCAGTGTCCTCTCATGTACTCGCTTCAACCAGCTAGTACTTGACCCGCTCAGGTGTCTTCACTTGCTCGCCATTCCACTTCACGGACTGGATACGTGCGATATTCTCCTAATGTGAGCTTTCCCGAAAGCTCTGAGTTCCTCCAGCACTCCTGACGTTGGCGCCAGTGTCTATTGCCTGCGCGTCGGCTAGGTGCCTCCCGTGTGCATGGTCCCTCCCCTGAGCGACCCCCACATGTGTATTTCCACTGTAAGCCTCTCTGAGCATGTGTCTTTCCCTTGGCAAGCCACCTTGCCACCCCTGGGGTTGAAATATTCCACCTGCGGCTGGATACCCCAGTGTTCTCCATATGTTTCCTTCGGGTCATATGTGTATTATCTAAGTCCCCCCCCCCCCCCCCCCTCTGGGTTGGCATTAATTGCATACTTCCCCTAGCTTGGGATATGCTTCCCAGTGTACCTTGGTATTCCTGTGATAAATGGAGTCCTTTGTCCAGTCTACGACGGGATCTCGATTTACGCAGGGCACTGGAAGACAGCTGAGAAGGTGGCGTGATTAGACTGGTAACCCCATTCGTCGTCATCCGACATAACTCGGAGTGACAACGAAAGGGAACGAGGGTTACATACGTAACCAAAGACGTTTTGTGGCTTTATATAGCTATGGTCAGACACTTGCACGTGTCATTATAATGTTAACATTTTATGAAAATCAAGCTCTAATTGAGTTACAATGTTTTTGACCAAATTATATATTTTGTCTGTCTCCGGAACAGCCACATCTGAGGTAATAAGCACATCGCATTACAGTTTCATCAACGAACAAGATATAAATTTGATTCTAGTTATAGGGGAGCTCTGTTTTCTTGTTGTTGAAATCTCACGATCAAATTCTCATGATACAAAAGATGAAGCGCTATGCACAGGATTTTAGAAACCATATATTTGCTTCAACTAGACAGCAAAGAGTATTCTTCACTCTTCAAATGCCAAAAAAAAAAAAAGTGAGGGGTGATCCGCCAGGCAAAGCCTCATGGATCCCTCACTCCACTTACGCACCGCAACCGGTGGAGCTCCCCAATGAACCCACTGGTTGCTCTGTAGTGGACTGAACAGCTTTTTCATTTGGGGCCCCTCCAGGGGATGGTTTGTCTATAGCAGCATCTGACGGGGAGCTGAACTCTGGAGATGACGACTCGGCTGCGCTGCCTCCCTCTGGGAGACCAGCGTTGCCGAGCCAGATCCAGAGATGTCAGCTATGCCGAAAACGGCCGCCGAGGCGGTAGGGCTCTTGTGGAACCCTCCACCGTGTCCCGAGCTGTCTCGGTTGGATGAGTGGTTTCTCGGTGCCTTTCTTTCCTGAAGTGCATGAGGAGCCCCGTCGCCGAGGGCGCCCACCTGCAGCCGCCTCAGATCCTGCCGGACCATCGCAGCAGCCTACACCCAGGTCCCGATGTGGAGCCGGCCACAAAAGGGCCGTCCTGCCCGTCCCAGGCGCTACCAAGCCAGGTGGTAAGCGACAGCGGATACGTTGAACCTGAATAGGCCCCCCAGGGATGGAGAGGTTGTTCTTGGAGTGGCCACCGATCCAATCCCTCCAGTCGGCTGGAAGGCCGGCTGGAGCTTTTTAATTATGTGTGTGTCTGTTTCACTGTTTGCTCCCGTAAAACCGGGGTCAGCGGTATTCACATTTTCAAAAAAAGAGCAAACTTCTCAATTCCTGGTCCCTGTATAGCCTTACACTCCTCAGCCCCCCTTGGACGCCAGCAGGCAGCTTGGTGTGTTCGAGGACCCGGTCATCCAGTTGTTGTAAACTCGTCCTTCATGGTATTATGTGGTGGGTCATGACCATCTTGGCCCAAGTTGGTCTGCAGCATCTGACCTTAATGACATGTGCTTCAGATCTCTACTCTTCACATCACAGGCCATCTTGTATGTTGTGTGTGAGGGTTCGAAGTATCAGTGTAGACTCCTAGCCTTCGAATGCTCCATAGCCAATTGCCTGTGGCTAAGCCACGCCCCATCCACTCACTCGGACAAACAGTCAACATTCGGTGACAGGCGCTATGGCAGCTGTCACAGCAAGAGACATTTCACAGGAGGCAATTGATGATTTTTGGGGACAGAAAGATTATATAGATATATATTTTGGTATAAAGTTGTCTAAAATATTGTGCTTTAATATGTAATTAATGGTTCATGATCAAAGTAAATATGTACAGGTCTAAGTTGCATACTGTGGCGAGATGGGCGCGACAAGAGGACCGCGAGATGTTCCAGATCCTGCTGAGCCAGGAGGTTCGGACCGTAGCCTCTCCCTCGAGCCCAGCCACCGGTCCCACTCACATGGCCCTCACCAAGATGGGACCGCTCGATGAACCGGAAGCCTTCCTAGAGCTCTTCGAGCGGACTGCGGAGGCATGTGAGTGGCCCAGAACCACCTGGCCAGTACGTCTGATATCGCTGCTTTCGGGGGAGGCTCAGAAAGCCGCCCAACTACTTCCGATCCAGAACCTCCTGGCGTATGACGACCTCAAGAAGGCCATCCTCCAAAGGGTCGGCCTGAGCCCGGAGGAACATCGGCAGCGCTTTCGCTCGATCCGCATGGATGAAGGCGGCCGACCCTTTGTGATGGCCCAGCCGCTCCGGGACGCCTGCCGTAAATGGCTATTGGCGGGGGAAAGCAACGTCGAGGCCGTCATAGAGAAGGTGGTACTGGAGCAGTTTGTCACACGTCTGCCCAAGAGGACTGCCCACTGGGTCTAGTGCCACCGGCCGACGTCGCTGGACCTGGCCATTCAACTGGCGGAGGACCAGATGGTGGCGTGTTCCGGGGTCGGCGAACCCCTGCCAACTGTCTCTCTCTCTCTCCCTTCTGATTCCCTCTCTCTCTCTAAGCCTGTACCTGTGCCCAGGTACCGCTCCAGCTGGCCACCCCGAGGCAGGACCGGACCTGGACAAGGCCCAGTGGCTAGGTCAGCAGCTCAGGACACCACCACAGCTCCCGCTTCCCCTTCCTCCTCACGGCAGTCTTTTGAACCACTTCCGGCCACTAGGGTGGCGGGGAGGCCTGCTGGCGTTGCGGGGACCCGGGTCACTTTGAGGACAGGTGTCCAGTGATGGAGGTAGGAGCGTTGGTCCGGGTCCCGGACTCCCCGCAGGCCGCCCCCGATCAAGCCGGGTTGTACCAAATTCCGGTGAATATAAAGGGGGGTACTTATCAAGCTCTGGTGGATTCAGGTTGTAACCAGACCTCCATCCACCAGAGCCTGATACAATCAGGGGCATTGGATAAGAGCAGCACGGTTAAGGTGAGGTGTGTGCACAGGGATATAGTAGAATATCCTTTATGGGCCATAGATATCCAATTCCGGGGACAAACGCATAGAGTTAATCCGCACCTCAGGCATCCGCTAATTTTGGGAACCAATTGGCCTGCCTTTAAGCAATTATTGGGGTATTTATCAGCGGATGTCTCTTGGGGGAAGATAGCACAGGAAGATAGCACAGGTTGCGGAGACTGTTCCGGGACCTGTCGCCGCTGTTTCAAGGGAACCGAACACGCTTGAGAGGCTGAATCTCTCCAGCTGTAATGACTTTCCTCTGGAACGATCCCACGATGAAACACTAAAAAACGCGTTTGACCAGGTCTGCACTATCAACGGGCGGCCCTCCACCCTGAGCGAACTCTCACCTATCCTCATTTTGCGATAATAAGAGAGAGGTTGTATCGGGTGACCCAAGACACTCAGACAAAAGAAAATACAACCCAGTTATTAGTACCCAAAAGCCGTCGGGAAATGCTTTTCCAGGCGGCATATTGTAATCCTATGGCTGGACATTTAGGATTGGCAGCCACTTTAAATTGCCTAATGACCCGATTCTTTTGGCCGGGCATTCACGGGAACGTACGCAGGTGGTGCGCGTCGTGCCGTGAATGTCAGTTGGTAAACCCACCGGCCGCCCCGAAAGCGCCTTTGCGCCCCCTTCCATTGTTGCAGGTCCCCTTCGAAAGAATTGGCATGGACCTCGTCGGGCCATTAGAGCGATCTGCACGAGGACACCGTTTTGCTTTAGTCGTGGTGGACTGTGCAACACGGAATCCTGAAGCAGTGACGCTCCGCAACATCTCAGCTAAGAGTGTGGCGGACGCTCTGTTTCGCTTGATCTCCCGAGTGGGAATTCCGAAAGAAATTCTCACTGACCAGGACACAGCAATTATGTCACGTACGTTACGCGAACTGTACAAGTTGTTGGGCATTAAATCGGTTCGTACTAGCGTCTATCACCCACAAACAGATGGCTTAGTCGAACGATTTAATCGCACATTAAAGACAATGATTCGTAAGTTTGTGCACGAAGACACTAAGAATTGGGATAAGTGGTTGGAACCCCTCTTGTTTCCTGTGTGGGAGGTCCCGCAAGCCTCCATGGGGTTTTCCCCCTTTGAGCTTCTGTACGGACCTCAGCCTCGTGGCATTTTAGACGTCCTGAAAGAAGCTTGGGAGGACAGACCTTCTGTAAGTAAAAACGAAATACAGTATGTTCTGGATCTGCGAGCAAAACTCCATACACTGGGGCGGCTCTCCTTGGAGAATTTGCTGCAAGCTCAGAACAGACAAAGCCAGCTATACAACAGGGGAGCCAAACTGCGTAAATTTGAACCGGGAGAAAAAGTTCTTGTATTACTCCGAACATCCAGTTCAAAATTATTAGCAAAGTGGCAAGGGCCCTTTGAAGTCACACGGCAAATTGGGGATCTCAATTATGAAGTGATTCGATCGGACAGGGACGGGGCATGTAAAATATATCAACTTAACCTCCTAAAAAAATGGAGTGAAGGGGAGTCAGTGATGCTTGCGACGGTAGTGAGCGGGGAGGAGGATCTCGGGCCAGAGGTGAACCAATAGGGAAAAATCTCTCGCCCTGGCCCCGGGGGGAGATCACCTCTCTCCGTCTCAGCTCGCTGATTTACCTAAATTACAGGCAGATTTTGCCGACGTGTTCTCGCCCCTACCCGGTCGAACCAATTTGATCCAGCACCATATTGAGACAGAGCCGGGTGTTACAGTGCGCACCCGGCCATACCATACCGTAAAATCTGCATATATATTGGCCTATATATATATATATATATATATATATATATATATATATATATATATATATATATATATCTGTACGTGTTTGTCAGATTACATGTAAGAAGTTGCGCCTGTGTCGACCCATACCTGATGAGCATCAGCTCTGCCTTTTGCAACCCAACACTAATTTGCGCTGATCTTGGTAGATAGCGTTGGAAATAATGTAAATTATTTGACTGCGTCTGTGTTCTTTAATTTGCACATCAGCAGTAGATCACGTGGAAAACTTGCAACTCCCATTGGCGCATTTGTGGAATTGCGCTCTCAGGTTAATTTCCCCCCGTTTAGTAAATATGGCCCTTTGTCGGGTATCGTCAGAGTATAGGTGTGGTGTAGTGTGCATTGGACTGTTTCTTTTTCTCCAGCCTCGTCTTTAGCCCTCAGCCACTCCTACCACCCACTCATCACCGTCTTCCACCATTCCCTCTGTATCCACCCCTCTTCTCAGTGGCGCGGCTCGGTCTGGGCAAGAGGAGCCCATGACTCTCTCTACAACCTCGGCAGACTTCGCTCCTCCTATCACATTAACTCCTACGTCTAATCTCTAGTCTACGATTCCAGTGTGGATCATCGGCCATCCAGCCTTGCTGAGCTCCCTCTGTCCGTCGGCTCCACCTGAGTCAGACCTCGCCACACCTGTACTGTGGACTTGCGGGCCATCCGCTGCTCTACGGCCCTCCACCCCTTCGACTACAGCCCGCTCAGCCCATCCTCAGGCTCTGCCACAGCCATCGGTCAGTCCAGCTTTCCCTCTGACCTCTGGACCCACACCAAAATCAAGGGAGGTTGTCACTGCGGCTCAGTTCTTCGGGTTCTTTGACGTCGCTCCAGCTACGTTGTGGGCTCTTTCTAGAGCGTTATCGCCTCGATAATGAGTGGTCCCTTATAGGGTTGGGTACCGAAACGCGGTGCCGATAGGGGACCGGTTCCGACGTAAACGGTAGTAACCAGACCGAATAAGAACGAAAATTTTGGTGCCTGATTTCGGTGCCTGACTCTCTGTGTCATGAGGCGCACACACGCAAGGTCTCTCGCTCTCTCCCTCTCCTTCTCCGCTGTGCGTGCGCTACACTGTTTGGAGCACAGTCTGTTTTGTCTTGCATGCGCGCTCTTGCTCGCTGGCTCTAGATTCCGGGAGATTTGAACTAATTTGCGGGCATCAGGGAGCCGTTATCAATATGCGGGAGACTCCCGGAACATCTGCTGATAGCGGGGGGATTAATGAGGATGTCGAAGACAAAATGCTCCAAGGCTTGGCTGCATTTCACGTGTAAAATTACGCGTCAGAACGCCCTCTCTGTGCCGATTGTCTGAAGCCCATATAGAATCACGCAAATCCATTGGCTGATGGCGGGGGCGCCGCCTCGACGGTCTTACGTCATCATCTGCTCCTCAGATTTCTCTGCCGAAAAAGGAAGCTTGTCGGCAGCGCGAGGAGTTTGGCAGCGAACGCAGCGTCTCGTTCCCTATTCAGCGAAACAAAGGTTACACCAGTAACCAGAGACGTTCTCTTCCATAGTTTCACTCAACGCTGCGTAGCTAAGACGCAGTGGGAACGAAATACCAAACTCGCCAAGCTAAGCGCTGCTGTAACTAGTACAACGACCAGATAACTTAAATGACTGGTTCAAGCTGACAAAACATGGGAACCTGTAGCCATGTCGAGATTAGATTACCCGGGTAGTAATCTCTATTAATCTCCAGTATTATTACATTGTTTGATACAATATTGTTTTATTTGATATTATGTAAATGTGAATTTTTATTTATTATTACCATATGTTACTTGTATTTATATTGTTTAAAGATTTAAGTTAATATTGTGTCCAGTTTGGCCCTGTAAATAAAAGGGTATTATTTTTTACAAACTGTGTGCAGTTTCGTTTTCTTAAGTACCGTTTCAAGAACTGTTTAAGCACTGGAACCGTTTACAAAATACCGAGTAGGTACTGGTATCAGATAAAACCCAACCGATACCCAACCCTAGTCGCTTAGCTCAAGGTCTATGGCAGGGCCATCATCTCTCCTGGTACATAAATCTGCTGGAAGAATGGCTGTGTTTCTAGAACTTAAACACGTCCTCCCAGACATGAGGGGCCATCACATGCTTGTTCGTACAGACAACACATCGTGGTCTCTAAAAAAAAAAACATCGGGGGGGAAAAGCTGCTCTTACTGAGGGCAGTTTATATCGCTGGGGAACAAAATCAGGGAGCAGACATCCTGTCGAGGCAGGGGCTGAGGCCCGGGGTCCAACCTGATGTGTCGAGCGGAAGTAGACCTGTTTGCATCTCAAGAGATGACACACTGTCTACTGTGTTTCTCCCTCACTCTGTCAGGGTTCTGCCCTGGCAGCCTTGTCTGTTTTGTTGTGGTTTCATGTTTCTGTGTTTGTCTTGTGTTTGAGCACATGGCTCTGTCTTGGCCTGTGTTTGCCATGTGCTCCTCTTGTCCCGCCTACTTGTTTCCTGTTACCACGCCCCCTTGTTTAGTCCACGTCGTGTCCTTGTTTCGTTAATTGTGCTCACCTGATCCTCATGTGCTCTGGTCCTTTCATATAGTGCCTCTTTCCCTCATGTCTTTGCTGGTTTGTTGTGAGTATGCACATTGCAGTATTGTCTGGTTTGTGATCTTGAAATTATCCTAGTGTTTACGCTGGTTTGTTATCATTGTTACTATTTTGTTTTGCTTAAGCTTTAGCACTTGTACTTGGTAATCTAGTTAGAGTTCTCCTTCTGTTTAGAATTATTTTTTTGTTATTTTCTTTAGTTCTTATTTTTCCCTGTCAAGTGGAAGTCTTGCTTCTCTTTAGCTACTCCAGTTTTTTGTCTTAGTTGTTTTCATTAGTTTGCTTTTTATACATTTATTTCTCTACTTTTTGTTTCTCTTGTCATTGATCTTATAAGGTTAGTTTTGCTTATCCTAGTTGTTGCCTTATCTTGTCTTGAGTCTCGTCTTGTATGTTGTTCTGTGTTTCTGTCCTGTATCCTGAGTTCCCTGGCCACTGGCTCTCAACTGCCTGGCAGCCTGACTGGTGCAGCTATCCTCTGTGTTGAGCCTCTGGTTCTGTGAGCCTCTACCTGGTGGCAAGACTGGAACTACATCTGAGATCTACATCAAGCTGCATTTCCCTAGTGTTCCTGCTTGGTCTTTCCTTCAGAGCTGCCTCTATTGTACTCACGTCATCGCCATCTTGCTGATGGTCTCAGTGGTCATCCATACTGCCTGTCGTTGTCGTCTGCCTTGCACTACTGTTTTTACTGTGATTCAGGCTTCACTCCCTGCTGTCTCAAGTCTTCAGTCCCGTTAATAAAAACCTTGTCTGCTCATTTGCGTCTGGGTCCTATATCTTGCAGAATCCTTAACACACTCATCCAGCTTCCTGTTTATTTAACCAGGAAAATGAAGTGTAACAGGGACATAAATTTACATTTGATTTATATACATAAAATCAGAGGACTTTGCCTCCTCATTTTACCGCACACGCTAAAGATGATTATTTGAATTAAAACTGTGATTAAACAAAACGTATTCCATACCTTTTCTATCTCCATGCAGCATATATTCTCTGGCTCTGTAGGTATCCTGCTAGAGTTCCGACATGAGCACCTGTACAACAATTTATAGATGATCCCGAAGGAACATGCTAATTAGGGCTGCAACAACGAATCGATAACATCGATTAAAGGGGTGGTAAAATGCCCTTTTCACAAGATGAAAAATAAATCTCTGATGTCCCTAGATTGTATGTGTGAAGTTTTAGCACAAAATACCCCACAGATATTTTTATATAAAAATATCTGTGTTTTAAAAATATTTTTATATATTGGTACATACTACATAGTAATATATAATTACTATATAAGAGGCATGGAAGTTCGATAAATGGACAACAATATAAATAAAAACAACAATTAAATTCTTACCACTGAATTAGCAGACTGTCATTTGAATCAGATAAACACTTTCTTGTCCGTCCCAAGTACCACTACATTTTATTGGAATATTTTTTCCACAATTTGCAGCACTGAATTTTTCAAACTTTACTCTAAATGACTCAGAGAAACTTCACTATATGCTCGGAAAGTATGATCTGCAAAATACCTTACACATCATAGGAGGTGATCAATCCATTGTATTTTTTTTATATTATTCTATATATAATTTTATATTATAATATATTTATATTTTATATACATTGTATTTATAATTAATATTAGGATAGACTAGATATATTATCTTTTATATTATAATTATTATTATTGCCATTATTATTACCCATTATCCATGCATGCATTTACTTGTCAAATAATGTCAAACATTCTGTGAGGGTGTGCATCTGTGAGTGTGAGAATTTTTGAGTGTGTGCGAGTGTAGTGTAGAGAACAAGCTCTGACGTTCAAACAAATCCTGTTAAGTTTTCTGATTTGTATTTTTCTTTATTTTTTATAAATGATTTATTGTTCTGGCAGCTCAGGTCCCTTTAAACAAAAACATACATCTTTATATATATTTGGCAGATGTAAAGCATAAATGTGTATGTTTTTTGTGTAAGTCCATTTTTTTATTATTACTTTAACAGCTCAGGGATGTTCAGGAGCAACCTGTTTGTGCACTTTCTGAAGATCTTTTGCACTGTGAATTTGCACTGTCAGTTCTGTTTTTGAATAAAGGGACGAAAATGAATGCTTTTTTTATTTAATTGTTTTATCCGATTCATCGATTAATCGAATAAATAATCGACTGATTAATTGATTATTAAAATAATCATTAGTTGCAGCCCTAATGCTGATCCATAAATTGAATAACGTTTACTACATATATTTATCTTCTAACCATTCAGAAATGTCCTGTTGCATTCTAAAAGTTGTAATTTCTTCCTGAGTTTCTCAATCTTTGTCAGACTCCAGTTTGAACATGTAAGGCTGAACATCGCTACTGACATATTTGCTGAATGAGGTTCTCCAGTTTTGTAAATGTTAATTTCAACATTTACAAATAGATAAAAAAAATAGAAAAAAATACAAATAAAATCTGTTGCATTAAATACATGTAAAGTTGCATCTTTTTATATTTTTTTATGGACCTGAGCAAACATGAAATAACAATAAACAGTTGTATTATTATTACCTAACATTAACAAACAATAATAAATACTATAAAAAATGTAATGCTGATTGTTAGTTTATGTTAGCTAATGTTTTAACTAACGTTAACTGATGGGGCCTTATTGTAAAGTGTTTTAAAAATATAACTAATGCAGAATATATATATATATATATTTTAATCCCATCTTGTTTTCACTTTCTTTTGATGGTCCCTTTAACACATTCTGTTGACTATAAGTAATGTTGCACCTACAAGTCTACTAACTCTTATTGTATTAGTAGACTGGTAGAGTTAGGGTAAGAATAAGTTAGCAATGTAAATCAAAGTAAAGCGTTAGCAGATATTAAGTAGACAGTATAATACTCTACTAATAGTTAGTTGACATGTAGTTACAACATTAATTAGAGGGACCATCAAAATTAAGTATTAACACAATCTTTACTTCATTGTCATATGATGCTTTGCATAATGTCCCTATGAAAGTGCAGTGATGAAACTGCAAATACTAATAAAAACAGCTTTGGGTTTCTTTCAAACTTTAAAACCCATTCCATTAACAAATGATTGAGGTCACAAAATAAAATACTTTACCACACAAAATAAATAAAGCAAGATAGATGAGGCATAGTTTATAAACTGTTCCATTAAGATATAATCACACCCCTTTTCTTTTCTTTTTTTCTTTTTTTTTTTACAGATTAGTTGTGCATACAACGAGGAATCAGTCTGCCCGACTGAACCTCTTGCAGTTGCTTGCTTAATATCAATAAATTGGCCATGGATAAGGAGGTTGTCCCTGTTGACTGTATATCTCCCCTGATCTGTGAGTCAGCCCACCCAGCCATGTGGCACAGATGCAACATTAATTATCATAAAACCACTGGCCATGTGCAGGGACTTCAAAGTGTCTAAACGTTAGTCTGAGTGACTGCAGAGCCTCAGTGTGACTAATGAGCTAGCCGAGGAGAAACAAAAGCAAGAGGACAAGTGTTGGAAAACCTTCCCTAGTGACATCGAATCAATAAAGCAAACAGGAGGAAAATGTTCTTTTTTTTTTCTTGAAATAATTCTAGTCATGTCTCCCCAGCAGTGGTGCTGACTTAGTCAACATAAAACACATTTAAACATTTCTGAGTGAAATTTCTGTCTACTGTGTACACCTTTTACAGTTATATTAATTTATGAGAAAATTATTTTCAGTCAAGATTAAACAAATCCCAATTGCTAACCTCTGGCTTTAATACAATTATGAAATGGCATGGTCAAATATAAAGCAAACACTGCGCAACTCAAGGGACAGAGTAACCAACACGGTCTCATGGGTGATTGTAACTGTTTTATGAGATAGTGATTTCATATGAATCTATAATGATTTTAAGAAAAAGTTCCACCCATAAACATAACTGTTAGTAGGGCATAAGCAGATTGTATGAAAAAATAAGAATGAGATTGTACAAATTCATACAAATTAGCCAGTGATTCCCCAAAATTAGTTAAAGTCTGCATGAAATGATATGGAGGTTGCATTAGTCTTTTCTTCCCTATTGTGACTTATATCTGAGTGAAATGGCTTCTGGAACAAGAACAAATGTAGGCCAGGGCTTGATTTTTTTCTGTGGGGAATTGATTGGATAGTTGTGGTTTACTATTGGTGGATCTCATGTGATTGACCGGTTGCCCCGCCCTCATCATCAGAGAAGAGGAGAGATGAGCTGCAAGAGGGAGGGGACGTTATTTTGATTCAAGATAACCAGACACATGAATTAAAACAAATCTGCATTGATAAATCCTTTATAATAAATACTGTACTATTCTATTAAATAATAATAAAAAAAAAAAACAACAACAAGTATTGTCAAAATTCAAGGGTTGAATTTTTATTTCATAGTGACTCTAAGAATTGCCATGAGACTGTTGGAGTAACCCAGCTTGGGTTAATAATTAATACATTTAGTTAAATATTTGATTTTTATATTGAATTAGCCTACTTTAAAAAAGTCAATTTTTTCACACATGAATCGTCTATTGTACAACCCTGTGGAAAAGGCTACAGACAGATGCATTTCCTATACATTGCAGAGTTGCGTTTTTGCAGTATTGGTTTATTGTGTTTACGCCACACATCTCAAGAGGGGTTTTCATGCCTCTTTTCTAATGTGTCTTTAAAATTGTCTTTAATCCACGTGATAAATCACATTAAAGTCCATAATTGGTTGAAGCACATGAAAGATGCCCTGCGTCTGGGACGGCCACATCTTCAGGGTTTATCAGGCATTTCTGCAAATGAGATCACTCTCATGAGAGACCTTTCGTAATTACAATAATCTCGGGAATTCAAAGCGTATAAACCTTAAGTTGACCCATGATTTCAAATTGATTTATATTTTTATATATACAGTTTTTGATTAGTGAGGAAGGGAACCAAATCCTGACATAATGACATACCTTTTATTCAATGAATGAAATAACAGTATTTAGGATGAAGGGCCACCAAAGATACCCAAACCAGATTGATAGAGGGCTGTACTTTAGTAAATGGACTTTAATCAATATTTTTCTTGGGAAAATGTACTAATGTTGTAACAGTGTTGATCTCCACAGTTATTAAAAAAACGGAATACATATTTTATATCAAATCTGTTCTGTATTATATAGTTTAAAAATAATATATATATATATATATATATATATATATATATATATATATATATAGATAGATGTGTGTGTGTGTGTGTGTGTGTGTGTTCTTATAAAATATATTCTTAGCCCCATTGTCCCCTACAAAGTTGAGTAACCAAAGATAACCAAATTTGAACTTTATTTATATTTGGGCCCATTATTTGACTTTTATGGGCCGTTTATACAACACATTTCCTTCAAAAACCTTTTATGCTTTTTGGCTGTTCATTTACACAACAACAGCATTTTAGGGGCCTAAAAAAACAAACTTCTGAAAACGGGTTTCAGATTACAAGTTTTTAAAAACGAAACCGTTATCATCTCTGTGTATATACAAAAACGGTGAAACCGGTGACATCATGCACATGTGTATTACCTATTCAGTCTACAGGCACGTAGGGTTTCTTTACAAAGTGATATCGCCAACTACTGGCCTGGCATAAATAATACACCTTTTTTAGTCGTCTTCATGGATCCGTTTGAATGGGGATTATTTTGACAATGTTGTCGTCTGTATGCGAAAAAACGCAAAGTTAAAACTTTTCCATTTTTATTACTTTGTTGTCATGTAAATGTATCCTAGACAAGCCTGCACAAATCACCTTATTTTCTGCATTTAAAACATCCACTTGGCTCAAAAATATGAGGGGGCATGTGCAAGTTGAATTGGCGTGACACCTCTGTGTGTGAGTATTTTTTCTCTTTAAAAAGGCTTGGGCTTAAAAGATTTGCATCTCAAATCTTTTGTCTTCAGTCCCCTCGTTTATTTGCTATAGTCATTGAACCCATTGCAATTTCTTTCTGTATTGGTCATAGGGCAACAGGCATTATTAGAACAGGTAAGGAATGAGAAATACCCTAAAATCGGATAATACTGTGTTATTCAATCATGACCCAGTTGCCTTCCCAAACCTTACATATTTTAGACCATTCGTGACCCTGGATCACAAAACCAGTCTTAAGTAGCACTGGTATATTTGTGGGAATAGCCAACAATACATTGTATGGGCCAAAATTATCAATTTTTCTTTTATGACAAAAATAATTAGGATATTAAGTAAAGATCATGTTCCATGAAGATATTTTGTAAATTTCCTACCGGAAATGTAAAAAACATTGATTTTTTTGAGTGAATGCAGCACAATCGCAAACATAAATGGACAACTTTAAAGGCAATTTTCTCAATGTTTCGATTTTTCTGCACCCTCAGATTCCATATTTTCAAATAGTTGTATCTCGACCAAATATTGTCCTATCCTAACAAACCATACACCAATGGAAAGCTTAATTATTCAGCTTTCATTGGATGTATAAATCTCAATTTCAAAAAAATGACCCATAAGACTGGTTTTGTCATCCAGGGTCACATTTCAGTTGCTTTTTAGGTGTATTACATGTTGTCCCATGCCACATCCTGATCTCTTCCAGCAAGCATATTTCCATTTAAACAAGTCTCCAAGAATTTTTTTGCAACCTTGGAAATATAGTTATAACAGAAAATGCAGATCTTTTTAAGCATAATTGTATTCCTCTTTTGAAAAACAAAAAACAAAAAAAAAGCAGCATCTTGGCAGACTGACCACACAGTCTCACTTACTGGCAGAATTTCATAAAAATGAATATGCTTCCCAATTAAATTTCTTATTTTAGAGTGTTTAAAATTGTTCTACAACAGTGACAGCATTTCTGCTGCATAAAAAAAGCTGAGTGTTCAGTTTGATCACTGATGATGCATTTGAATAATTTGTATTTTTGGTCAAAGCATGGGGAGATATGATGATATAATTTTTGTTTTTTAGATGTCTTAGCTCTGTGAAGTGTTTTTGATTATATTGTGTTGTAAATGTTGTATGTCAAGTCACTATTAGAGTGATTGGTGTTCTGGTATGTGAGATTTCAAAGCTGGTGAATATTCACAGCTGGTTTTAGTGTAGTGTATAGAACCAAGTATACTAACTTTCTCAGTTTCTTCACTGTAAAATGCAAGCTGATTGAATGTGAATCCACAAGTATAAAACATCAGTAATTTTGAGAAAATAGAACTTATTGTATTGAAAACACAGACCAACTGTAATTACTAAGTTGGTACTGAAGCTGGTTGCCTCAAGTTTTTGAGTTTTCTCAACTTCTGATTTTCTACAGTAGGTCTATAAAGAAAATACAGTGATTTTTTAGTTATAGCAAACTTTCCTATGATAACAGCTTACAAAATAGAAATTGGCCATTGTAGCCCATGAATTCAATCAGACTTGATGAATCTGCTTGTTAAGTCGTGACGTAAGGAATGCTGTTTATGGGCTGAGCCTCTACTCATTTAATTTGAGAATACTATCTCAACAGCTGTTTATGAAGACTATTTATTAATACTACAGATTTAAGCTAAGCACTTAAAAACTTACACCACAGTGTCTGGGCTCGCAATTTCCCGGACACAAACATTTTTACAATTTATAAAAGATGAATTACTGTCTGGGAATTCAGTATGAAGATATTGCATCTCATCGTGAGGATATTTTACTATTACATTGTTTTCTTTTGGCATCTGATTTGGACCCAGAAATGGTGACTGGTGACAGCAGACTTAATGAGCGGATAGAAAGAGTTTGTTTGTCTGTAACTGTATGTGGAACTGGCATCAAGCCGGATAGAAAAAAAAGTAAGTAAGATTACACCATAATTTAATTTTTCTTCATACATTCATACAAAACTTCATACAAAATTGTGTTGTTCAAAACTATTCATAGTGCAATTTACTTGCAGTTAACTCCTGCCATCCAACACCTCACTGCATGTCTACAGTCTACATACTGTAACATGTTGAAATGAGTGCCAAAATATGCATATATTGTTGTTTATGATTTAAAATAGGCCTTCAGTTTGATTTAAAATGGCCTTCGATTTAAAATTTGATTTAAAATGGCCACTTTGTTTTCATTGTTAAAGTTTATATTAAATGCAAAATAAAATGAATTTCACCCAACAATTACCTTTTGAACCTTTAAAGGTCAAAATTCTGCAACCCCAAATCAGAAAAAGTTGGAACATTTAGTAAAATGCAATAAAATCAAGAATCTGTGATTTGTTAATTCTATTTAAACTTTTTTTTAACAGTCAAAAGTACAAAGAAAATGTTTCCAATGTTTTCACTGACCAACATAAATGTATTTGGTAAATATGAACACATTTTGATTTTGATGGCTGCAACATAACCCAAAAAAGTTGGGACAGAGACATGTTTACCACTGTGTCACTTCACCTGTCACACTTACACTTACAGTTTTTAATCATTTGGGAGTTGAGGATACTAATTGTTGGAGTTTTGCTAGTGGAATATTTGCCCAATCTTGTCTGATACAAGACAGCCGCTCAACAGTCTGTGGTCATTGATGCCTGATTCACCTTTTTATGATGGGTCATACATTTTCCATAAGAGACATATCTGGACTGCAGTAAGGCTGGCAGGCACATCCCTTCTATGATGCAGAGTTCTAGAAACCACTCAGTTTTAGCATGTGCAGAATGAGGCCTGTCATTGTCTTGCTTCCCAGGAAAGATGTCATCTTGATGGCAGTTTATGTCTCTGTACAATCCAAATACATGCCTCCATGTCAATGGTACCTTCGCAATTATGCAAGTTACCCTCAGTTTTAGCATGTGCAGAATGAGGCCTGGCATTGTATTGCTTCCCAGGAAAGATGTCATCTTGATGGCAGTTTATGTCTCTGTACAATCCAAACACATGCCTCCATGTCAATGGTACCTTCACATGTATGCCAGTTACCCATACCATTTGCAATGATGCACCTCAATACCAGCACCGATGTTTGCTTTTGCACCTGTCGCTGGTGAAAGACTGGTTGGTCCCTTTCGTCTTTGCGACTGAGAACTCGGTGTCCAATTTTTTCCAAAAACAAGCTGAAACATGGACTCATCTCACCACAGCAGACATTTCCACTGTCTTCTAGACCCTCTGAAATGAGCTAAGGCCCAGAGAACTCGCCAGCATCTCCACATAGAACTGATGTAAAGCTTTCTCCTAGCGTAACAGAGATTCAAGTGGCATTTATCAATGCACAGTCAGACTGTGTTAAGAGAAAACGGTTTTCCAAATTACTCCTGAGCACATGTGGCTGTATTTAACAGATTAGCATGATGGTATCTTGTGCAATGCATGAGGGCTCGAAGGTCATGCACATTCAACAGAGGTCTACTGCCTTACCCAACACAGACTGAAATTTCTCTGGATTCCCTGAATCTTGTGACAATATTATATATGGAAGATGATAAAAGACATAAATTGTTTGCAATCTTGCATTGAGAAATGTGATTTTTTTAATTGTTTGACAATTCTCTCATGATATTTGCCACAAAGTGATGAGCCATGACCCATCTTTGCTTAAAAAGACTGAGAAGCACTTTTACACCCAAACACGATACCCTCAACTATTACCAATTCACCTGCTCATTGTGGACTGTTTCAAAAGAGTTGGATAATCTAATTTGGATAATCTTTTCACTTTTATTTTGTCTCTGTCCCAACTTTTTTGGGGTGTGTTGCAGCCATCAAAATCAAAATTTGTTCATAATACGATAATATTATTTGCAAAATACAATTATGTTGGTCAGTGAAAACATTGGAAAACTTTTCTTTGTACTTTTGTCAGTTAAAAAAAGTTTAAATAGAATTAACAAATCACAGATTCTTGATTTTATTGCATTTTACAAAATGTCCCAACTTTTTCTGATTTGGGGTTGTAGAAGTACCTGAAACAAAGTACATTTCATTGAGTAAACGAAGAAGATCTACAATATGTTTTCCCATAATGCTGATATACACATACGTTAATGATATCTTATTTGGAACAAAATCACATTGATTTCTCTCTATATGACTTCAGGTGTAAAGTTAAAATGGAAAACCATCAGGGATTTTGACATTAACATAGAGGGCTATGTTTCATTTTATATAAATGAGTCATGATTTGGAAGCAAACTAAATTTTATACAAATTAATTTCATCCTTGATCTGACACTAAGTCATAATTCGGGGAGGCACTCAATTACCTCACTACCAATCCATGACAATGAGCAACCAAATTGAAAATATTTTTCTCATGGAACAAAATGACTTTCAAATTGTCCAATATTCCATTAGCTGTAATTGTGTTTCACAACTGATCCTTTTATACACTGGTTACATTATAGGACCTGCATATTTATACAGCATGTTACCATCAGATAATTTCTGAGTATTAAAGTCTAAAACCAATTATTTCCTGTTAACAATATAGCAGTGCAGCGCAGTCGAATATCAGAATTGGCTTCCTTTCAATTCATTAGTTCATAAAGTCTAGGAAACGTCTCGGGTTACGACTGTAACCCTTGTTCCCTGAGAAAGGGAACGAGGACTGCGTCGAATGACACTGGATGAAAAGGCTGAAGAACCGTGGGCCGTGCTGCATTAGACGGCACCTTAGGCAAATAGACCGGCCTAGGATGTAAGATGACTTTAATGTCGCCTGGAGCAAACTCCAGGCACTCAGTGGATAAAGAGAGCGCCTGAAGATCTCCTACCCTCCTCAGAGAAGTAATGCCCAACAGAAAAGCCACCTTAATAGAAAGGTTTTTGGCCTCAGCCGACTCCAGTGGTTCGAAGGGGGTGGGCCAGACCTACGAAAACCACCACCAGGTCCCAAGTGGGAACTCTGGTACGAGCCGCAGGCCTCATCCTCCAAGCCCCACGGAGGAAACGTACGACCAACTGCTGTCTCCCTAGAGGCCCATCACCCAGAGGAGTGTGGAAAGCCACTATGGAAGCCACGTACACCTTGAGTGTGGACGGGGTAAGATCAGCCGAGAAGCGATCTTGGAGGAACTTCAGCACTGAAGCCACTGGGCAGTTAACTGGGTCCACCTCACGCTCTCTACACCAATTGGTGAAGACATTTCACTTTAAGCCATACAATTTCCTCGTGAAGGGAGCTCTAGAGCTGAGTATGGTCTCTACTACTCCTGCTGACTGGCTGCCCTCCCGGTACTGTGCCCCCTCAGGGGCCAGACCCACAGCTTCCACAGCTCTGGCCGAGGGTGAAATATTGAGCCCTCTGCCTGTGACAGCAGGTCCCTCCTGAGGGGAATCTTCCACGGAGGGACGTCTAGGAGCAATATTATGTCGGAGAACCATACTCGGGTCGGCCACAACGAGGCTACCAGCAGTAGACTGATCCCGTCGTGACGTACTCTCTCTAGAACTCCCGGGAGCAGAGCGATCGGGGGAAATGCGTACAGACGCAGCCTCGGCCACGTCTGCACCATGGCATCCAACCCCAGTCGGGCTGGATGTGTGAGGGAGAACCACAGTGGACAGTGGGTCGTCTCTCGAGGCGCAAATAGATCCACTTCCACTGGGCTGAACCTCTGGCATATGTGACCAATCACGGAAAGTAGAGACACATGTCGGTTCTGGGGCATTTTGAGTTATTCATAGGTTATATATAGTTATTCAAAAGCTAAAAGGTTAGATAACAGCCTCTAAAGAATGTGCAGTTCTCACCTCTCTCTGCTGCTAGGAGTGACAATAGGCCTCATTTACATCTCATTTAGATAAGCCATACCCCCTGTAAAGCTCCCCCCTGTGCTTTACAGCTTTTTTTTTCTTTCCTGAGCTAGCTAATAACAATAGGTAGGTATGGGAAGGTCTAAACATGGACTAAACATGAGTAACGTGTACGTGTTCTTAGATTGAACACAAAACGACAAACTTTGATGTTTATGGAAACTCACCCCCAGGACCGGCGAATGCACTTCTGCCGCTCTAGGCGAAAATCAATTGGGTCACCCCTCTATTTGCAACGTATACCAGCAACAACACACAAAGACCAATATGCCATATACATATAACGCAAAACCAGCAACAACACACAGACCAATATGCCATACATATAACGCAAAACCAGTAACAACACACAAATACCAATAAGCCATAGGCCTACATATAACGCAAATAGTGCGCAACGCACATGTGCCCAAAATGTCAACAATATTAAAGTTTATGCAGGAGGCAAATGCCTGCTGGCATTTTTCCTTTAAGCAGTTATGACAGGAATTTTCCAAATAATCACATTTCACCTCCTCAAATTAATTCAATTCAATTCAATTCAATTCAAATTTATTTGTATAGCGCTTTTCACAATACACATTGTCTCAAAGCAGCTTTACAGAAATTGCATTTCGGAAATGTACATAGAAAAATACAGTTAGTTAATCAAGTATTAATTTATGGCATAACATATCGCTGGCTTTGAGTCGTCTCTTCACAGGCGTCGAGTCGTCTCTTCACAGGCGTTGGGGCATCTGAAGTCTCCGTGAGAGGCTGGATACAAACTGGAGCTGACGAACGCTATTTACCTCGGGACTAGCGTCCCGAGATAACAGCAGAAAGGCAGATGGGAAATAATTAGCATAGCTGATGTTCATAATGTTAATGCATTCGAACTGATTCAGCAGTAGTATCAAAGGTTAAGCATTAAGTGAATGCTTGGTTAAAGAGATGCGTCTTTAATCTAGTTTTAAACTGGGACAGCGAGTCTGAGTCTCGTACAATATCAGGAAGGCTATTCCAGAGTTTAGGAGCTAAATGCGAGAACGCCCTCCCTCCTTTAGTGGACTTAGATATCCTAGGAATGACCAGAAGCCTCGAATTTAGTGATCTTAAAGAGCGCGATGGATTGTATGGCGATAGAAGGTCTGTTAAATACACAGGAGCTAAACCATTTAGGGCTTTATAGGTCAGTAGGAATACTTTGTAATTGATACGTAACTTAATAGGTAACCAGTGTAGAGATGATAAAATAGGTGTTATATGATCATATTTTCTTGATCTAGTAAGAACTCTAGCAGCTGCATTTTGCACTAACTGTAGCTTGTTGATTGAGGATGCAGGACAGCCAGCTAATAAAGCATTACAGTAATCTAGTCTCGAGGTCATGAATGCATGAACTAACTTTTCTGCATCAGAAACAGATAGCATGTTGCGTAGCTTAGCAATGTTTCTAAGGTGGAAAAAGGCTGTTCTTGTAATATATGAAATATGATTTTCGAAAGTCAAGTTGCGGTCTAGTATAACACCCAGGTCTTTTACTGTAGTGGATAAAGTAACAGGACATCCTTCTAAATTAAAGTTGTATTGTAAGGGATTTTGTGGGTAGTTTTTTGGACCAATAAGTAGTACCTCCGTTTTATCTGAATTTAATAGCAGGAAATTACACGACATCCAGCATTTTATATCATTTAGACACTCTGTCAATTTAGATAAGTTAGTGTTTTCATCTGGTCGTGATGAGATATATAATTGAGTGTCATCAGCATAACAGTGGAAATTAATTCCATGTTTTCTTATAATATTACCAAGTGGCAGCATATATATTGAGAATAGCAGAGGGCCTAACACCGATCCTTGCGGCACTCCATAGTCTACTGACGTTATCTTTGATTTTTCCCCATTTAAACAGACAAAATGGTAACGGTCTGATAAGTACGATCTAAACCAGCTTAATGCCTGTCCCTGAACACCAGTGTAGTTTTGTAGTCGATCCAAGAGTATTTTATGATCGATAGTATCGAACGCAGCACTAAGATCGAGTAGAACTAGTATTGAGATACAGCCTTGGTCAGAAGCTAAAAGTAAATCATTTGTAATTTTAACTAGCGCAGTTTCTGTGCTATGATGCGGTCTGAATCCCGACTGGAATTTTTCATAGATATCATTTTCTTGTAAGAAAGAGCACAATTGAGCGGACACAATTTTTTCTAGTATTTTAGACATAAATGGAAGATTTGAGATGGGTCTGTAATTTGCTAAGTTATTTGGATCTAATTGCGGTTTCTTAATGAGAGGTTTTATTACTGCCAGCTTGAATATTTTTGGAACATGACCTAAAAATAAAGACGAGTTAATAATATTAAGAAGAGGCTCTTCGACTACAGGTAACACTTCTTTCAGTAGTTTAGTGGGTATTGGATCTATTAAACATGTTGTTGGTTTAGATGCAATGATAAGTTTATTTAGCTCTTCCTGTCCTATAGTTGTAAAGCGGTGTAGTTGTTCTAGAGGGGCCATAATTGAGGCTGAATCATAAGACATCATAGAGGATTGTATATTTACAATTGTGTTTCGGATGCTTTCTATTTTCTCATTGAAGTAATTCATAAAATCATTACTACTATATTGTAATGGAATATTTTGCTCTGGTGATGTTTGTTTATTTGTTAGTCTAGCCACGGTGTTGAATAAAAACCTTGGATTATTTTGGTTATTTTCTATTAGTTTGCGGAGATGCTCAGCCCTGGCTGCTTTTAGAGCCTTTTTATAACGTGACATACTGTCTTTCCACGCGATTCTAAAGACCTCTAAATTAGTTTGTTTCCATTTACGCTCTAAGTTACGTTTTGCTCTCTTGATTGCATGCGTAGCACTGTTGTACCATGATGCTTTAGTTTTCTCTCTAACCTTTTTTAATCTAATTGGTGCAACAATATCTAGTGTACTAGAGAACATGGTGCTCAAACTGCTAGTCATTTCCTCTAGTTCATCTGTTTGTTTGGGTGCACTGCGCAGCTGAGATAGATCAGGTAAGCTATTTGAGAATCTATCTATAGTGGTTGGAAGGATTGTTCTGCCTGGTCTATAACGTGGCGCAACATGACAAATTTCAGCAGTACGTATTATACAAGTTACCATGTAATGATCAGTGAGATCATCACTTTGCGGTATAATATTTATATCAGTTGGATTGGTTCCATATGATATAATTAAATCTAGTGTATGATTTAGACGAAGAGTGGGACCACTGACGTTTTGCGTGACCCCAAAGGAGTTTAATAAATCTGTAAACGCAGCCCCTAACGCATCATTTGTATTATCTACGTGTATGTTAAAGTCTCCAACAATTATTGCTTTATCGACATTGACCAATAGATCTGAGAGAAAGTATGCAAACTCTTTTAGGAAGTCAGCATAGGGCCCTGGAGGTCTATATAGGGTAGCCAAGGCTAGAGATAATATGGATTTGTTTCTTGCATCTAAGAGCGTAACATTTAGCACAAGTACTTCAAACGAATTAAACCTGTGACCTGTTTTCTGAGAAACATTAAGAATATCTCTATAGATTGTTGCAACACCGCCGCCACGACCGATCAGACGGGGCTCATGCTTATAACAGTATCCTGGTGGAGTAGACTCATTTAGACCGAAATAATCATTTGGTTTAAGCCAGGTTTCAGTAAGGCAAAGTACATCGAAACTATTATCTGTGACCATTTCATTTACAATAACCGCCTTAGGTGTGAGCGATCTAATGTTTAGAAGACCTAGCTTTAGAAATTGTTTTTGTTCACTGATATTTAGATTTTCTGGTTTAATTACAATAAGATTTTTGCTAGATCCTACACTAGATTTATTGTTTGGCCTCACTAAGCGAGGAATAGACACAGTTTCTATATAATGTTCTACACTACTTATATCAATTAAGTTGGGACAGCAAAGACTGTGATTTGGACTTTGACTTACTAGTCATATGGTGTGTAACGTCTTGGAGATGTTGTCCGACAGAACAGCCGCTCCGATTCTGCTGGGGTGCAGGCCATCAGCACGGTAGAGCCTAGGTCGCTCCCAGAACAGATTCCAATTATTTACAAAGAGCAGTTTCTGTTCATTACACCATGACATTAACCATTCATTTAGAGCAAATAATCTACTGAACCTTTCTTGTCCTAGTCGGTACGTGGGAAGCGGTCCAGACACGATGATCGTTGCTTCAGGCGATGTGCTGCGAACCGTCTCGATCAGGCTTCTGTAGTCCTTCTTCAGAACCTCCGTCTGCCGCAGCCTGATGTCGTTCAACCCCGCGTTTAGGACCACAGCTCCGACGCGCTCGTCACCGTTCAGGATCTCGGGAAACTGTGCAGCGACATCAAGAACACGAGCACCAGGAAAGCAGTGAGTGCGCACCTTACGCTTACCTGAGGTAGCACGGACATGACGGACCATGGAAGTGCCGATGATCACGGCGGCGTCACGTTCCAGCTCGCGAAGAGGGGAGAAGCGGTTCCGGGTGGAGATCTCGAAGACCGGGAGGGGCGGGGAAGTCCTTGGTCTGGTCCTGGCTCGTGTCTTCCGCTGTGGGATCACCCAGGGTCCATGGTGTTGCCTCGGTGCCGGAGTGAATGAAGGCAGAGATGATCGCGTCCTCCTGGGCAGAGAAACGCACGGAGTAGACGAAGTCGGAGTCAAAAAGTTACTAACCACTGACTTGTGAGCATCGGCGCGTGATGTTTCAAGCGTTGATCGCCGATCTCGCAGCTCGGCTTGCTTCACCAGCAGAACGCGGATCTGCTTCTCCACCGACTCCAGCTCCAATCGTACCGAAACCAGCTCGAATGTGTCCTCACCTGCACTCAGAGGTAACGTTAGACACACATCCGATATGTTCGCCATTATAACAGATGAACAGTAAATTAGTAGTGATACTACCAATATCACTACTAATTTAGGACTGAAATGATGGATATAACCCGTATCCTTTCAGTCAAACAGGTGTAAAATGAGAGGGTCGATAGGCGCGAGGCCACGCGTGAAATGCTAGCGGGCTAAAGGCTAGTAGCCGAGATTCGGAAAGTTGGATCTAAGTAGCGATATCAAAGCAATCCGATTGTTTTTTATAAGGAATAGTGTCGAGGATAAGTTCACATGATATAAAAATAGAAAGTGCTTGTTTATAAATGAGTGGTAAAGAAGAAAATCAGGGATTAATGAATCAATTCGACGGAGCTCCAAACACAAACACAGATCGCACGCGCATGCGTATTAGCATACGTATTAGTATATGCAAAATTACTGTTGCAAATCTCTTTACACCACTTTCTTATGTGCGTAAAACACACACAAATGAAATGTCCGCAATCACATTATATCATCAGCAGGTTCAGCATCTTAAATAACGACTAAAGAGCAAATGAAGCTTAACTTACGTTTCAGAAGCGCGCACGACGGGCCTTCATCGCAGCAAAGGTCTTAACTGCATCCTCTATTTCGATTCTCTGTACAAGTTCATGTTCTATGGAGATTGTTGCCAGTCCATTAAGTCTGTTCCCTGTTCACAAAACGTTCCCCATTCAAAGCAATTGGGACGTCACATATGAAACAGCCAGCCACCGCTGTCAGCGAGTCGCCGTATTCAAGCACCGAGGGTGCGGCGATCGGAACCCGGAGGCCATTCTGCCCCTAGCTGTACATGTTAAAGCATGGGAAGCGATTCCAGGGATATCAGAATGCAAAGGGGCCATAGAACCGGTACCTCCTTCTCTGAGCGAGTCAGGCTTTTACAGCCGGTTCTATGGCCCCTTTGCACAACAGTTTCACTATTTCAGCGCGGCTTGTCAAAGAAGTACTTCAAAACATTTTCGGTGTAACTTCCACGGTTCAGCTCTTCTGCGACAATCTTTGCGGCGTCCATCTTCATTGAATTTTGATATCAGATAGAGCCGGCCAGAGCGCATAATAAGTAGCCACGCTGTTCACTTGGAGGGCGGGGGCAAAAGCCGGCTTATCCAGTATGGAAATACACACAGACAATGACACGCCACGCCCCTACTGCATGCTAGAATCTCCGAAAACAAGCCGATTTCAACCTCAAAATGTACGCTTTTAAATATACCAATACTGTTATCTGAAACATGGAGAGGCTTCTTCATGATCTCAACTCAAAAAAGCGGAAATCTCGCTCAAAAAAGCGGAAATCACCAATTTAAAAAAAACAAAAAAAAACGCTCCTTTCTCATTTTGCTCGTAAGTTGTGCTGCCGGCTTGTGTCTCTATTTTCCGTGATCGGTCACATATTGACTCCACCACCTCGGGGTGGAGTCTCCATTCCCCGGGCCTCAGCCCCTGTCTCGACAGGATTTTGATTTCCCCAAGATTGATTGGCCTAATGATTTTGATTTCCCGGGATCTCCGTTGCTCTGAAAGACAACAGTTTCCCCTGGGACCACAGGAGGATCTGATGCACCAGTCTGCATAGAGGGCAAGACCTCAGACCCCCCTGGTGGTTTATATAGGCCACTACCAACATATTGGCTGACCTCACCAGGACATGATGGCCCTTGAGGTCCGGCAGGAAGCTCCTCAGAGCTCTGGACACCGCCAACATTTCCAGGCAATTTATGTGCCAGGAGGAATGATGGTCCTGCCATAGGCCTGTCATAAAGCGGCCGTCCATTACCGCGCCCCAGCGCATGAAGGAGGCATCTGTCGAAACGGTTTTCCGGCGACATGACGCTCCCAACACAGGACCTTGGGAGAGAAACCAAGCTTTCTTCCACATAGATAGGGAACGAAGGCATCTGCATGTAAACCTGATCATGCGAAAATGGGTTTCCCCTTGGGTTGCTAACTGTCTTACAAGGACAGCTGTCAGTGTGAAAACCTTGTTCCAATATGTTTTTGACCAATTTTGGACACAGAGGGACCATCTCTCGTCGAGGAGCATTCAAGTGGCACTTATGGAGGGATGTATAAAATATTTCAAATTAAATATGGTACGTAAAACAATTAATTTGGAAGCGAGGGTTTACAGATCACAATGCAAGCGGGAGAAGCCTCATGTTACGGTTGTCACGATTCCAGATCGCAGTCTGTTTTTGAGCCATCGGGTGTTTTTGACCTACACTGTACATGACGTGAGAACAGTAAGCTTAGGTTTTTGAACGTTAGCATTGACTCACTAACTTTAATTGTAACTTAATGATAGTATGACTGTATGACAAACAGAAAATTAAATTTTTCATCTTCATTTGTGATTGGGGTTGAATCCTTAGGGAACCAGCTTACTGCGCTCACATTATTGATATTATAAATAAACCAGGCTTCAGTCGTATTGTGCAGATAATTGGTCCGTTCGCGCAAATCTTATCACACTTTTTAAATGCTCTGGTCGACGTGTGCACAGTACAGTGATTCAGTACATGAATACACATGCCCATCCTCTCAGGAGACCTGGAATCAGTGTTACAAGTAACCCAGGCACATAATTTTACCATTTTTTATAGCATAAACACCTTAAAACCGATGACCCAGACAGCAACATGGTGTCGGCTCAGATCCGGCCCACATCTGGGCCGTGTGGAATCCAGGTGTACAAGATGTGGGCCGGATATGGGCAGACACTATGATGCTGTCCGGGGAGAGCTTCAGATCTTCCAATGTTTCTTTATGGCGCTAAATCCTTAAAGATGTCTGAGTTCCGGTCCCCGTGCAACTGATACTCAATTGCCATTAGCTCATCTGTGTTTGATGGGAGGGGCTTACTGATAGGTCAATTGGAGTATTTGCACACGTTTCAGACACTGGTTCCACAGGAGGCGTTCCCATAGCTCCAATGCCATGACACAGTGTCTCATTCCCTTCTACACCGGGTTATATATGTAACCTGGGATGTTTTTTAATATTGTAAAAATATTTTATAACTCAAGGAATGATGCTGAAAATTCAGTATCCTTAAATTCAAATCCAAAATGCAGTTTTGCTTCCCTCAATTCAAATGCCGTCCAAATCAGTAACTGGGTTATAATTAAAAAGGTATTCTCAATTAACTTCTGATTATCTGAAAATCCTGATGTGGAACATAACAAATCAGTCACTCATGAGGTTCTATTCCAATTCCAATATTGCTGTAGAAGGCAGCCGCTGACAGCAGGGAAGCTTACTAAGGTTTTGGAACAGAGCCCGTGTGTGAGAGCCGCGGGTGTGTTGAGGTACTTGTAAGCAGCTCTGATTAAAGAGACGTTGGATGTCATTCTACTAGGCAGACCTATGGGACAGCTGCCAATGAAAGTGCGTCCCAAGGGGTGTTGAAACAGAGATAGCGGTCTTAAAACTGACACGAAGAGCATGACAGTAGATGGCTTCTCTGAAGGACAGAGATCGGTGTTGTCCCGCTCTGTGATAAACATCCTGGCATTCACAGTGCGAGATGTGAATTGTTCCTGACTGAGAGAACGACTGCAATGTTACAGCAATATACTTTTCTTTTTCTCATTTATATCTAGTGTTGGACACACTTTAGCTGATACTCTGATATCTGTTGTATATATTATACTTGCAACACGGGAATGCAAGACAATGGACCTTTCCATATGAAAAAAAAAAGAAAGAAATTAAGCTATCATTTCACATTTCACATCAATTTCATTAAGTTATTTTGTGAAAGAACTGAAAAGATTTTATTGAACATAAGCCCATGTGCTCCATTTTTTTAAATTAATGTAAGTCATTAAAATCATTGTCATGTATTTTATGAGAAAATATATGACACTGGGCTTGTTAAGGCCTAAAATCACAATGGAATAAAAGCCGCAAGTCTGCTTCTAATCTAGAAATCTGTTTTAATAAAATAAATATATTCCTCCAATACATTTTGGCTACAATTATTGGCACCCTTTTATTAAATACTTTTTGCAATCTCCATTTGCCAATTTAACAGCTCTGAGTCTTCTCCTATAATGCCTGATGAGTTTGGAGAACACCTGACAAGAGATCAGAGACCATTCCTCTATACAGAATCTCTCCAGATCCTTCAGATTCACAGATCCATGTTGGCGCTTCTTCTTTTCAGTTCAGCCCACTCATTTTCTATAGGGTTCAGGTCTGGGGACTGGGACGGTCATGGCAGAAGTTTCATTTTGAGCTCAGTGACACATTTTTGTGTTGATTTTTATGTTTGTTTTGGATCGTTGTCCTGGAAGATCTAACATGGCCCTTTATAAGATTTCAAGCAGAGGCAGTCAGTTTTAGATTTTATAACTGTTGATGTATTGATAGAGTCCATGATACCATGTAACTGAACAAGATGTCCAGGACCTCCGGCAGTGGGGAAAAAAGGCCAACAACATTAAAGATCCAGCAGTATATTTTAATGGGGCATTGGGTACTTTTTATCCCTGCGTGTACCTACAACAAAGATGCAGGTGCTGTTTGATTTTTATTTATTATTATATTTAGGCTTTCTGACCCCAATTCTCCAACTGTTATCCCTGGAGAGTCTTTGGCTAATCAAATTATCCTTCACATCATGCATTAAGACAATGTAAACTCACATCCTCTTCCAGGCAGATTCGTAAATTGTTGATTGGAACTTATTTTTTGTCCTGATGGTGGAAATTCTGGACTTTCCATTTTGTGAAGTTCATCAATCTTTTCCTGCACATCATAACGATATTCTTTGGTTTTACAAATTGTGGTAGATGATTAAGGAAATGGAAATTTGGTATTTGAGAATTTGGCCTGTATATTGCTGTTTCTTGAGTTGATTTGTTTATATAATATGCCTCTAAATTACAGATTATGCTCTGATACCATACTCTGCTATTGAATGAACTTCATCAACATATGAATCAACATATTCAGGTCTTTAGCGACCCAGAATTATACATATACATTTAATAATTTAGTAGATGCTTTTAAGCGACTTACAACTGAATAGAACAATATAAGCAATCAAATCAACAATATGGCAACAATATGATATTATTATATAATATATCTAACATGGATGGATCTTTAACTGACGCAATAGTATAAAAACACACTCCTGATATTTTAATAACAATTACAAAAGAATAAAATAAATCATATTTGGTACCTTTTGGAACTTGAATTTGAGCAGAAGCTCTGTATCATCACTGTCATCATCAGAGCTCCCCAGTGTATTCAGCATCTGTCTTATATTCACGATCGTTTTCAACATCTTCAAAATCAATATTTATATCGATGACAGCTTCTTCACCAGATCCACCATTAAAATACAGTGACACTAATTTTTGATTGCGTTTGTACCAGCTCTGCAGTAATTCACTAAGCCATTTAAAGTTTTGCTGATGATAATTGTCTTCTTTTGTTTTGTTCCTACAGTAATTATAAGTCAAACATCATGTCATCATTGTCAGACATTGCCACCTTGAGGAATAAAGGTGAATTGCACATATTGAGTCACCAGAGATCCAATTATTGCTTAGCAGAAAAAATATACTTACACTATTACGTAACTCGGGTCGATAGCGACCCTATAAACTTTTTACAAAAAAATAATCAGTAAGCAGACTTTCTTTAAACAAAAAATATTTTCTTGTTATACTTCAAAGATTGAGGAATACTAAGAAAGTTGATGTCTAACTTGAAAAATGAATGAGGAGGAAGATAATAAACAATGCCCTGGGTCATTAAAGAGGGTTGAGGTTGAAATGTTCAGTCACTTCATTTTGCAGCCATGTCTTTAAGGTACAAAAATAAATCTGCCCTGAGAAATATTAACTGTAGTAACAGTGACAACAAAGCCCTTAAATGAAAGCTTTCAAATGCAGCACTTAATACAAACAGAATTAGCTGATATATTATGCCATCATAATAAAGTGCCCTCTCCAAGATTTTGCGTCTGGCTCTCACATAAACAAATGCATATGATTTATTTTGACTGACTTCATCAAAGTGAAAATAAGGTCCTTGAATCTCTGAAACTGCAGCACGAAAGAGCTCAGAGGCAGGTATACAGCTTTTCTCTAAAAATAAGACACAGCCTTATCAGGTTTGGAACAGCCTAGACATTTTTATCTTTCAGCTTGTGACAGATAGATACCCTGTATCAAATGTCTGTGGACTTTTTTTTTTTTTACCAGCTTGAGGATCAAGCTTAATAATGTTCAGGTTTAGGCATTAGCATTTAAAGGACTGAGAAAGCTCTCTTCACTCAGCTTTATACAATTTAATCTTTGAGCTAAAAATCCATTTAAGATGTTTGTTGTCACATCTGTCAAGTAGAATCTTGTTAAAGCGAGCAATCAGCCTTGCACATATTTGACCCTGACTGAAAATGGAGCGTGGGTAATATCCTTAGCTTGCGTGTTTCTCTGCACAATTAAATGTCAGCGAATTCATAGCACAATCTTACTTGGTGTATTCCTTAAAGACCCAAACAAGTTCAGTTTGTGTATTTGACCTAGTATTTACATGCATCTCAAATGCATATCTGTTGAGCGCTTGTGATCACCGGTAGAGAAAAGTAGTGCAGCTCAAACAGTAGAGCATAGCTCTAGCAAAGCCAAGGTCATGGGTTCAATTCCTAGGGAATACAAATGATAAAATATAGCATCTTGAATGCAATGTCAGTCTGCCAAAGCCAGAAATGTGAATGCACCAGGACACATAAGTTTCTCTGCTTCTCAATGAAGATTAACTGATTGGATCACAAAATGTTCCAGACAGATATATCGTATTTAGCACTGTTCACTTGTACATTGGTAAAAAAGTGTGTGTATATATATATAGTATACAGTATATGTGTCTTTTTGGTTGGTGTCTGCTTTATTGGCAATATAAGGATATGCCTGTAAACACATGGAAGTGAATTGACAGATGCAGGCAGCAACAGTCCTTTGTAACGGATTTTCACAAGATTTAGTCTATAAATTCTAAATATTGTACTGTAGATAATATAAAACCCAAAATTAAAAACAACATGACTTTAGTTTTATTAGCATTCAAAGTCAAATTCAAGCAACAATGCATTTGTTGCACAACATTGAAAGCAGACTGCTGTAAAGTCACAGCTTGATGTAATTTGGGTGTCAGTAAAAAAGAAAAAAAAGAAAAATGAAAACTAGCATTCCCAATGTTAACATCAAGGTGATTAATATAGGTAATGATAAGTAGAGGCCCTACAACAGACCCTGATGAACACCCCTCATAATCTGTAATGGTGCCGATGAGTGACCTTCCAGTTTGCACACATTGTGTCCTGTCCGCTAAATAATATTCAAACCAGGATATTGTCACATTTCCATCTAGCCACCATCCTCTGCACTACACTTCCCAGCATCCCTCCTGGTCCCCACCTGCACGTCATCATCACCCTCATCACTGCCACTGCAAATGCACACTCCTCATCACAGTTCATTGTCTGACCTCGTTTGATGTATGTGGACTCTTCCCCTTTGTCTCCAGAGATCTCCCTGTCTCCAGCATCTTCCTTCCCTCTGTGTCTCTGCCAAAATCACCACAAGACTCTGCAAAAGACATGAGCGCAATGGTTAAAGACGTCTGTCTATTGTGTTTACATTGAAAAACAATGGAAAAGTAGAGCAGCGGAATGGGCAAACGGACACTGTGTGAACGGCCCCATTTTGTGGTAAACAGAGGAAACATTAAACCTATGTTTCTGATTTTCACCCGACAAACTCTTTTCAGACAGGCAGTATTTGCATTTGAATTGTGTTTTGATGACAGACCGACTTCCTCATATCGACCTTCTTTGACAGTGGTCTTTATGACAATCCCCCAGCCCATTAATTTCACCCCCTCTCCTTACCTCTGCTGTTTATGGGGTTATTTCCCGAAAGACTTCAATTACCTTAAATTTTAACTTAAAATCCTCACAGATTGTTGTGTGATATCTGGTGAGTGATGAAATCAAGATAAATTGAGGGTAAGTCACTCACTCGTTCGGGTCGCCATAAAATTAATGAACTATGCCTGAAAAACGATCCTGTCTTCCTCAGAGTCCCACCTTTTATAATTGACATCTAAACTGCTGCTAGTTGATGCAATATCTCAGCACCGCTAGCAGCATTTGGTGCAGGATTATATTGTGATTATTGTTTTAAGCATTACCTATACTGACCTAATAGATTACATTATTTTGATTCTCTCATTTTAACTGTTCACATCAGTCCAATAACAGTTGTAAGGTTTCAATTATTTTATTTTGAGACATGGAGAAAGCAAGTAACAGAATGGAAAGATAGAGTTTAAATTAAAAAAAAAGTTTATCCACCCCCACATTTTTTTTATATTGTCACGATTCCTGCCTTATGTTTTCCTTGTCTTGTGTGGACTTTTGTTTATTCCTGTTCTGTGCTATGTTTTGTAGTCCTTTGTAGTTTTTCTTGTTTATTAGTCTCTCCAGGTGTTTCTAATTAGCCCCGCCCCCTTGTTATCTTGTTTAGCTTGTTTGCCTGTGTATTTAAACCCCTGTGCTTCAGTTGTTGTTTGTCGGTTGTTGTTTTGATGTTGCTTGTAGCTGTTCCGTGTTCCTGTCCTGTCCTGAGTCCATTGGAGTACCTGTTCATTTTATTAAAGTGCTTGCATTTGGATTCTCTCTCAGCTTTTTCCTTGCTGCATTGTTACAGAACGACCAACCATAATATGAATCCAGTAGCACAAATTATGTGCCTCCGTCAAGGAGATCGACCCATTAAGGACTTTGTAATGAACTTTTTGGAGCTGGCTCACTTGACCTGGATGGATGAGGTATGTCTCATGATATTTTTTCGTGGAGGACTATCTGAGCCGCTCCGCTCCTTAATGCCATTACATGACCCTAGCTGGACTCTTGAGTTTTATATTGACTTGGCCTTGCAACTGAGCGGCTCAGCTTTTACTGTGGGTTTGGTGGACAAGGCTGAGGAGCTTCACCACGACATGCCTGAGCCTGAGCCGGTGTCCGTTCCTGAGCCCGAGCCGGTGTCGGTTCCTGAGCCCGAGCCGGTGTCGGTTCCTGAGCCCGAGCCGGTGTCGGTTCCTGAGCCCGAGCCGGTGTCGGTTCCTGAGCCCGAGCCGGTGTCGGTTCCTGAGCCCGAGCCGGTGTCGGTTCCTGAGCCCGAGCCGGTGTCGGTTCCTGAGCCCGAGCCGGTGTCGGTTCCTGAGCCCGAGCCGGTGTCGGTTCCTGAGCCCGAGCCGGTGTCGGTTCCTGAGCCCGAGCCGGTGTCGGTTCCTGAGCCCGAGCCGGTGTCGGTTCCTGAGCCCGAGCCGGTGTCGGTTCCTGAGCCCGAGCCGGTGTCGGTTCCTGAGCCCGAGCCGGTGTCGGTTCCTGAGCCCGAGCCGGTGTCGGTTCCTGAGCCCGAGCCGGTGTCGGTTCCTGAGCCCGAGCCGGTGTCGGTTCCTGAGCCCGAGCCGGTGTCGGTTCCTGAGCCCGAGCCGGTGTCGGTTCCTGAGCCCGAGCCGGTGTCGGTTCCTGAGCCCGAGCCGGTGTCGGTTCCTGAGCCCGAGCCGGTGTCGGTTCCTGAGCCCGAGCCGGTGTCCGTTCCTGAGCCCGAGCCGGTGTCCGTTCCTGAGCCCGTAACTACCCTTAAGAAATTTATTGGGGGGGGGTAGTAGGTCCTCGCCATGGCAACTTAGGGGCCCACGGCCACCAGAAAGATCCTCACCGCCATGGCCGCCTGAAGGGTCTTCTCCGCCCTGGCCATCAGAAAGATCCTCACCGCCCTGGCCGCCTGAAGGGTCTTCTCCGCCCTGGCCACCAGAAAGAATCCTCACCGCCCTGGCCGCCTGAAGGGTCTTCTCCGCCCTGGCCACCCAAAGGGTCTTCACCGCCCTGGCCGCCCGAGGTCCGTTCCTGAGCCCGAGCCGGTGTCCGTTCCTGAGCCCGTAACTACCCTTAAGAAATTTATTGGGGGGGGGTAGTAGGTCCTCGCCATGGCAACTTAGGGGCCCACGGCCACCAGAAAGATCCTCACCGCCATGGCCGCCTGAAGGGTCTTCTCCGCCCTGGCCACCAGAAAGATCCTCACCGCCCTGGCCACCCAAAGGGTCTTCACCGCCCTGGCCGCCCGAGGTGTCTTCACCGCCCTGGCCGCCCGAGGTGTCTTCACCGCCCTGGCCGCCCGAGGTGTCTTCACCGCCCTGGCCGCCCGAGGGGTCTTCACCGCCCTGGCCGCCCGATGGGTCTTCACCGCCCTGGCCGCCCGATGGGTCTTCACCGCCCTGGCCGCCCGATGGGTCTTCACCGCCCTGGCCGCCCGATGGGTCGTCTGCTTCGCCCTGGCCGCCCGATGTCTGTTCCTGAGCCCGAGCCGGTGTCTGTTCCTGAGCCCGTAACTACCCTTAAGAAATTTATTGGGGGGGGTAGTAGGTCCTCGCCATGGCAACTTAGGGGCCCACGGCCACCAGAAAGATCCTCACCGCCATGGCCGCCTGAAGGTTCTTCTCCGCCCTGGCCACCAGAAAGATCCTCACCGCCATGGCCGCCTGAAGGGTCTTCTCCGCCCTGGCCACCCAAAGGGTCTTCACCGCCCTGGCCGCCCGAGGTGTCTTCACCGCCCTGGCCGCCCGAGGTGTCTTCACCGCCCTGGCCGCCCGAGGTGTCTTCACCGCCCTGGCCGCCCGAGGTGTCTTCACCGCCCTGGCCGCCCGAGGTGTCTTCACCGCCCTGGCCGCCCGAGGTGTCTTCACCGCCCTGGCCGCCCGAGGTGTCTTCACCGCCCTGGCCGCCCGAGGTGTCTTCACCGCCCTGGCCGCCCGATGGGTCTTCACCGCCCTGGCCGCCCGATGGGTCGTCTGCTTCGCCCTGGCCGCCCACACATCCTGCTCCATGGGTCTGGCCCTCCATCCCACCCCCGGGTCCGCCTCTGCTCCACCTCCCTCCTGGACTGTTCATGAGGAGCGTGTGGAATCCGCTCCTTAAGTGGGGGGCTATGTCACGATTCCTGCCTTATGTTTTCCTTGTCTTGTGTGGACTTTTGTTTATTCCTGTCTGTGCTATGTTTTGTAGTCCTTTGTAGTTTTTCTTGTTTATTAGTCTCTCCAGGTGTTTCTAATTAGCCCCGCCCCCTTGTTATCTTGTTTAGCTTGTTTGCCCGTGTATTTAAACCCCTGTGCTTCAGTTGTTGTTTGTCGGTCGTTGTTTTGATGTTGCTGGTAGCTGTTCCGTGTTCCTGTCCTGAGTCCATTGGAGTACCTGTTCATTTTATTAAAGTGCTTGCATTTGGATTCTCTCTCAGCTTTTTCCTTGCTGCATTGTTACATATATATTCATTGAAGTTTTGGTGTATCTAAAGAACTTTTAATGTTTATTCCTTACCTATCACTCAATTTAGATAAACACCTTCAGATACAAAAATTCATAGCAGGTCAAATATGAAAATGGACCTTCTGGGTGAAGGACGACATACTAATATTTAAAACAATATTATTCGATACTAATTTATTGAATTTGTTTCCTATATCACATTAGCTATCACCATAATTATTCAACAGTCAACAAACCATTAAACAAATGAATACACTCAGTCCTCACCTTATAGCTTACAATCAGCTTATAATCTGAATATTCTACATTAAATATTACACTAACATACTTGAAAATGTAGTTGCCCACCCTAGTGTGGAAATCATTTGCATAGCTTAAAGTACAGTGCAAAAACAGAGTATTTAATATTTTACCAATGCATTATTCTTTTACCAAACATTTTAAATTATTAAAGGCAAAGTCTGCAACACATAGAATCCAAACACGATAAGAAATGGTTGAGTCATCATCCACGCATTCATTTATCTGTTGATAGGTCTGTTCCGTGAACTGCTGTGTTAACAATCAATAACCACTAACATAAACTGTGCTTAGCATTAAGATGAAGTGGATGTTTCAGTTTATATCAATTTGAGGCCCTGCCCTGCCAGAAACTGTTCCATGGAATTTAATCTTAACTGTTGTTCACCACATAGGAGTAGTGAGTGAATATAGTTTCCCTAATGTTTCTTAAAATGTAATATTTTACCATTCATTTAAAGTCCCCTTGTAGTTAACCATTTGTATTCCTTAAAACTAATCTTTGATCACCCAAATGACATATGTAAACGTTTTTCCTTGGAAAAACAAATTCTTCATGCATTCATGAATATAACTATATACACACTTGCCCAGTGGCGTGCACAGACCTCCTCAGGGGCAGAGGGGCGGAGGGACCAAAAAGGGCACTAAATAAAAACAATTATTACTTCTTGATTTTTTTTTGTTTTTATTCTTTCTTTCCTTGGCATTCTAAGAAAATATGTTGATACAATTATTATAATACATAACACATCAAATGAAAATAGGGAAATTATGATAATATTACTAAATATTATTTACTTTACCAAACAAAACAGCGAGAATCAAGAAGGTAATTATGGAAAATTAATTTTTAGTTTTGTTGATGTTGTAAATTTAATGTATGTATTATATGTATGAAAGACAGTGTTAGCTATCATGAATCGGTAACACTTTACAATAATGTTTCATTAGTTAACATTAGCCAATGAACTGCACTTCTACACCATTTATTAATCTTAGTTGATTTCAGGATTTACTAAAACTTTAAAATCCAAAGTTGTATTTGTTATCATTAGTTAATGCACTGACTGTGACATAACATGAATAAACAATTAACAGTTGAAGTATTAACTAAGATATAGCCTACAGTAACAAATGTGTTGCTCATGGTTAGTTCATGTTAGTTCATACATGAGTAATGAACAAATGAACCTTATTGTAAAGCGTTACTATGAAATCAAAGATATAAGTTCCTCACAATTTAGAGTTGGACATGGACTTAAGATTTCATTAAACTAACTGTTAGATGTATTTCCCCTTGCACTTTTATTCCTTGGATAAAAAGGAATGACATTGTCACTCAGAATGCGTATGAAACCGATTTATACTTTTATTGTAGTTAAGAATAACTCGCATCCTGCAGCAACTTTTAGAGTAGCATGGTGATGGCAGGATAAATGTAATTTTCCGTATAAGCTTAAACGTTAGGCCTACCTGCTGCTCGTTTAAAGAGACTCGCGCGAACTGCTGCGTAGTGCGTACCAGAGCCATTTAGAGTGAGAGTTGCGACAACTCCATTGACTCAAATGGAACTTTTTTTTACTGCAATGGCGGCTCGCGGAGCCTCTCAATAGTTCCCGGAAGTAGCAGCAGCGCGGTAGAGTTACAGCCATAGACATCATATAGAGACTAGATGCCCTATTGGCCGCTGTGGCGCAAGAAATGCCGCCGCCATCTTAAACCGGTCATTCTCCTATTTGCGTTGCATAGCAGCAGTAGATGCCAGAGCACTGTGCAGCATATTCCTGCTCAAATCGGCAGACCATCACTCAGGGATTACTTTACACAAGTAAGATTTAACATTTAACATTACCGTACTATTAGTTGTATTTTGTGAACAAAATATTCAATGTGTCCTGTATCGTAGCTACGTGTATGACCTTTGCAGCAAAAAAAACGTGAAACCGTGCAGCGTGAAAATCAGTTCGGTATTCAGTGAGATATGATTAATTAAATGCGCTGGCAGCTCATTGCACCTGCCAAACAGATTTCACTGAGCGGAGCGGGTCACCGGTTTAAGATGGCGGCCCCACGGCTCGTCCGCGCCAATAGGCAGTAGCGGTCGATAGGGCGTCTATCTATATGATGTCTGTGGTTACAGCAGAACAGACCGTTTGTGATGCACTTTTAAAAGGTAAGACGTTTAAAGAATAAGATTGTATATTATCAGTACATCTGAATCAAATGAACTTATGTATTAAAGCATGCTAGTTGATTATTGCTCTCTAAATTAGTAGTTTTAGGGGACATTATCAGGTAAAATAAAGGTAATTGGATAAAGCTAATACCGCATAACAAACCACGAAGAGCCTATTAATGGGTAAACCCGTTCTATTAATTCATATTTATCCTTTGTTGTGTAATAAGAGCGAAAGACTTCTAAACAGGGGTTATATATAACATTGGGGAGTGTGATAGTTGTAATTGATAAAATGAGAATATCGGTTTCATTCCATATTAAATGTGCAATAACGGGAAAAAATACTTATTTTAGATTTCATATTTGAGTAAGCAAAAACGTTTGGTTGGAGTTTTTTTATTCATTGTGTTTCTGTTAACTATTACCTGTCTATTACGTTTCAGCTCAGCTGATTTGTATTGATGGGAAAGGGAGATGGAAGTTTATAAGTAAGATTAAAAACCATGCTTAAAACGTCAGCAAGCCATTTTCTAGATCAAATCACACTAGGCTAAATGGGGTATTATAAATACCATAACTGTATTATATACTGACTACTATATACAATTTATCCCGTTTTTGTTTCCTTTGTCTCTTTCAACACAAGAAGCACAAAGGGGATTCAGTGGATCCTGAAGACTCCTGCACTGACGCTGTACCTTCAGTCTCAGCTCCTTGGATTTTGCAAGACTTTACTTGCTACTTATTTTTAATAAACATTAAACTTCCCAGTGTTGGTCTTTGTGAAAAAGTTCAGATACACCTAAGTATGATTAGCACAAAATGTTTATTTCTATTTAGATTGCTTCTGACTTGAGCATATTTCTGCTCTCTGTGTCGGACAGTACAAGAACAACATAGAGGAAATGACAGACAACATACTTGACGTGCAGTTTATTAGACATTTATAAATCCCTTTGTGCTAAATCAGTGCAAAAATGTATATATATATATATAGGTCATTGACAAATAAACAAATACATTTTTTTTTTAAATCTTTTCAAAACTGATGTAATGTATATTTTTGTGTCATGAACAATGTATTTAAACAAGTTTCAGTTGTGAACATTTCTAAGTGTTTAAATTCACCTGAAAGTGTACCAACCTACTCATACTTGAAAGCAGTTTTTACCAGTATTTGATAGAGATCTACAAGGGTCATTAAGGCTCCTCTGGACAATGCATTATCATGCATACTGTAATTACCCTAATAAGAGAGCCATGTTTGCAGTTGTGCCATTCTGACATGCAAATTGCTTGACATAAGGTTTTCAATTATCTCAACAGCTATAAATCTACTGAAATGTATAAAATGTGTTTATATGAACGGTTAAAATGATGCCATAGAATTTCATTTTTATTTTTTTATTCTTAAAACACCATTTAAATTAGTATTTTAGTCTGTTCATTTGTGCGGACAGTTGCACAACCTGACATTTAAGAGGACTATAACATATATTATGTATTCATTTATATAGTAATAAGTGCATAAGCATTGTAAACACTAAGATGAATGCAATTTTACATTTTACTTGTTTGCAATGGCTTTTTAAGACAATCACCTGTTTCCTGCAAGTCTCTTGTCCTTGTGAAACTATAGTGAACATTACGTGATAACCCTTAAATAACATACACGTTTAAGAACACAAAAATACTTCAAACAACTGCAAAACGGTCTTTAACCAAGGTAAAGTTAGCCAGAAAATATGTTAACAAAGGCAGGCAACGCTGGTTGACCACAATAAACATTAAATATTAGCAAATTTTTTTCTTTTAAAAACAATATTGCTGTAACTACATACTCATACTACATCCAAATGTCAATGTATTATATACATATTGTAAACCAACGCATTTATTGACTACAAACTACCAAAAATCACAGTTCTGCTCTCTAACTCCATCGATTTGAATTGCCGCCGAAGCACTTCCTGGAACTATCTGAGGTCTACGCGGATCACGTGACAACCAAGCATTTAGAACTTCCATTGTCACAACTCTCTCTCTATACGGCTCTGGTGCGTACCAGAACCGTTAAATGCGTATGAGGCGCTGCAAAGGAAACTCCGCCTACCACTTCAACGCCAAATTTTTTTTTAAATATAATATTTGTTTGTATTATTATTGTTAGTGGCAAGGGTGTGTGTGTGTTTCATTTATTATAATATTTATAATAATAATTATTATTATTTACAATTATCAGAAAAGGGCACAATACATTTTGAGACAAAAGGGGCAGGGGCGTGAGCATATGTAAAAGAAACTCAAAATACTCTGTTGATTTTGATCCTACATATTAAGTGTTGTACATCATTAGATCCTGATAAGTGTCTATTTTTTTATGGATACTCACAATAAAAACAAAGTGTTGTGATTTTCGCCAAATAAAGAAAAACAAACATGATGCGCGTTCTCTCTGTCAGTTAAGTCCATTCAGAAACGCGTCCGAAAATTAACTGTAATTCCGCGAATACTTGTCATACAGGCACAAGTGTTTTTCCATAATGAAGCTTGAACTCTCTTCTTTTAAATAAATTAATTTATATAAAAAAACAAATATTCTCAGTTTATGTAATCTGTATGAAAAGAGAGAGATGTCAGTCTTTTTCTTTCCAGCTCATTATACCTGATTACGCGTTAATGTGCCACGCCCACGGAGAGCGCGCGGTATTCAAAAGCAAATGATCTAAGTCAAGCCATGCAAATATGTCAACGCCCACCAACTGGATTATAAAACACATCGTGTTTAGTAAGAAGCCTATCTTACTACAGCTGTGTACACAGCGCATCTATACGCTCTGAGTAATAATAATATCTAATAACCCTGGAAAATGTACCAGAAGTGCTGGTAGTTTCATTTCGAGGAGCAACGGATCCAGCTGATGTAGTAAGTCATTTATTCTTAAGTGCTTTGTTCTAATCGCGATATTGAATAGTGTCTGACTGTAAACCGCAAAAAGACTGTTTAAATATGAATTGCGTGTCTGTGTGTAGGCTAAATGATGAATGAATGGCACAGGCGCTCGTGCTGTTGTTTACTACAGTTATACAGTGCGTGTCTGTGCCGTTCATTCACTCTCGCACCTACATTAGTAAACGATATGTTTACATGAACACATCCAAACTATATTGCTATAGCCTATTAAGATGAGTAAAAATAGACTGAAATATGTTGAAATAAAATGTCTGTATGAGCAACAAACTGCAAATTCACATGTACAGTAGCTATATGCTAATATATCATACACAATATGTTACAGACTAAATATGAATGTTTAGACAAGATTTTGTGATTAGTTTTGGATAGATTATAACTGTAAAATAGTTTTGACTGTAAAAAAAAGACTAATGTCACATTAAATAGGTATGGTTTTGTTCACCAATTTCTGCTCATAGTTAAATATACTATAGTATGATCAGGGCTGCCAACTTTTGAGTTTAGCTTGGCGTGAGACTACTCCAACGGGGGGGGGGGGGTGGGGGGTGGTCTGCACACGCAAGGTCTTACCTCTGCCGTGCGCGCGGTTTGGAGCACAATATCTTTACTCTAGATTACGGGATATTTAACTAATTTGCGGTATAACTAGTCGATCGAGAGTGGCTCAACAGGTAGATATATAGATAAACTCATCTTTCAGGCATTTTACCTACCGGGTTGACACTTAAGCGTGAGAAATCGGGGGTGTGGCGTGAGAGCGTGAGAATTGGGTCAATTGCGTGTGTCTCACGCTCAATGCGTGAGAGTTGGCAGCCCTGTAGTATGATGTTTTGTCAAAACAAAAAAAATAGGTATATTGAATTATCAACTAAGATGTTATTATAGTTTTTTTCCAATATTCAAACTAATGAATCCTTACCTTTTTTAATACGTATGATAAAATTTATACTTTTTACAAAGAAATACACTTGAAATAACGTTAAAATTGTAATTGTTGTTGTAATTGTAACCTATTTGTAATTGGTTACAATTTCTAATTGTAAAATATGTATATATAGATAATTTCTTTTGTCCTTGCATTCTTTGGGATCCCGTGACACACCTTTGTGAAAGGGCTAATTAATATGCAGCTCATTATGTATGTGGCACATTATCCGGCCTTTGTCTTCTCAGGTGTGAACAAACAAAAGTTGTCTTATAAAATTTAAATCAATGCATTGTTTTGTGTAAATGATTAGGCAGGATGATTTTCAGATAATTTTGAAGCAAAAATTCTAGGCAACAACACTCATTAGTCAAAAGTCTTGTGGACACATATTTAGTATGTGTTTTGTGGCCTTATTTCAGACACTTTAAGTTTTAGTTTTTTCAATAACCACGCATAAACATTATTCTCTAAAAAATACAAACATGTACATACATTTTGCTCACATATTACGGTAGCCCCGTTTGTGCTATATAGAGTGAATTTACACCTTTGCCATTAACATGTTTATAAATAACTGAAAAAAGCACAAATGTCAGAGCATGTCAGAACACCTCAAGGACCCCCAAAACCCCTTAGACATTAATAACTGTTGAGAAGTTAAGTTGATGTGTTATTTGAGATATTTATATGATTGTTACAAAAAATGCTTGAATCAGATACTGATTGTTGGGTTGCCTTGTCTTTTGCAAGGCTGTTTTTTTTGTGTTCTATGTTTCTATCTATGTGACCGTGATTCCTTGTGAGAGTTTCCTGCTTTGTGCCAAATATAATCTCCTGGAGAGGAATCATGTGATTGAACGACATGGTTATATGAGACATGGTTATACAACATGGTGAGCTTGTCACGTTTGATCAATTCACTTTCTCTCTCTCGTCTTGTGTGCCGTGTGTGTGTGTGTTTAGTGTGGGCGTGGTCACTGATCACTTCTGATCAGCAGCGCCAGCTGGTTTCACTTTGTATGTGGCTTTATATGTTCAGTAACTGGTGTCTCATGTTGTCAGATCATTGTTCGTCTCCGGTGTGTTCCTGTTCTTCGTGTCGTTGCTGAGTGGATTCCTGTTCGTCGTGCTGTCGTTCCCGGTTGGATTGTTATCGTTTCGTGTTCTGGATTACCTTCACTGGACTTCCACACGCGGTCACGGATACTCACCACGGGATCACCGAGCACCTTCACCGAGGACATCACCAGTACTGCACCACCTGCTCACCTGGGTCCCTGCGCCACTGTTCCATCTGTGTTGTGCCGTCTCGACCCCAGTGTGTCTGTTCTGACCGTTCTGCTATCTGTTCTTCAATAAAGCGTTTATTGCATTTGCATCCGGTGTCGTTCCAGTATGTCACAGAATGATCTGACCTCAACGGATGCAGCAAGCGCATCAGGCTGGGACAACTTCGCTGCTAACAGCATCGCCAGGATGGACCAACAAGAGGAGGGCATCACGAACATGGGTCGAGCGGTTCAAGCACTTGTGGCGCAGGTGTCCGAGCTCACCCAACAACTACAACTTCTCAGGGTTCCCACTGCGCCGCCCACACCGCCCGTTCAACCCACACCTCCAGAAGGATGGAATCGTCGTGAGCCACGTTTACCCACACCTGAAGGTTATGCAGGTGAGCCGGAGTTCTGCAGAGCATTTTTAACCAGATGCTCTGTGCACTTTTCGTTACAGCCGCAGACATTCACCCAAGAACAATCCAAGGTGGCATTTGTGTTAACCCTATTGGAACGGCGGTGTGGGAGAACCAAGATCCATGCTGCGCCTCGTTCCTGGCACTCTCTGAGGAAATGAAGAGAGTCTTCGATCGGGCTGTGGCGGGTAGGGAGGCGGCCAGACTACTCGCCGATCTGCGCCAGGGAGACCGCTCGGTGTCGGAATATTCCATCCAATTCCGCACCCTGGCCGCTGAGTGCCAATGGAACGAGGAGGCGCAGTGGGACCGTTTCCTGCATGGGCTGGCTGACCGTGTCCAAGATGAGATCTACATGTTGGACTTACCCGCGAGACTGAACGGACTCATTGAGTTGGCTCTTCGGGTCGACGCTCGGCTGAGCAGGAGGAGTCGGGTCGTCCAGAATCGTAATTTCTTCAGCACAGAGAGTGCACGCACCGTCAGCGAGGACACGGTCAGCCCCGTCACCGATCACGAGCCCATGCAGGTGGGCAGAGCTCGGCTTTCCCGGGAGGAGAGAGAAAGGCGGAGATCTCAAAGACTTTGTTTATACTGTGGTAAACCGGGGCATTTCGTCAACTCATGCCCGGTAAAAGAGCAAGCCCGATAGTATCAGTGAGGCTACTATCGGGTGGGATCTCCGCCGAGAAGACCTCATCATCTACTCTCCTTCCGGTAAGGCTCAGGTGGGCAACTCACTTTCACGACACCAAGGCTTTACTGGACTCTGGGGCAGAAGGTAATTTTCTGGACATTAGACTCGCTAAACAACTTCTCATCCCCTTTTCTCCCCTCAACCGCAAGATCTCCGTCAACGCCCTTACTGGTCAAGAACTTCCTAACATTTCGCACGTTTCTGAACCCATCACACTCACTACATCTGGCAACCACACTGAAACTATAACATTTTTTCTCATTGATTCACCCATTGCACCAGTAGTACTCGGACATCCCTGGCTTACACTTCACAACCCCAGAATTGATTGGGGTCAGAATTCTGTGTCTGCGTGGAGTAATAAGTGTCATGAGTCTTGTTTCGTATCTGCGTGTTCGTCTGTACCTGTTTCTGTGTTTCAGGAGGAGGAGGTGGATTTGTCTAACGTGCCCAAAGAGTACCAGGATCTGAGAGAAGTGTTCAGTAAGTCTCGTGCTGCTTCTCTACCTCCGCATCGTCCTTACGACTGTGCCATAGATTTAGTGCCAGGTGAGTCTCCGCCTAAGGGGCAAGTTATATTCACTTTCTATACCAGAAAGGGAGGCTATGGAGAAATATGTTTCTGATTCTCTAGCATCCAAGTTCATTCGCCCTTCCTCATCTCCAGCGGGGGCGGGGTTCTTTTTTGTGGGGAAGAAGGATGGATCTTTGCGACCTTGTATTGATTACCGGGGGTTGAACAACATCACGGTAAAGAACACTTACCCTTTGCCGTTGATGTCTTCAGCTTTCGAGAGGTTGCAGGGAGCATCCATCTTCACAAAATTGGATTTACGTAACGCTTATCATTTGGTCCGCATAAGGAGGGGCGATGAGTGGAAGACCACGTTTAATACCCCTAGGGGGCACTTTGAATATTTGGTCATGCCGTTCGGGCTGTCCAACTCCCCAGCGGTCTTCCAGGCACTCGTCAATGACGTGCTGAGAGATATGGTTGACCAGTTCATATATGTTTACCTGGATGACATATTGATTTTTTCATCCTCTCTCCAGGAGCATGTTCAGCAGGTCAGACGAGTGCTTCAGAGGTTGCTAGAGAATGGGCTTTTTGTCAAGGCGGAGAAATGCGTTTTCCATGCACAGTCGGTTCCCTTCTTAGGTCACATCGTCTCGTCTGAGGGAATGCGTATGGATCCTGACAAGGTTAAGGCTGTGATAGATTGGCCAAATCCAGATTCCCGTAAGGCCCTACTGAGGTTTCTGGGGTTTGCCAATTTTTATCGGCGTTTTATTCGCAACTACAGCCAACTAGCCGCGCCTCTGACTGCCTTGACCTCCCCCAGAACGACGTTCAGGTGGTCCGATCCAGCCCAGGCCGTATTCGTCAAACTCAAGAGCCGCTTCGTTTCAGCTCCCATTCTTGTCGCCCCTGATCCATCACGTCAGTTCGTGGTGGAGGTCGACGCGTCAGAGGTGGGGGTAGGAGCAGTTCTTTCTCAACGCTCTTCCTCAGACGACAAGATGCATCCTTGCGCGTTTTTATCCCATCGTTTATCTCCTGCCGAACGCAACTATGACATGGGTAACAGAGAGTTGTTGGCAGTCTAGCGCTGGAGGAGTGGCGTCACTGGTTAGAAGGGTCAGGGGTACCTTTTATTGTTTGGACTGATCACAAGAATCTAGAATACATTAGAACTGCTAAAAGACTCAACTCTAGGCAGGCTCGCTGGGCACTGTTTTTCGGACGTTTTGACTTTTCTCTCTCGTACCGCCCGGGTTCCAAAAACATCAAACCCGACTCATTATCTCGTATTTTTTATCAGACCGAACGCCCGTCTACTCCCGAGCTTATTTTACCAGAGACTATTGTTGTCTCCGCTCTCAGGTGGGAGATCGAATCGAGGGTCATGTCGGCCTTAGAAGGGGTAACGCCTCCGCCCGAGTGCCCACCGAACCGTTTATTCGTACCAGAGGGGAAGTCCGAAGTTATTCAGTGGGGACATTCTTCCAGCATAGCGTGTCATCCAGGAGTTAACCGCACCAGTTTTTTGGTAAGACAACGATTCTGGTGGCCCATGATGGCTCGTGACATCCGCAATTTTGTATTGGCTTGCTCGGTTTGCGCCACTGGTAAGACTTCCAATCGACCTCCAGATGGGTTACTCCAACCATTGTCAGTCCCTTCGAGACCCTGGTCCGCTCTAGATTTTGTTACCGCCCTCCCGCCCTCCCAGGGCAAGACAGTCGTTTTGACTGTCGTGGACCGGTTCTCGAAGGCGGCTCATTTCATTCCCTTGCCCAAATTACCCTCAGCCAAGGAGACAGCGGTAACAGTCTCGGTCTTTCGACTTCATGGCCTCCCGATAGACGTGGTCTCTGACAGGGGTCCCCAGTTTGTGTCCAAATTTTTGCAAGAATTCTGTAGATTACTGGGGCCGACTGTCAGTCTATCTTCGGGGTTTCATCCCCAGAGCAATGGACAAACCGAGAGAGCCAACCAAGACTTGGAGAGAGTGTTGCGATGTTTGGTGTCCAAGAATCCTTCCTCCTGGAGCCAACAACTCTCGATAGTGGAGTACGGCCACAATTCGTTGCCAGTGTCATCCACGGGCCTCTCGCCGTTTGAATGTAGTTTAGGTTACCAGCCACCAGTTTTTACCAGTATGGAGTCCGAGGTCGCGGTCCCCTCCGCTCATGCGTATGTCCAGAGGTGTCACCACACCTGGAATAGAGCCCGTGAGACTCTCCTCCAGGCGGGGAAGCGCACCAAGGCCAAGGCCGATCGCCACAGGTCAAAGCCCCCCGTATACGTCGTAGGTCAAAAAGTGTGGCTTTCGACTAAGAATATTCCTCTCCGATCCGTGTCTAATAAACGTCTCGGTTACGTATGTAACCCTAGTTCCCTGATAGGGAACGAGACGCTGCGTCAAACGCTGCGGGAACGCCCCTGCGTTGTGCGTCATGAAGCACGTATGGAATCAGCCCAATGGAGAGATGAAACGTCATAGGCAGGTGACGTCATCGACCAGGAAACTATAAAGCACCCCAAAAACACAAGCGCATTAGCTTCTGATAGGCTTGAAGGAAGCGCTAACGGGAGTGCCGGGAGTATGGCGGAGCGACGCAGCGTCTCGTTCCCTATCAGGGAACTAGGGTTACATACGTAACCGAGACGTTCCCTTTCAAGGGAACTTCGAGCTGCGTCAAACGCTGCGGGAACGCGAATACCCACGTCGCCATAGGACCAAATGACCGTCATGTGAGACTAGCGCACAGAGGACGAGAGCACCTGTGCCCCAGGGGTAGAGCTTAAGTCTAGGTCATAGAACTTAATAAAAGTATGCGGTGAAGACCATCCAGCCGCATCACAAACATCACTCAGGGAAACCCCCGACAAAAGAGCTTTAGAAGCAGCCATACTCCTGGTAGAGTGAGCTCGGACAACCAAAGGTGAAGGCTGGCCAGCCGACTCATAAGCAAGTGAGATAGCCTCAACCACCCACTTGCTCATTCTCTGTTTAGACGCCGGACACCCTTTCCTGGGTGGCCCGAAACATACAAAAAGTTGTTCTGATTTCCTCCACAGGGCAGCTCTGTGGACATAAGCGTCTAATGCCCTAACAGGGCAGAGTGAATTAAGTTTCTCCTGGTCCGATGACATAAATGGAGGAGGACAGAAAGCCTGCAGAACCGTAGGTCTAACAATATTAGTAGGAACCTTAGGAACGTAACCTGGTCTAGGATGCAGAAAAGCTTTAACCATGCCAGGTGCAAATTCCAGGCACGAGGGTGAAACCGACAGAGCCTGCAAATCTCCGATTCTTTTTAGTGAAGAGATAGCAAGCAAAAAGATAGTCTTAAAAGTGAGAAACTTCTCGGGAACTTCTTCGATAGGTTCAAAAGGAGCTAGGGAAAGACCTTCTAATACAATGGCCAGATCCCAAGTCGGCACCCTCGTACGAACTGCTGGCCTCAGCCTCAAAGTGCCACGGAGGAAACGAGTTATAAGCGGGTGTCTCCCAAGAGAAACTCCACTGAAAGGGACGTGGTAAGCAGCTAGTGCCGCCACATACACCTTTAGTGTGGAGGGGGATAACCCTGTGGAGAAGCGCTCCTGCAGGAATTCCAGCACTGCACCCACTGGGCAGTTAACTGGGTCCTGCAGGTGTTCTCCACACCAAGAAGTGAAAAGTTTCCACTTCAAGGCATAAAGCTTCCTCGTGGATGGAGCTCTGGAGTTAAGAATGGTCTCAACAACCTCGGTTGAGAGACCGGAGTCTATGAGCTGGGCCCCCTCAGAGGCCAAGCCTACAGTTTCCACAATTCTGGGCGGGGGTGAAGTATCGTGCCCCCCGCCTGGGAGAGTAGATCCCTCCTGACCGGGAGCTCCAAAGGAGAACCGTCCAGGAGAGAAATCAGGTCCGCAAACCATACTCGGGCCGGCCAGAACGGGGCTACTAGTAGTAGACTGACCCCGTCCCGGCGGACCCTCTCCAGAACTCCTGGTAACAGAGCAATCGGGGGAAAGGCGTACAGACGTGACCTCGGCCACGGCTGCACCATAGCATCCAACCCCTTTTTTTAGGGGGGCTGGAAGAGTGATGGAGAACCACCGATGACAATGAGTGGTCTCCTTGGAAGCGAATAGGTCCACCTCGGCGCGACCGAAACTCAACCAAAGGAGCTCCACCACCTCGGGGTGGAGTCTCCATTCCCCTGGCCTCGGCCCCTGCCTCGACAGGGAGTCTGCTACCACATTCAAATACCCAGGGAGATACATTGCTCTCAGAGATAGTAGCTTCCCTTGGGACCACAGGAGGATCTGACGGGCCAACTTGTAAAGCCGGCGAGACCGCAGGCCCCCCTGATGATTTATATAAGAGACCACCGACGTGTTGTCTGATTGAACTAACACATGATGGCCTCTCAGGTCTGTTAGGAAGTGTTTCAGAGCCTGAAACACAGCCAACATCTCTAGACAATTTATGTGCCACGAAAGATGATGATCCTGCCACAGACCTTGGGCTGGGCGACCACTCATGACCGCCCCCCACCCTGTGAGGGAAGCATCCGTCGTTAGCGTTATGCGACGACAAAGAGCCCCCAGCACAGGACCTTTGGATAGGCACCAAGTTTCTCTCCACATGACCAGAGCACGAAGGCAGCGCAGCGTGACTTTGAACGTGCGGAGCGGATTTCCCCTCGGGGAGAATCCCTTGGTCCTGAGCCACCACTGTAGCGGTCTCATGTACAACAGGCCGCAAGGTATAACGTTGGACGCTGCTGCCATCAGACCCAACAGTCTCTGAAACTGCTTGACAGTGAGTAGCTGGCCTAGCTTCACTTGTTTCACAGCTGAGAGAATCGAAGCGATGCGGGTCGGAGAGAGTCGCGCCCGCATCGATACCGAATCCCAAACGACACCCAGAAAAGTGGTCTTCTGGGAAGGAGATAATACACTTTTCTTTGCGTTCAGCCTCAACCCCAACTTTCTGATATGAGCGAGGACGACATCTCGATGCCGAACCGCCATCTGCTCGGTCTGAGCTAAAATCAACCAATCGTCGATGTAATTGAGAATACGAATGCCCTGAAGCCTCAGAGGCACTAGTGCTGCATCCATGCATTTCGTGAAAGTGCGGGGAGATAAAGCTAGGCCAAACGGAAGAACCCTGTACTGGTACGCCTCGCCCCCGAAGGCGAACCTCAGGAACTTCCTGTGTTGTGGAAGGATGGACACATGGAAGTATGCGTCCTTCAGATCTATCGTGACAAACCAGTCCTCGAACCTGATTTGAGACACGATCTGCTTGATAGTGAGCATCTTGAATTTTAGCTTCCCTACCGAGCGATTCAATATGCGCAGGTCTAAAATTGGACGCAACCCCCCATCCTTCTTTGGAACGATGAAATATCGGCTGTAATAACCTGACTCCAAACTGGGAGGAGGAACCCGTTCTATAGCCTCTTTTTGAAGGAGCGTTTTCACCTCTTGTTCCAATACCAGAGCCTGCTCGGGGCCCACCACTGTGTGCAGAACCCCTCTGAATTTTGGTGGACGACACCTGAACTGGATAGCATAACCCTTTTCTACTGTCTGCAGGACCCAATGAGATATTTTTGGAAGGCTTTTCCACTCTGCCAGAAATTCTACTAAGGGTACCAGCCTCTCGAGACTGGCCTCTGGTGTAACTTGAGCAGCAGACGCAGCGCCCTGTAACGGCGCACCGGCAGGGAACAACTGGTCTGACCGCTCTGAGACCCTCCTCAGAGGGAGCGAGCGTCCCTCGGGAAAGCGCTCGCTGGGATCGTCTGTGCCCCGGCATAAAGGCGGGGTTGGCAGAACGAGCCCCTGAGGGCACCGAGGAGGAATGGGCACCGTAAAAAGAGGTGAACACCTTTCCGCCTCGGTGGGGACCACCCTCAGCATCCTGAACGGCTTGGCGTCAGGACTTGTTCTTAGCCGAAGCCTTCTTAGCCAATATAACTGTCCTCAGATCAGTTCTACTGGGAGAAGGCTTCGGCTGAGAGTGTCGCGGCTGAGCCCACTGTCCAGCAGGGGGAGCACGAGACGCGACACTCTGCCTCTGCTGCGCTCTATGTGATGAGCTCGAAGACGGCCGGGGCTGCTCCCGCCCAGCAGCCCCAGGGACATGAACTTTAAGGGGAAGAAACTTTTTAAAAGCTGCAGTTTGTTTCTTTTCTTCTTGGAATTTATCGATAACTGAATTCACAGCATCACCAAACAACCCCATGGGAGAAAGAGGAGCATCTAAAAGAAAAGCTTTTTCTCTCTCCTTAATATTAGTCTGATTTAACCACAAATGTCTTTCTGCGGCCACCAGAGCTGCCATAGAACGACCCATTAATTTGGCCGATTCTCTGGTGGCACGCAGGGATAAATCAGCAGCCTGACGCAGTTCGCGAACTACGTCAGTACTGACCTCCTCACTCTCACTCATGTCCCTTAGCAGATCAGCCTGGTATGCCTGCAAGATTGACATAGTATGCAGACATGACACAGCCTGACCTGCTGCCGAATATGCTTTACCCACCAAAGCCGAAGTGTTTCTTAAAGGCTTGGTGGGTAATGCCGGTGCCTTAAAAGATGATGCTGCTTCGGGGGAGAGATGGCTCGCAAGCGTCTCTTCCACACGAGGCAAAGCACCATAACCATGAGCCTTGGCTCCCCTATATGACACCGGTTTTCTCCATGATTTCGACACCTCGGTGTGGAGATCATGGAAAAACGCCAGGCACCGGCGTGGAGGCTGCACACGTGACGGCAAAAATCTCTCATCCAACTTTGATTTAGAAACAGACTCCTGTCTAGTCACTGGCCATTCAATATTAAGTTTTTCAACAGCTCTTGTTAACACCTCCATAAGCTCATCACTCTCAGGAGTGTGGGGTGGCGAATCCTCCACATCTCCCTCAACACTAACAACATCAAGTTCCTCAGAACTGGATAGCTGCAGCATTGGTGCCTCAGCCCGAGCGGAAGAAACCGCAGCGCGTGCTTCCGAACCCGGGACTGAGGCACTGGATCTCACAGGTGAAGGGAGAGATAAGGCAGAGCCCGTCTCAAACCCCGCTGTGAGATCCATCTGCGATCCCCACGATAAGCGCCGCCGCTCTGCCTCGGCAGAAGCGGGACCCGAACCGCGGGGAGCGCGCACCGAACCGCTCTCCTCAAAGAGCGATCGGCGGGAGCGGAGCGTCCTTAACGGCAAACGCTCGCAATGCTCACAGTCTGCTCCCTCGAGAGCAAACTGGGCATGCTGAACTCCCAAACAAACAACACAAAGATCATGTGTATCCCCGCTCGTTAAATAACGCGAGCAGGGAGGAACACACTTTCTAAACTGCTGTTCGTCCGCCATAATCTCTCAATATATATATATATATATATAGGGATAAATTGTTTGTGTGGTGCAGGGTATGTAAGACAGACAATATCACACAGGGACAGATTCACATGTAGCGCGACTGAAAGCACAGAAGCTAATGCGCTTGTGTTTTTGGGGTGCTTTATAGTTTCCTGGTCGATGACGTCACCCGCCTATGACGTTTCATCTCTCCATTGGGCTGATTCCATACGTGCTTCATGACGCACAACGCAGGGGCGTTCCCGCAGCGTTTGACGCAGCTCGAAGTTCCCTTGAAAGGGAACTTGCCCCCAAATTCATTGGTCCGTTCCCTGTCACCAAGATCATTAGTCCGGTGACAGTCCGCCTCAAACTTCCCCCGGCGTACAGGAGAATTCATCCCGCCTTCCATGTTTCCAAAATAAAACCTGTGTTTTACGCACGTATTAATCCGCCAGTCCCGGTTCCCCCACCGCCGCGTCTCGTAGACGGGGAACCAACGTATTCGGTAAATCGTATTCTGGACTCGAGAAGGAGGGGACGCGGATTTCAATACCTGGTGGACTGGGAAGGTTACGGTCCGGAGGAGAGAAGTTGGGTACCTGCTAGAGACATCCTGGATCACTCTCTGATCGATGATTACAATCGACAGGTAAGGAGTCCTGGGGACGCCAGGAGGCGTCCCTAGGGGAGGGGGTACTGTCACGTTTGATCAATTCACTTTCTCTCTCTCGTCTTGTGTGCCGTGTGTCTGTGTGTGTGTTTAGTGTGGGCGTGGTCACTGATCACTTCTGATCAGCAGCGCCAGCTGGTTTCACTTTGTATGTGGCTTTATATGTTCAGTAACTGGTGTCTCATGTTGTCAGATCATTGTTCGTCTCCGGTGTGTTCCTGTTCTTCGTGTCGTTGCTGAGTGGATTCCTGTTCGTCGTGCTGTCGTTCCCGGTTGGATTGTTATCGTTTCATGTTCTGGATTACCTTCACTGGACTTCCACACGCGGTCACGGATACTCACCACGGGATCACCGAGCACCTTCACCGAGGACATCACCAGCACTGCACCACCTGCTCACCTGGGTCCCTGCGCCACTGTTCCATCTGTGTTTTGCCGTCTCGACCCCAGTGTGTCTGTTCTGACCGTTCTGCTATCTGTTCTTCAATAAAGCGTTTATTGCATTTGCATCCGGTGTCGTTCCAGTATGTCACAGAGCTGGCTACCCATGGACCGTTTCTGCTTTGATCTGTGCTTTGAGACCATCGAATGGTAGGACAGTTCTGATTTTCCTTGGTTTTTTGGATGTGAAAGACCCTACTTCGAATTTATTTGTTTTTTGCCTTTAAAAAGGAGAGACTTTATTTTTTGGAACTCAAACTGATCGAAAGAGAGTCACACAACTCTTTGAACTGAGACATTTGATTCGTGAACTCTGATCGATTGAATCATTTGATTCAGGAACTCTGTTCAATTGAATCAAATTCGTTGGATTCAGTAAGTCCAATTCATATAGTTTGATATACTGTTTGTTTTGGCAAAAAAAGTGAGTTGTTGGAAGAAATTCTGAATCTTAATCTGTGTTCGGTCGAATTGAATATATATTTACATTTAATTTTTGTACATTTGGGTTTTTGAATGTAATGTTTTGTTATTGTGATTTGCTTTGATCAGAGTGAAAGAGACAGACAGTGTTGGGTTTTGAGTTTACTTTATTCACACATTGACTGAAAAGTGTGATGCTTCATTGAATTGAAGCTGTTGAGTATTGAATCTTTCAGCCTAGAAGAAAATAGAAGAGTGATGACAGTGTTTCTTTTATTTACTGATTGTTATTGATTGATTGTTCATGTGTGATTAATTTTTATTGAAACAAAAAGCAAAATTGTCAACTATTCACTCACCTGCTTTCATCATTTCCTCCCTCCAGAAGACGTTCCTTACTTCTGATCACTGGTCCATATTGGATATTATTGCTAGGTGTATCATATCAGTTACGTGGTGCGCTACAAATCTTGGCGAGCCAGCCAGGAGGGAGGTGGCAGCAGTGATTGAGGTGAATACAAATTAAGAGAATCACATATAGTGAACTTGACAAAATGGACATTCTGGAACGTGAAGACGTCAATGTGCAAAATGCAGTGATTGTCAGTGGTATAACGCTGACTGAATTGGATCAAGTTATAGAAGCATACCTTATGAAGTGCGGTTCGGTTTGACGCGATTGATTAATTGATGATCCACACTCTGAGATTCATCATAATGCAGTAGTGGTGTTCACGCACAACTCTGCCATGTGTGACCTTGAGCCTCAGCTGTCTCTAAACATAACAAAGTCCCACTGATGCAGACACTGTGTTTAATGTGCACACCCTGAGTAGTGCTTACATACCCACTGCCAAGAGCGCCACAGAAGAACGTGGTTGCTGGGACAACGCCTAGATAGCCGACCTGCAGCTCGAAAGGAGAAAAGCGGATCCACCCCCTTTTGCTATATTAGCAGAAATTATCCGTACAGCTGAGGATAAGCAGACATCAAAGGAGGAGAGATTGAGGAAGCACTTGGGATATACTACAGGAATGGGTAGTGTACGCTTCAGGTGATTATTTCGATACGTTGGCTTCCTGAAAAATTGGTGAAAAATAAATTTAAATTCACATCCCCACCCACATAATCCTATTAGTGCAAGTGAGACGCCTCTGCCCCAAGGTAAGTTCAAAAATAACTGGCAAATGTCTTAATTTTAACAGTTAGTCATTTATTTTCCGTCCCTTAGTAAATTATATTTCTCCTCCTGGAAGGATATATTTCAATAGAAAAAAATTACAAAAATAACAAAAAGTAAAAAAAAATACAACAGTTTTGAGATGTCTTGTTTTCTTGAAAGACCTTCAAATGGTTAACACTTTCAAAACAAACCTCGTTTAACACCTCCGAAGTGTAGTAGTAGTAGTAGTAGTAGTAGTAGTACTTTATTGTTCAGCCTTGGCTGAAAATTGGTCTTTGGTCTCGCCATACAATCACAAAACAATAAACAATACACAATACACATAAGAATTAAAATATTTTAGCTCCTCTTATTCAAAAGACTTATTGCATTTGGTACAAAAGATTGTTTATAAATCGCTTTAATCGCTTTTGGTGTTCTATAGCGGCGACGTGATGGCAATAATTCAAAAACATGATTCAATGGGTGTGTTATGTCTCTTGCTATAGTCAAAGCTTTCCTCTGAACAGCAATTTGATATAACTGTGCGACTGATTTTTGTTTAGATCCTACAATTTTTCCCGCTACTCTTGTAATTCTATCTAATTTTACTTTATTCACAGATGTAACTCGTCCAAACCACACAGTTATATTATACCCTAAAACACTCTCAATTAAACTTATATAAACTCTTTGCAGAACATCCTGACTTACAGAAAATTCTCTCAACTTCCTTAGCAGGTATAACCTTTGATTTGCTTTCTTACAAATAAGATTAACATTATCATAGAAATTCAATTTGCAGTCAATCATGGTTCCCAAATACTTAAAAGTCTTCACAATTTCAACTGTTTGATCACATAGCATTAATTCTGTTAGAGGCTCTGAATAATTTAAAATCAACTCTTTTGTTTTACTTACATTTATCAGTAAGGAACTTGCCTCACACCATTTTTCTAGTTCCAGGACCTGCTCCTCGTACTCAAAATGTACACAGTCTTTCCATAAAAGTGCCACAAGTGCCATATCATCTGCATATTTATATAATTTATAATTCTCATGCTGCACTCTTACACCACCTGTATAAACAGAGAATAAAAGGGGTGACAGGACACATCCTTGTGGTGCCCCCGTATTTAAAAACATAATATCTGATTTGAACCTCCTAACACAAACTTGCTGTGGTCTTTGTTAAGAAGTTCTTTATCCAGTGAACTATTCCTCCATTTACCCCTAGAACCAGGAGACGTTCCAGGAGCAAATGTATCTGCATGGTGTTAAAGGCAGAGGTATAATCAATAAAAAGAACACGCACATAAGCCTTTGCTCGTTGTAGATGGCTAGCAATTGTATCGACCATGGTGAGCATGGCATCCTCTGTCCCTCTTTGTGATTTGTATGCAAATTGCAGTACATCTAATTGCTCTGATATGTATGGTTTAAGGTGGTAGCTAACTACTCTTTCCATGCTTTTAGCGAGTATAGATGTCAGAGCCACAGGACGAAAGTCGTCTAAATTTTTTGCTCTCACTTTTTTCTGAAGAGGTCGTATAAATGATAACTTCCATGTATTTGGTACGATCTGTAAGTCTATTAAAAACTGGAATAGTTTTGTTAGTGGTTCAGTTAATTCATTTGCACATGTCTTTAAAACTCTTCCTCTAAGGCCATCTGGACCTGGTGCTTTATAGGGCTTAATGCATTTAAGGGACCTTCTGATTTGTTCAGCGGTCAACCAAATCGGTGGCCCCACTGGAATCCTATCACTTATTTCTTCAATCTTATTGTAATTGTCAGCATCGTCATATCTTCCATAAAACAGATTCAAATCATTTACCCATTTAAAAGCATCTGTCCCTATAGGAATATCATTATTTACATCTCTCGAGTCACGCCCCATCATCTTATTCAAGCCTTGCCAAGCACTCCTTGCATCCTGATTCGCTAACTGATCCTCTACCTTGTATTTAAAGTCAATTTTTGCTTTTTGTATCATAGCTCTCAATTCCTTCCTTTTCATTTTAAAACCCTCATAATTATTTTCACGAAATGCCCAGTTCTTTTCATTAAGGAGTTTCTTTAAATCTTTAGAGAGCCATGGCTTTTATTTGAAAATACTTTAACCACTTTAGTATCAATAACTGTTTCTTCACAGAATTGAATATAGGAGGTAATACAGTCAGTTAGTTCGTGAGGGTCTCTGCATGAATCAAACAATACATCCCAGTTTGTAGTACAAAAACAGTCCTTTAACATGTCTTCTTTCTCCTTACTCCAAACCTGAATTCTCTTTTCCACTGGTTTGTCTCTTCTGACACATTGTCTATATGTTGGCAGTAAATGGATAACATTGTGATCCGATCTACCAATCGGTGCTCGACATACTGCCTTGTATGCGTCGGCAATGTTACCATAACACAAATCCAGTGTGCGTGAGAAACGGGTTGGACAATCAATATATTGCTGCAAATGTGGAAGAGTCTCTGTTAATGAGAGTGTATTAAAATCCCCTAGTATGAAGACTGGTTGGTCTGCCGACTTTGTTAGGATCCAAGTAAAGCACTCTGCAATGTGCTCCGCTGCCTCGTTATTATTAGGTCCTGGTACATACACCAGGAATATGGTTATTCGACCAAATTCCCGCGGCAGATAAAAAGGTCTAAAAGATACAACCAACGTCTCATAGTCCGGGGTACAAGTCTGTTCAATTATAGTAGACTGCGATGACCAGTTATTATCAATATACATACAGAGTCCCCCGCCTACCGATTTCCGTGATTTAACCTTGTCTCTGTCGGCTCGTATTGTGGTAAATCCCTCGATATCCACACTATTATCTTCATTTAGCCATGTTTCAGTAAAACAGATGAGATTGCTGCTCCTAAATTCCTCCTCCTGTTTCACTCGGAGTGCAACCTCATCCATCTTATTATTAAGAGATCTTACGTTAGACAGCGTGATCACTGGAAGGGGATGACGGCTTCCTCGCCTCCGTAATCTATTTCGAATTCCTCCTCTCGACCCTCGTTTCTTGGTTCTTGATCTCCTTCTCCTGTGCAGACATATACTTGGTGGAATCGTCACATCGACAGCATAGTTGTTATTATATCTTAACGATAGCAAGTGAATAAATCCGGCTCGACACCATAGAAGCCAATTGATCTTCGAAGGCTTCGCCCGCCAGCACCAATCCAACCAACGCTGAGACCACGCTGATCAGGAACACATTCATACTGTCTGCAATTTAAAAGAGCGACAATAAAACGAATAAAATAACAACTTAGATACACAAACAAAACGCCACGAGACAATAGCGAGACACAGGGTCAGCAGCAGGCCGCGCCCCCGGAAGTAGATTCCCCAAAATTAATGTAAAGTCTTAGGGCACAAACTGATTTACAAACAACACTGAATGTTGATGACTCTTATAGTTCAATCCAAATAAATCATTCCAAATAACCTCACTCAGTTATTCAAACACTCAGTTAGAGCTGGGGTAAACGATAATTAATTAAACGATTAGTCTTGCGATTATTTTATCGATTAGTCGACTAATCTAACGACTAATTGAACGACTATTTTTTGTAACATGGAAATTGCAGGAGTGCACATTCAAAGCACAACAATTTTGATCTGGTTCTTACAGTGTATCTACACTGTAAAATGTTTGGTACTCAAATGAGCCCTATCACAATTGGATGTGGTCCTCATTTTAATGTTTAATGTTTTCAGTGCTCATAAAAAACATCCGGACGGATTGTCCGGTTTTGTTGGGGGGGTTTACATGCGCTTCATAAGGCACACACGCACATTTGCACACACATGCAAGGTCTCTCGCTCTCTCCCTCTCTGCCGCGCGCGCTACAGGTTTGGAGCTCACAAGCTCTAGATTCCGGAAGATTTTAACTAATTTGCGGGCATCAGGGAGACGCTATCAATATGTGGGAGACAGGATGTCAACTCCATTTGGCAAAGAGCGCAAATAATGACACCTATACGTTTGGGACTAAATTGTAAGTATTCCCATACCTTCGATGATTTAGTGCGAGCTGTTTTTTTTAGGACTTTTTCTTTTGTTGGGGCTTTTTGCATGGCTTTGTTGGGAATTCTGTGAAGAGGTTGCTGTTTCGTCCTTCACTCTGTAATGTTTCGGTCTCCCACGTGTGTGTGGCGAGCTGTACCGCCGGGAACAGTACAAAAAATAAATAAGCGTAGACAAAAAAATATGACAAAAAATATGACGTCGACGTAATTTTGACGCGCCGCTACAGGCCTAGAGTTCGGTTCACTCCATATCAGTGAAATGTGTGTGTGTGTGTGTGTGTGTGTGTGTGTGTGTGTGTGTGTGTGTGTGTGTGTGTGTGTGTGTGTGTGTGTGTGTGTGTGTGTGTGTGTGTGTGTGTGTGTGTATCGAACTGTTGTACCAGTCTGTGGCAACGACAACTTTGATGCAACTTGTGAGGACTTGCAATGACAAAATAAACAGCAGAGACAGGACAATGAGATGTCGTAAGGATGACAGGGTGCATCCAACAAAACCAAGTAACTTTTCCTCGGCGGTCGCCCTACAGCTTGGAAGCGGAATTGTCCATTACCGCTGTCGTAAATAGTTTAGCCTACGCACATGCTCTGTTTATCCATCTTTGGAATCAACAATGGCCACAGACAAGGTAGAGTATGATGCATGATTTTATTAAAGTATGATGTATTGCGACATCACAAACGAGCAATTGTAACGCTTGCTGTAAAGCAAGTCAAATTAGTATTTTTCTTATGTCTCATTAGAACGCCACCCATTCTGGCAATCTTGCATAGCGTGGATATATCAGATAAAGGACCGCAAAGCTGTGGCAGAAGTGCATTTCACCATGTCACAACTTGATGAACCACTTAAACGATTTTGGAAACATTATTTTAAGATAAAAAATCTTAATTAGTGTTGCTTTAAGTGCACTTAAATGATTCGCAGAAAGAAATCAATGTCTCTCGGTCCGACACAGTTCATGGACGACTCCAAAAAACAGTAGGACTCTCAAAAATGCTTACAGTCAGAATAACGCCAAAATACAACAGTGTTCTGAATGAAACTCACAGCTCCAGCAACACTCTCTCGTGCTCTCAGCCAGTCTCCAACACCGTTCTCTGTCCGAGGACGTAATCAACCGAACTTCAGCTTTAACTGCGTTAGGGCTGTCGCGATAACCGCAATATTGCATTACCGCGCTACTGACAGGCCAACCGCAGAGGAATGCAAGTAACCACAGCAACCGCGAACCACGTTTTCTTTTTTCATAAGGCCCCCCTTTGTGGTTCGTACCAAGTGTATTGAATGTTAAATAAGTTAATAATGAAAACAAGACTGTTTATCATGGTGATTTGTACAGAGGATTTCGGGATTTGGACTTAAGCCTAAACAGACAGTGAATGTGATCGACTAAGCGCGTGCGATTACCTGCGTCTGTCTTTGAAGTCAAGTCATGTATATTCGTGAAAAGGTTGCCGTTTCCAAGTTAAGCGAAATATTTGTCGTAGGCTATTATCCTTTTACCGTGTAAGGGTATTTACCATGAATGGCGTCAGCGCTCGTCAGCATTACACAGCGCGAGGAAGCCGCTGTGGGAAAGCAGCGAGTCACGCATTGAATCTATGCCATTGGTCTCTATTAAGTGAAGCCTTGGTGGCCAGCTGAGCCTTGAAAAGTGGAGCTCAAAGTTAAACAATAATTAACACCTTGTTTCATTACATCTATCATTTAAGGAATCAGCTTTTTTGAACGTTTTCGTTGAATGAACGGTTTAATGACTCACTCAAAGACAGTCCGTTGGCGTCACAACTGCACGCTGAGTGACAGTCTTTCAATGCGCAGAGACGCTGTTTAGTTTCGGTTACATTGGTTACATTGTTTTTGTGTATGCTGACCACATCATAACACGTATTTATATAGCAACAAATAAATATAAATAAATAAATAAATGGCGGTAAAACCGCATATCGCGCTATTGAGCCACTCAAAATTACCGCAAGGGAAATTCCTTCACCGCGACAGCCCTAAACTGCGTCTCCAGTTTAACACAATGTTAGTGTACTCTAAACTCACGAAACTTAATCTGACCGGGCACCTTACATTACAGCTTCAGCGTAAAAAATTGTCGACTTCTCGTATAGCAATAATGGCGTGTCTGCCCGTCAAAACAAAAGTCCCCATAGAGAAAAATACCTCCGTTACATTAACATTCCAGTGATCATGAATTTGAAATTTGAAACTTAAAATGTTGGAGTAAAATTCCTAAAAATGGTTGCATAACCAGCTGATGGAATGGCCATCCATTCAGGGTTTTACATAAGAAAAGCAGTTTGGAAAATGGATAGATGGTTGGTTGGTTTCGAAACTACATGAAATTACAAGACGCATGAAAAAACAAGCAGTTTCTAGGACTTATCAGTTAAGCTAGTATGCCGCACATTTTCTATGTTTCATTATTTTGTTGTATTGGCAGATTAATTATTTAAGAATGATCCCTTTAAGTCACCTTATAATATCATGAAACTGAGGCCAGGAGAAGAGCAAAATTGGAAAGAAATGGTGTTAAATTTTTAATAGAATATGTTTATCAATATAGGCCTACGATTGTCTGACTCATCATTTTGCCCACCCTTGTCTAAAGAGGACCATGGAAATCAATAACTGTCATATCCTTCATATCTCCAAGTCAATTTTGAAGTCACCCTCTGTTAAGACAGCGTTCTTTTTATTTATAACACATACCGGCACATTTAGGAGTTTAATTAATAATTTGCAAAACTATGCATACAAACAGACAGGTGCTTTTGTAGCACATCAGTGTGAAACATTCTGGAAAGTGGGCCTTTATGCTACACTGCTGTGGAGCCACACTGGAGTGGGGCTGATTAATGGGCCGTGGAGAATAGTGGTTCTAAAGAAATGCATGGGCAATCAGCAAAGTAGTAGAATAAAGAGATTGGCCTGTGGCACATATCAGCTGCTACTAGTGGAAGAGTGCAAACATGCACAAGGCAACAACCTGAAAAGATTTATTCAATCTTTTTACTCTAAAAGTACTCCTCCAGCCCAGCAGCAGTTGATCCATTTGCACTAAGGTGACTTTTCTCTTTTAAAAAAGGCAAATGTTTGTTTTTGAGAAAATTGAGTTATTTCAGCACACAGCCTCTAGGTGTAACTGAAGGTTGTTAGAAAGTGCACTTCAAAAGCTGTGTCAGATTACATGTTGAATAGTCAAACAAAATATCTTGTCATAAGCTAATTGGTTCTTTTTGTAAAAGATGTCACTTTGGAGTTTGACACTTTTAGACTGCTGCCACAGTTCAAAAGTAGACGAGGAGTTACGCTTACTACCATGCATTCATATGCCATCTTAAATCTTTGATATGTCTCTGCTGACACATCCCAACTAACGCAAATACCGGTGATTACTTCGACGTCACGACAATGAGCTATTCCAAGTCACGACAATGAGCTATTCCAAAACCGAGGGAGCATTCTGAGCTTAAAGGCTTTTAAGCTAATTGCTTTTACTCTCTTCCATCCAATTTTCGCACTATTAATGACAGTGCCGTATAACAGTTCTCAATACAAAACATGCTTATAAAGCTACTTAGATATCATGTTTTCAAGTCAAGCATATAAGGGGAAATACTTCTTTAGTCAAAAAAAGATTTTTTGTTCTGCAGGTTGTGATTAATAAAAACCAATATGCAGATCTCATACCACACAGTTCAAAAGAGTATAGACTCAATGCCAACTTAGTGGGTGGCATCAGAATAAAGCAAAAAGATATAGAACCAGAGTGATTTTCTTATTCAATGTCATGATCAGCCTTATGATGTTTGCCCTAAAGGGGACATCTATTTAATAATATCCTGTGTGTCGAGCAGGACGAGGTCGAGGGCCGTGGGAGGACGGCGCGAGTAAACCTTTGTGTACAATAAAAAAGCCTAAAAATCCAACTTTAATTTTGTATACAATGTTCACCTTCAATTTAAGTTTATTCCATTAAAATAAATTAACATTTGACTAACAAATTATATTTTTTAAGATATACATATTATTTGTATTAAATGTTTCTAAAAATATATATATTGAGAAATTTTACGGACCAGTTTCAAGAACTAGAATTATTACTGTTTTCATATCAATATTCTTAACCTTTAACAACAGAAGAAGTTGAGTAAGTTGGATACATTTAAGTGATAAAGGTTGCACAACAAATAATCCTTATCCATCAGTTTGACTGAATGAGCTGTACATTTTCCTTATTGTTCTCATGCTCAGACCTCAAGACAATAACGTAATGCTTGCTTACTTAATAACTATTAATGTGATGTGGTATGACAAGAATATCTATGGCAAGAGCTCTTTTCAGTCACTGCATCCTTTTCCTCCTGATTATATTCTTTTTTCCTGTGTATTCCGTAACAGTATGAGAAAGGACAACATATACTGTGCATTTGTGGTCTGCTCTCCCGATTTAATTGACAGTATATCCCATGAATAATTCACTAGAATTTAATAAGAATATCTAATGTTTTCTCCCCAAATTATCTCTTTCCTTTTTTGTTCTCACATGGATGCTTTGAAATGTAATTGTCTCCCTTCGTCACTTCTTAGCCCTATTAGCAGTGTTTACTGGAATGTTTCTAAAGCAATTAATTACAATATTTATTGTCTGCCACAATGACAGAAATCACTTTGAATTATTATCACTCAGTGTTCTGGTTAACATTTTTATTGAGGCAACATGTTACATAAGACAGATGTATATAAGTGATATTTAACAGGTTCGTAATTTTGCTGTGGAAATACTCGTTGGTTATTCATTGTCTGTTGTAGTAATTTGTTAATGCTTTTACACTTTTAAAAGTCCTGTTAATTTTCAATAATTGAAGGGTGAGTAGAATAATGTCATCTCGTTGTATCCTGTTTTTGAAAATGCTTATTGAGAGCAAACATTTCGATGATTGTTTACAGTTTAACAGAAGTTACTCCCATAATTTGCGCAAAGGGCCATAGGGCTTAGAAAAAAAGGTGGATATAAGTTGTATGTTACTTTATTTTAAAAGTAATTACTGTGTGCACATCAGAGTGAAGTTTCTTTGCAGGTTACTGTACATTGTACCTGTACTATTGCTAGCTAACAGTTAAAGGTATTGTAGGTAGAAATCCCCAAAAATACTTTTTCCAATTTTTTTCAAACTGTCTTTATATATCAATGCATAATTAAAATGTAAGTACTCTGGAAAATAAATTATAAAAATCGAGTGTCTGTAGTTCTCTCAGGACTGTAATAAACACAGCTCATTATTCCATTCGGGACGAAAGAAATGATTGGCTGGGGGGACTGTCACTCTCCCTCGCTACCATGGATACCACCTCTGCTGATACAGGAGGAGCCCAAATGCGCGCACCCGTTTGAAGAGGCACGGAAGCTAGTAATAACAATTATGGCAGAGAAAGTCAAAATTCTCAGTAACGTTACCTGCATATACTGTAGAGGCAGCGAAGTCAGACAAGTTAAAAAAAGGAAGACAGTATTTGAAAAGGCTATGAACAAAAAGTCTTTGGATAAATAAAGAAATCATACGAGAGTCAATATCGGCGTGGCTTTCCAGCGTCGGCGGCTACTGAGGGATCTCAAGGGGCTGAAAAGTGACTCCATGATGGCATTATTTCTGCTGGACAGGTAATCTTGCTGTTTTCATTTTGAGGGCATTTATTTTTTCATGAAGCATGTATCATTAGCACACGTAGCTACCTAATATAGCTACCTAACGTTGTGTAGCATAACTAACGGTACTGGCTTAGCTATGACAGTGTAACTTTGGTGTGGACTGGTATAACGTTACTGTTAGTGAGCCAGGGTTGAGACGATAAATAAGCAATAGGCCTATCTGCAGTTGAAAGCTGTTTTGTTTAATTTCGCCAAATCTAACTTTAGGTTAAAAAGTTTAGGGGATCTATTTTTATACCTAGCTTTACCCTCTGCCTAAACTTTGTTCCTATTTTCACCGTGAACTCTACCTGCTCCGTTTTTTCACGTTTGGTTTGTTGTTATATGCTCTACATATGTTTACCTATGTCTTTATGTTGTATCTGTATGTGCTATACAATATATGTTGTGTGTGTGTGTGTGTTATATTATCTTGGGTCTGCAATGCAGTTGTGAGAAGGTGTTTGAGTGTATGTTACTCAGTTTATCTGTAAAAAATCTTATGTTATGAATCTTAAAAATTCACCTTCATCGCAGTTTAACTGATAGTAACGGCAAACGTGTATCAATGAAGCTATTTATAGCTTCGCCTTATATTGAGTTTGATTCCGTTACGAGCTAGTCAAATATTTTAAACTTTACCAGTATCGATATGCGAGCTGGATAGTGAGTACTTACAGCCATGTTAATTGTTTATATTCATACTGATAAAGTTAGTTATTTTATTACTTGTGATTCTGACATGATGTCACTACATCTGGTACAGCTGGTAAACGCGTCCGACTCTTCCAGCTGAGCGAACGGCCGGGATCGCGCGTTCAATTGTTTTGGGGGCGTGGCTTTGGAAGGAGCCGAGAAGGGAGGGGGTGGGAGTTAATGGAATAATGAGCTGTGTTTATTGCAGTCCTGAGAGGACTACAGACACTCGATTTTTATAATTTCTTTTCCAGAGTACTTACATTTTAATTATGCATTGATATATAAAGACAGTTTAAACAAATTTGGACAAAAAGTATTTTTGTGGATTTCTACCTACAATACCTTTAACTCCAAAACATGTTTCTTTATAGTTTCCTCAAATTATTTGAGTTAGCTTACTCTTTGGGTCTTAGAAGTGTATTTTTAATTAAGTGCTTTTTTTTTTTTTAGTTTTAAGATACGTTTAATTTAAGTATTTTATACATCTTCTCCCTTTACCTCATAATTTAATATAAAATTTGATTAATGAATAGATAATGGCAATAACACACAACATAACTCATAAAATAGTGTCAAAAGCTGTGTCCGTGTCCAGATCTTAGTCCAAAAACAGGCCTCTATATTCTTACTTACATTTAGAGAAAGTACCTGTTGCTATTTCCTTTTTATTTCTTTTAACATTGACCACTTCCAAGATGACTCCGTTACCCATGCCATGTAATGAATGACATTGTAAAAAAACGTATAACCAATAGACATAAACAGTAATATACTTGAATATTTTTATATTTAGTAGTTTCCCTCCATTATCTTGAAAAAAACTGCAAAGACGTAAAAGATGTGATTTTTTCCCAAGTCATATATCTTATAATGGCCATCCAATGGACTCGACTGGCCATGACTGTGAATACCTCATCTGGAAATGTGATTTTCTGCCTTGGCCTCTGACAGGTACTGTACCTTCCTTTTTTTGTTTGTCTTGTTATTGTTCAGAATTTACACGCCAAGACATATAATTCCCATTGCTTGTACAAGTTGTTCAGCTATTCCCTGAATAACTAGGACCTGTATAACTGGCAACGAGGGTAGTAGACTGCAGTCAATTTGTATTTGCAGTACCCTAGAGTGTCAGTGGTGAATGTAGTATTTTCTGAGGTTACACAAACAAGTGGTCAACATCAAGTCCGGATCATGGTTCCAGGCCGTAGGGGCTCTTGAAGTGCCCCTAGTTCTCAGCTTGGACTTTAATGTTCAAGGTTCCTTTTGGAAATCTCAGACAGCAAAGCTTTGAAGGGGCTTGGCAGTGTGAAGCCCTGGGGCTTGGTTTATAATACAGCCTTGGTCAACATTGTTTTGGAAAAAATCTCTATATTTGTCCTCCCAAGTTATGTTCCAAACCTGGGACAGTGAAGACAAAGACATGGATAACAGAATGCGCTTTTCATGTGAACCCCCCTGTGTAACCATATACTTGTAAGGTAAGTGTATATAGTTGTCGTAGTCAAGTCAAGTCAAGTCACCTTCATTTATATAGCGCTTTTAACAATATGGACTGTTTCAAAGCAGCTTTACAGTGATAACAGGAAACCAAAGCAACAGAGATTGTTTTGGCTTTACAGCAGCTCTAGAATAAAGTTATTGTCCAGCTAAAGTTAGTTTTGATTGACGACACCGTTTAACAGAAAATTCTTTAATGCGATCTGGACGCTCATTTGCATAAAACAGTTCCTGGTGGCTCTGATAATTTTTTATCGCTTCCGCGTAGCCACGTGAATCGGAATTATGCCGACAACGTTTTATCAGAACAGAGGTAAGGGGAAGGAAGCCTTCACTAGGGAGAGACTAGTTGACACTTCAGGACTGCGTTGTCGTTGTGTCCAGGCGCAGGTCCTTCATCAGATTAGGATACGGCCTGGATCCGGCGGACTGCGGTAAACCTCGGGATAAACAGAAAGACAAATATTAGCGTAGACGCCATCTTCTTAAGATGTACAAAGTAAATTAGGATTTATGGGAAGTGTTCCCGGTTCTGGCTGATCTAAACTATGCAGCCTGACATTGAATTATATAGGTCTATAATGTGTTATGTGTATTCTAATTCAAAGAGATGTGTTTTTAGTCTAGATTTGAACCTGACAATGTTAGGAAGATTGTTTCTAAAGTGTTGGCGCTAAATAGGAAAAGGATCTACCGCCAGCAGTCGATTTTGATTTTCTAGGTATTATCAACTGGCGAGCTAAACCATTTAGTGCTTTGTAAGTAATCAACAATATTTTAAAATGTATATGATGTTTAATAGGGACCCAATGCAGTGTTGACAGAACCGGGCTAATATGGTCATACTTCCTGGTTCTGATAAGAACTCTAGCTGGTGCGTTTTGGACCAGCTGTAGTTTGTTTATTAATTGTGCAGGGCAACCATCCATAAGAGCATTAAAATAATCTAGCGTTGATGTCATGAACGCATTAATTAATTGTTCTACATTTGTCATTGAGAGCATATGACGTAATTTAGATATATTTTTTAGATGGAAAAATGCGGTTTTACAGATACTATTCACATGACTTTGAAATGAAAGATTGCTATCAAAGAGCACACACCCAGGTTCCTAACTTACGACGAGGACTTGACGGAGCAGCCATCAAGTGTTAGACAGTACTCTAGGTTCCCTTTCGAACGGTCACTTCGTATTGCGTAGCTATACGCAGTAGGGAAACTCCTTTTCCTCGATTTACTGAAGCCTTTATGTAAAGCGCATTTGCAGCTGCACAGCTAGAACATGAGCGTCTGGCTCGCTCATAGGCTGCGCTGCGGCAACTGCACATCCAATGGCGCGGGCGCCTCTGACGTACGACCAATGAGAACACTCTGCGTCATACACGTCAGAGCCCGCCAAGGGGGCGTGACCTCAGTCTATAATAGCCCCCGAATTCGCCATTATAGCAGATTTTACTCCTTCAGCGACAAACTTCACGTCTCTGACCATTTATTGAGCCTTCGCCGTCGAACAAGCCTTCAGCCTGAGCCAGCTACAGTTCAGCAGACGACACATTTCACCGTGTTTCTCCTGACGCCGTCTCTCCTGTGGCTATCCGGCGATATCCTTTTCATTGCTCATTGTATATTGTGGATTATTTGTACGAGCGTTGTTCAAATGCCTCATGTTAAGACCTGCGCCACGTGCGGATGCAAGCTGCACGAGGCGGACGAACACGCTAGCTGCATTCCATGCCTGGGACTTCACCACGCGGAGAATGCACTGTCTGCCGGCGGATGTGCGGCCTGCGAGAGCATGCCTATCTCCGTGCTGCGAACTCGGCTAGCCCTCTCCCGTGACGGCGACGCCGCCTCTCCCGCGCTTCCTTTTCCGGCCCTACTTCAGCCAAGGAAGAAGAAGCGCCGCAGCCAACGGCAGCCGGAGAACATGGATGTTAGTGAACGCACGCCGGCCTCGTCCCCGTGTGCCTCACTCTCTCCAACCCGTTCATCTCCGGTCCTGTTCGAGGGAGATCAGCGCCCCCCCCACGTGGCGGGCCTTGTCTCCTTCGGCGGGCCTAGCGAGCACGACGACAGCCTGTCTATCGCTGCGTCTGAGGAAGAATGGCCGGGCTCTTTCGACCCCGTCATGGCTTCCCAGCCGACGCCCAACGCCTCAGCTACCAGGACTAAATCCGACGCGGAAATGCTTCGGATCCTGACACAGGCCGTAGCGGACCTCGAGCTCGAGTGGGCCGCGCCCGCTGAACCCCCTCGAAGTCGGCTGGATGGCTGGTTTCTGCCAGGGCACCAACAGGCCCCTCGTCACAAGCCAGCGCCATTTTTTCCTGAGGTACACGAGGAGCTTACCAAGGCCTGGCGCACTCCTTATTCTACACGAGGCCCCGCAGTTTTCGCGACGCTCTCCTCCGTGGACGGAGCAGCGGAAAAAGGCTATGAGTCGTTGCCGCCCCTCGAAGAGGCGTTGGCCGCTCATCTCTGCCCGAACACAGCTGCTAGCTGGCGAACTAGAGCTGTGCATCCCAACAAGCCGTGCCGTAGCACTTCAGCCCTCGCCGGACGCGCGTATTCCGCCTCCGGTCAGGCTGCATCGGCCCTGCACACGATGACCGTGCTGCAGGTTTACCAGGCCAAACTCCTCCGGTCTATGGACGAGGCTGGCCCGGACCCTGAGGCTTTTCGGGACCTTCGGAGCGCCACAGACCTGGCCCTGAGAGCTACTAAGGCCACAGCGCAGGCTATCGGGAGGAATATGGCGAGTTTGGTCGTGCTCGAGCGCCACCTCTGGCTTACCCTCACTGACATTAAGGACGCGGAGAGAACAAAGTTCCTCGACGCCCCAGTATCCAGCACCGGCCTCTTCGGCCCGGCAGTGAAGGGGTTCTCAGAAAGATACACCGAGGCACAGAAAGCGTCCCAGGCCATGCGTCACTTCCTGCCTAAGCGCTCTAGCTCGGCGTCAAGTGCTCACAAGCTAGCCCCGCCGACGCCTCGGCCAACAAAGCCCACGAAGCAGGCCTCTCAGCCCCGCCCTGCGGCTGATGCCCAGCGCCAGCCGAGAGCAACCAAGCGCTTCCCGCTTCCCGCTTCCCCGACGCCAAGGCCCCAGACCCAGCGCCGCGCCTCACACAGCGCCGCCAAAGTCGTCCTAGCATGCAGGGGAAAGAGAGAGGGCACAGGTCCCGCACTCGCCGGACCACCCTTGAAGAAGTCAACAAAACTTCCCACAGCCCCTTGTTCAGTTCAGGTGGCTGGGGATTTTATTACTGCAAACAGGCCCGCAACAGTAAGCGCGTTCTTGCAAACAAACGCCGTTTTCACGGCGACCCATATAAAGCACAAAAAGAGTATGTTTCACAAACACAATACGTGGGTTCACGGTCCCCCTTCATCAGGCGGCCCCTCCCCCGTTATAATACTGCCTTCCCTACACGCAAATGCTTGTACAGTCAGTCCAATACTAAATGTGTGCACAAATCACAATATAAGGGTATCAGGTCCCCCTTCACTAGGCGGCCCCTCCCCTGTTGTAACACTGACTTCCCCACACGCGAATGCTTGTACAGTCAGTCCAATACTCAATATATGCACAAATCACATGATAAGGGTATCCGGTCCCCCTACATTAGGCGACCAGCCCCAGTCAGTGTGTCAAGCCCTAGCCACACGTGTTCTAGCCTGGCAAGCTATCCCCGGTGTGTCGAGTTGGGTCATAAACACTATAAAGCGAGGTTACTCGCTCCAATTCGCTCGCAGACCCCCGAAATTTCAGGCGGTTCTCGAGACTTCGGTGAGAAGCAACGTGGGTCACGTGCTTCGCACCAAAGTACAGAATCTATTAGCAAAAGGGGCGATAGAATTAGTCCCCCCCGCGCTGAAACACATGGGTTTTTACAGCCGCTATTTTCTGATTCCGAAAAAAGACGGCGGTCAAAGACCCATTCTAGATTTGAGACATTTGAACAAAGCTCTCATGAGACGGCCGTTCAAAATGTTAACTATCAAACATATCCTCGCGCAAGTGCGCACGGGGGATTGGTTTGTCACAATGGATCTGAAAGACGCTTACTTTCACATTCAGATAAACCCTCGTCACAGGCCATTCTTGAGATTCGCCTTCGAGGGCCAAGCTTATCAATACACCGTTCTGCCGTTCGGTCTATCGTTAGCACCCCGTACATTCACGAAGTGTGTGGATGCAGCGCTTTCTCCTCTGAGACATCAGGGAGTGCGTGTGTTAAATTATCTCGACGACTGGCTGGTGCTGGCACAGTCGAGAACCGAGCTATTAGCTCACAGGGATTTGATTCTCACCCATCTAAAATGCCTGGGTTTCACAATCAATGTTTCAAAAAGCAAACTAACCCCCAGCCAGAGTGTGATCTTTCTGGGTACAGTTTTAGACTCGAGAGCGATGACAGCGCGACTCACACCAGAGCGCGCGCTCACAGTGCGAGCGCTTACAGGCACTTTCAGAGCGCGCGAGCACGCGCCACTGAAGAAATTTCAGAAACTACTTGGTCTCATGGCAGCAGCATCGCCAGTACTCCGCTTGGGATTACTGCGCATGCGCCCGCTGCAGCATTGGCTGAAACGACGTGTGCCAACTCACGCATGGCAGTCAGGCAACTTGCGCGTTATGGTAAATCACGGTTGTTTAAGAACCCTGATTCCCTGGCGAGCGCAGAACTGGTACCACGAGGGGGTGACAATGGGAACAATTTCCAGAAGGAAAATGGTTCTTACAGATGCGTCCAACCTGGGTTGGGGAGCGCTGCACGAGGGCATGCCTGCATCCGGCCTCTGGTCGAGCACGGAGCAGAGCTTACATATCAACTGTCTGGAGATGAAAGCAGTTGGATTGGCCCTGAAAGCATTTCTGTCGAACCTCAGGGGTCACCACGTTTTAGTCCGCACAGACAATATATCAGTGGTGGCCTACATAAATCGCCAGGGGGGCATCAGGTCAGGAAACCTGCATGCGATGGCGAGAGACCTCCTCTTATGGGCACAAACCAACCTGAGCTCTCTGAGAGCAGCGCATATACCGGGCATCCAGAATGTGGGCGCGGATATGCTTTCACGGGGCAACACTCCCCTCGGCGAGTGGTCCCTGAACCCACAGACGGTCAGTCTGATATGGAAGGTGTTTGGCGAGGCCGAAGTCGACCTGTTCGCCTCGAGAATCAACACCCACTGCAAATTGTTCTTCTCGAAGGACAGGGACGCCCATGTCTGGCCCAACCGTCCCCTTTATGCCTTTCCCCCCGTCTCGATGATTCCACAAGTCATCAAACGGGTCAGAGAGAGCGGGTGCCCAGTCCTTCTGGTGGCCCCTCTCTGGAAAACCAGACCGTGGTTCCCGGAACTGGTTCAGTTATCGGACACAATCCCATGGCCTGTCCCACTGAGGAAAGACCTCCTCACACAGGCGAACGGGACATTGTGGCATCCGAGACCCGATTTATGGGCCCTCCATGTGTGGCCCCTCAACGGGTACCCAAAGACCTTCCTGAGAAGGTCTTAAGCACTATATCTGAAGCCAGGGCCCCGTCGACTCGGCGCCTTTACGCTTCGAAATGGTCAGGTTTTTCCAGCTGGTGCTCGAAAAATCAGGCTGACCCAGAGTCATGTGAGATATCTGTAGTTCTCTCATTCTTACAGGAGCTGCTGGATGCGGGTCGCTCCCCGTCCACGCTCAAAGTGTATGTGGCAGCCATAGCAGCACATCATGTTCTGGTGGCTGGCCAGTCACTAGGAAGAAACGACCTGGTCGTCAGATTCCTTAAAGGTGCTAGGAGAATGAACCCCTCCAGACCTCCATCTGTGCCATCTTGGGACCTCTCCACGGTCCTGGGGGCTCTGAAAGGTCCACCTTTCGAACCGCTCCAATCGGTTGATCTAAAACCCCTCTCGCTGAAGACCGCTCTCCTTATGGCTTTGGCATCTATCAAGCGAGTGGGAGATCTGCAGGCACTCTCTGTGAGCCCTGCATGTTTGGAGTGGGGTCCAGATGACTCCAGAGTCGTCCTCAAGCCCAGACATGGTTACGTTCCTAAAGTGCTCTCAACACCGTTCAGAGCACAGGTGGTGACGTTATCAGCCCTCCCTCCTTCTGCAGAGGATGGAGAGGTTAATCTTCTCTGCCCTGTCAGAGCGCTGAGAATCTATCTGGAGCGTTCTGCGTCTTTTAGACAATCAGAACAGCTTTTTGTCTGCTTTGGTGGTAGATCTAAGGGGGATCCAGTCACTAAGCAAAGACTGTCTAGATGGATAGTGGATGCTATTTCTATGGCTTATACCGCAGCGGGTCAAGTTTGCCCTATAGGCGTCAAGGCCCATTCAACCAGAGGTATGGCCTCGTCATGGGCTTGGTCATCTGGCATTCCCATTAGTGATATTTGTGATGCGGCCGGCTGGTCCTCGCCTTCCACATTTATGAGTTTTTATAATATGGAAGTGCCTTCCCTGCAGGCGAAGGTGCTTTCGGTATGATTAAGACCCGTTGGTGGCCGGTCTTGTCATATATTACTGTGCACAATCACATTCACATATATACATGAAACCCGCTGCTGGCCGGTTGTAGTTCATACATAAACCCGCTGTGGCTGGTTATATTTATATATATATAAACCCGCTTTTGGCCGGTTATATGACATATATAAAACCCGCTTTGGCCGGTTATATGACATATATAAATTCCATACATATATAAAACCCGCTTCGGCCGGTTATATTCCATAACAGATATCAACCCGCTTTAGCTGGTTAAGATTTCATATATAAACCCACTTGACTGGGTATATGTTCGTATACTAATAACCCCGACAGAGTCTGGGTTCATTGGTGTAGTATATTGGGTATTTCTACTGATGTATACTACTGAGACCTGACGGTGTCTGGTCTATTTTTACATAAATTATGCGGTTATGGCTTGTTCTGTACGCTCAGGGGTCCTGAGTTGCAGTGACAGCCAGTTACTCAGTGCGGCGTTTTGCATGGCGTCCCCACTGCGTATAGCTACGCAATACGAAGTGACCGTTCGAAAGGGAACTACTCGGTTACTCACGTAACCTCAGTTCCCTGAGTTAGGGAACGAGTATTGCGTAGCCAGCCGCACTATGGTAACATGGCAAGTTGTCGCTTCAGTCGTTAAACCTGCTATAATGGCGAATTCGGGGGCTATTATAGACTGAGGTCACGCCCCCTTGGCGGGCTCTGACGTGTATGACGCAGAGTGTTCTCATTGGTCGTACGTCAGAGGCGCCCGCGCCATTGGATGTGCAGTTGCCGCAGCGCAGCCTATGAGCGAGCCAGACGCTCATGTTCTAGCTGTGCAGCTGCAAATGCGCTTTACATAAAGGCTTCAGTAAATCGAGGAAAAGGAGTTTCCCCACTGCGTATAGCTACGCAATACTCGTTCCCTAACTCAGGGAACTGAGGTTACGTGAGTAACCGAGTAGTTATTACGTGAGGAAGTTTTCTGTCCAATAATTAGAATCTCTGTTTTTTCAGAATTAAGTAGTAGGAAATTACTAGTAATCCAATTTTTTATATCAGCTATGCATTCCGTTAATTTGGTGAATTGGTAAGTTTCGTCAGGGCTTGAAGAAATATAGAGCTGAGTATAATCAGCATAACAGTGAAAACTAATGCCATGCTTCCTAATGATATCTCCTAAGGGTAGCATGTGCAGAATGAACTGTAACGGTCCTAGTACTGAGCCTTGTGGTACACCATACTGAACTTTTGATTGATAAAACATCTCTTAATTTACTGCTACAAACTGATAACGGTCATATAAGTATGATTTAAACCATGCTAATGCAATTCCACTAATGCCAACATAATTTGAGTCTATTTAAAAGAATGTTGTTCTGCCCTTCAGGCATTTAAGTTTAATTTTATGCTTTTAATTTGGTATACTTTCAGTTTCTTTCAGACTCTTATTTTGACGTTTGTTTACTGAGCTAAAACGGAAGTAGGAAACCACCTTAGAAACACATTAGAAAACGGCAGACTGGTTAAAAAAATGCAGACGGTCATTGCGCCAGAGAAAATTCATCCTGCCTGTTGATTTCCCAGTAGAAGCATCGCTTGTATGTATATAATCTTTGTTCTAAGTTAACTTTTAAGCATATTGAATTTGTGCTGTAAAAGTAATGTTCATGAAAGCTAGGTGGCTTAGCTAATTTCAGTATTTTGCTGTTTGTTTCCTAGTTTCACTCTCTCATCACTCGTCTCATATGTATGGATTCAGTACAATGTGAAGAAAATAAAACTGCATACAAAGAATTCAGGATTTTTTCATGTTCATGAATAGAGAGAGTTTAGCTCACTGTTTAGTTGGAGTTGTTACACCTCAGCGAGAAAAGTACAAATGTTGTGGTCAATAGTATCAAATGCAGCACTAAGATCAAGTAACACCAATAGCGAGATACAACCACGATCGGATGATAAGAGCAAATAATTTGTGACTCTAATGAGAGCTCTCTCAGTACTATGGTACGGTCTAAATTCTGACTGAAAATCCTGGCAGATACCATTTCTTTCTAAAAAGGAACATAGTTGTGAGGATACTGCCTTTTCTAGTATCTTTGACAGAAAAGGTAGATTTGAGATCGGCCTGTAATTGACTAATTCTGTAGGATCAAGTTGCGTTTTTTTAACAAGTGGTTTAATCATAGCCAGTTTAAAAGTTTTTGGTACGCATCCTAGTGACAAAGATGAATTAATGATATTGAGAAGAGGATCTATGACCTCTGTAAGCATCTCTTTCAATACTTTAGTCAGAATAGGGTCTAACATACATGTTGTCGATTTAGATGATTTAATGAGTTTAGATATTTTGAGTTTAGATATAGCAATGAATGAATCGAATATTTCGTCAGTGAGACTACAATTCACTGCAATTGTCTACTACAGTATCGCATCAGACATAGTTATATTTTTTTCCCTGATATTATCCATCTTATAAATGAAGAAGGTTATAAAGTCATTACTGTTGTGCTGCTTGCAAACTTCTGGGCTTGAAACTTTATTTTTCGTCAGTTTTGCATCTGTTTCGAATAAATACCTAGGGTTTTGTTTATTTTCTTCTAATAACGTTGAAAAATAAGCAGATCTAGAAGTTTTTAAGGCCTCTCTGTATGCAATCGAGCTCTCCTTCCATGAAATGCAAAATACCTCTAGTTTTGTTTTCTTCCAGTTTCGCTCCATTTTTCTGGCTGCTCTCTTTAGGGCCTGAGTGTGCTCGTTGTACAACAGTGCTGGACTATTTTCTTTGATCTTCTTTAAGCGGAACGGAGCAACTGTGTCTAAAGTGCTGGAAAAGATAGAGTTAAAAGTTTCTGTCGCAATATCGAGTTGTTCTAAGCTATCTGGGATGCTGAGATGATGAAACTGATCAGGAAGATTATTAAAAAAGCCTTGGCTAAATGATGTTTACACGAGCCTAGATAATGATCTGAGATGTCATCGCTCTGCTGCAGAATTTCAACAGCATCAAAATTGATTCCATGTGATAATATTAGATCTATAGTATGATTATGACAATGAGTAGGTCCTGACACGTGTTCTCTAACTCCAATAGAGTTCTTTAAATGCCAATCCCAATGCATCTTTTTCATTATCTACATGTATATTAAAATCACCAATAATTAGGTATAATTATTAATAATTATAATTACAAATAACTTTATCTGCAACCAGTACTAACTCTGATAGAAAGTCAACAAATTCTTTGATAAAGTCTGTATGGTGCCCTGGTGGCCTGTATACAGTAGCCAGCACAAATCTTAAACGTGATTTATCATTTGCACTATATATTGTTACATTAAGCACCAACACTTCAAAATAATTATATTTGAAACTAGACTTCTTAGTATTTTTTTTAAATATTATAGCTGTCATACACAGCACATCTACTATGTAGGTTATAGTCTGTAATCATATCATTAACAATAAGTGCTTTTGAAGTGAGGGATCGAATATTCAGCAACCCAAGCTTTATCATTTGTTCATTTGTATTATTTCTGTTTTTTATTGAACATCAATTAAATTTTTACCCTTAGATGGGTTTGGAAGTTTTTTTGTATTTCCTAATTCTGGGAACAGACACAGTCTCAATATGATGATATCTAGGTGAAAGAGCCTCTATGTGATGGGATTTATCTGACCTTGGTGACGTGAGACAGCAGGCAGAAGGTCGGTTTAGCCAGTCTGTCTGCTTCCTAACCCGAGCCCCAGATTGTCATTTTTGAGCTCTAAGACTATGTGCCATATTACTTGTCACGGTTCATGGATTCATTGACTCGCCCTCGCTAGGTGTGTGCGTGTTGTGTGAATGGGCGCGGCTCATCAGCACGGCTCGTTATCTCCGCTGATGAGCTGATCAGCGCCAGCTGTTTTGAATGAGAATGTCCTATATATTGTTTGTCATGTTGTCTGGTCTCTGTCAGATGGTTGTTGAGGTTCACGGATTACTCACCGTCCTTTCTCCTTGCCCAGTGTCTGTTCTCCTGTATTTTGGACTCTGCCCTGTTCTGAGGAGCGTCAGCCGTTTCCAGTCTGTTCCTGATCCGGTGTTTTCCGCCTCGTTCTGGGAAGCAGCAGCCGCTTCCAGAGACTGTTCCTGTTCTGTGGTATCTGCCCTTTTCTGAGAGGATTCTTCTGTTTCCTGCCTTGCCGTCTGCCCACGGAGTCCTGTGTTACCGAGCCTGTGTTCTGTCGCCTGTCTGTCATCCACTGCATTGTTTGCCACTACCTTGTGTTTAATAAACACCTGTATTCACTCGCGATTTAATCCACGACTGTTCTTTCGTGCCGTGACAGAACCATCTGACCACCTACATGGATTCAGCGAGTGCAGCCGAGGTCGGGAAGATGGTCGCCGAGAACCACGCCCGCATGGATCGACAAGATGAACAGATCGGATCCTCGGGTCGGGCGATACAGGCTCTGGTAACACAGGTGTCGGAGCTCACCTCTCAGATACAACGTCTGAGAGGTCCCGCTGCGCCAGCCCCGCCCCCGCCTGTTCCCCCGGAGTCTCCGAATTTCAACCGACCAGAGCCGCGCATTCCCACTCCGGAGAGGTATTCTGGGGAACCAGACCTGTGCAGAGCGTTTTTAACAAAATGCTCTATTTTTTTCTCTCTCCAGCCTGTGACGTTTTCCTCTGAGGAGAGTAAGGTGGCACTCGTTATGACGCTGCTGTCTGGACGCGCGGCTCAGTGGGGAACAGCGGTGTGGCAGAATAGACACGCTTGCTGCTCCTCGTTCCAAGCACTCGAGCAAGAGATGAGGCGCGTGTTCGACCGCGCGGTTGCCGGACGGGAGGCGGCCCGCCATCTTGTCGATCTCCGTCAGAATAACAGCTCTGTTTCCGACTATTCCATCCAGTTTCGGACATTGGCCGCCGAGTGCAAATGGAACGAGGAGGCGCAGTGGGACCTTTTCCTGCATGGGCTGGCTGACCGTGTTCAGAAGGAAATTTACACACTGGAATTACCCAAGACTCTTGATGGACTGATTGAACTGGCAATCCGAGTCGATGCACGCCTACAACAGAGAGGGAATCGACAGTTCCAGACTCCGAGGGTGGAGGTCGCGGAGTTTCCCGGTTTCAGAGTAACGAACACGGTCAGTTCCTCGAACGATCGGGAGCCCATGCAGGTAGGTCGAGCTCGACTCTCCCGGGAGGAGAGAGAACACCGCCGCTCGAGGGGTCTGTGTCTTTACTGCGGGGAGGCCGGCCACTTCGTTTCCACCTGTCCTTTAAAAGGCCAAGCCCGGCGGTAGGACGGAGGCTACTGTCGGGCGGACTTTCCTTGACCAGACCCTCGAACGCCACCCTCCTCCCGGTGAGACTCCAGTGGGCAGATCATTCCTTCAACGGCCAGGCGCTGGTGGATTCAGGAGCGGAGGGAAACCTGATGGACTCGTCGTTGGCCCACAAGCTTCACCTCCCCATCACTGCCTTGGACCACCCTATCACCATCCACGCACTAAATGGACAGGAACTCCCGGGCATCACTCACATTACTGGGCTCGTCACACTCATCACTTCGGGTAACCACACTGAGAGGATTTCACTCTATCTCACTCGGTCACCTCACGCTCCCCTTGTCCTGGGTCATCCGTGGCTGGTGAGACACGGACCCCGGATAGAGTGGGGACAGAACTCTGTGTCCAGTTGGAGTGAGAAATGTTATGCCTCATGTCTTTTGTCTGCTGTTCCGTCTGTTTCTCGTTCTGTGTTGCAGGAGGAGCCAGTGAACCTGTCTAACGTGCCACCGGAGTATCTAGACCTGAAGGAAGTGTTCAGTAAGTCCCGGGCTGCTTCTCTTCCTCGGCATCGTCCTTACGACTGTGCTATAGATTTACTGCCAGGTACGTCTCCGCCTAAGGGCAAGTTATATTCGCTTTCTGTTCCAGAAAGGGAGGCTATGGAGAAATATATTTCTGATTCTCTAGCAACTAAGTTCATTCGCCCCTCCTCTTCTCCAGCGGGGGCGGGATTCTTTTTTGTAGGGAAGAGGGATGGTTCTCTGCGACCTTGTATTGATTACCGGGGGTTGAACAACATCACGGTAAAGAATACTTATCCTTTGCCGTTGATGTCTTCAGCTTTCGAGAGGTTGCAGGGAGCATCAATTTTCACAAAACTGGATTTACGTAATGCATATCATTTGGTTCGCATCAGGAAGGGGGATGAGTGGAAGACCGCGTTCAACACCCCCAGGGGGCATTTTGAATATTTGGTTATGCCGTTTGGGCTTTCCAACTCCCCAGCGGTCTTCCAGGCACTCGTCAATGATGTGTTGAGAGACATGGTAGATCAGTTCATATATGTTTACCTGGATGACATATTGATTTTTTCTTCGTCTCTCCAGGAGCACGTTCAACACGTCAGACGAGTGCTTCAGAGGTTGCTAGAGAATGGGCTTTTTGTCAAGGCGGAGAAATGCGCGTTTCATGCACAGTCTGTTCCTTTTCTAGGGTACATCATCTCGTCTGAGGGAATACGAATGGATCCTGAGAAGGTTAAGGCTGTGGTGGAGTGGCCAAGTCCAGATTCCCGTAAGGCCCTACAGAGGTTTCTGGGGTTCGCCAACTTCTACCGGCGTTTTATTCGCAACTTCAGCCAACTAGCCGCGCCTCTGACTGCCTTGACCTCCCCCAGAACGGTGTTCAGGTGGTCAGACACAGCTGAGGCTGTGTTTGCTAAACTTAAGGGCCGCTTCGTTTCAGCCCCCATCCTTATAGCCCCTGATTCATCACGTCAGTTCGTGGTGGAGGTCGATGCGTCAGAGGTGGGGGTAGGAGCAGTGCTGTCCCAGCGTTCTCCCACAGACGACAAGATGCATCCCTGTGCGTTTTTTTCCCGCCGCTTATCGCCTGCCGAACGTAACTACGACATCGGTAACAGAGAGTTGTTGGCAGTCAAGTTAGCGTTGGAAGAATGGCGTCACTGGCTAGAGGGGTCGGGGGTACCTTTTATCGTCTGGACCGATCACAAGAACTTGGAATATATCAGAACTGCCAAAAGATTGAACTCCAGGCAGGCTCGGTGGGCACTTTTTTTCGGTCGTTTTGATTTTGTTCTCTCGTATCGCCCGGGTTCCAAGAACATCAAACCCGACTCTTTATCTCGTATTTTTGACCGTTACGAACGCCCGTCTACTCCCGAGTGCATTTTACCCGAGACCCTATTCGTCTCCACACTCACATGGGAGGTCGAGTCGAAGGTCAAGTCGGCCTTAGAAGGGGTAACGCCTCCGCCCGGTTGCCCACCGAATCGCTTGTTTGTGCCGGAGGGATTACGGTCAGACGTTATCCAGTGGGGGCATTGTTCCAACGTGGCTTGTCATCCAGGAGTTAATCGTACTAGTTATTTAGTCAAGCAACGATTCTGGTGGCCACTTATGGCTCGTGACATCCACAGTTTTGTTTTGGCTTGCTCGATTTGTGCCATTGGTAAGACTTCCAATCGACCTCCAGATGGGTTACTTCAACCGCTGCCTGTCCCTTCGAGACCCTGGTCCCACATAGCGCTAGATTTTATTACCGCCCTCCCACCCTCCCAAGGTAACACGGTCGTTGTAACCGTGGTGGACCGGTTCTCTAAGGCGGCTCATTTCATCCCCTTGCCCAAATTACCTTCAGCCAAGGAGACGGCGTTGACAGTCGTAGACCACGTCTTCCGTTTACATGGCCTCCCGGTGGACGTGGTCTCCGACAGGGGACCCCAGTTTGTGTCCAAATTTTGGCGAGAATTTTGTAGATTGCTGGGAGCGACTGTCAGTCTGTCCTCAGGGTTTCATCCCCAGAGCAATGGCCAAACCGAGAGAGCCAACCAAGATTTGGAAAGGGCGTTACGATGTTTGGTCTCCAAGAATCCTTCTTCCTGGAGTCAGCAACTCTCTATGGTGGAGTACGCACACAATACGTTACCGGTGTCGTCAACGGGCCTATCTCCGTTTGAGTGTAGTGTAGGTTACCAGCCACCAATTTTTCCCAGTCTGGAATCCGAAGTCGCGGTTCCCTCTGCCCACGCCTTTATCCAGAGGTGTCAACGCACGTGGATCAGAGCCCGTGAGACTCTGCTCCAGGTGGGTGCACGCACCAAGGCTAAGGCCGATCGCCACCGGTCTAAACCTCCCGTATACGTCGTTGGTCAAAAAGTGTGGCTTTCAACCAGGAACATTCCGCTCCGCTCCGTTTCTAATAAACTTGCTCCCAAATTTATTGGCCCATTTACTGTCACCAAGATCATTAGTCCGGTGGCAGTCCGCCTCAACCTTCCTCCAGCGTACAGAAGGATTCATCCCGTTTTCCATGTATCTAAAATTAAACCTGTGTTTCATTCACACATTAATCCGCCTGCCCCGGTCCCCCCCCCGCCGCGACTCGTAGATGGGGAACCAACGTATTCGGTTAATCGTATACTGGATTCGAGACGGAGGGGACGTGGATTCCAGTATTTGGTGGACTGGGAGGGTTACGGTCCGGAGGAGAGAAGTTGGGTTCCTGCCAAGGACATCCTGGACCACTCCCTTATCGATGATTACAATCGACAGGTAAGGGTGTCTGGGAATGCCAGGCGGCATTCCTAGGAGGGGGGGTACTGTCACGGTTCATGGATTCATTGACTCGCCCTCGCTAGGTGTGTGCGTGTTGTGTGAGTGGGCGCGGCTCATCAGCACGGCTCGTTATCTCCGCTGATGAGCTGATCAGCGCCAGCTGTTTTGAATGAGAATGTCCTATATATTGTTTGTCATGTTGTCTGGTCTCTGTCAGATGGTTGTTGAGGTTCACGGATTACTCACCGTCCTTTCTCCTTGCCCAGTGTCTGTTCTCCTGTATTTTGGACTCTGCCCTGTTCTGAGGAGCGTCAGCCGTTTCCAGTCTGTTCCTGATCCGGTGTTTTCCGCCTCGTTCTGGGAAGCAGCAGCCGCTTCCAGAGACTGTTCCTGTTCTGTGGTATCTGCCCTTTTCTGAGAGGATTCTTCTGTTTCCTGCCTTGCCGTCTGCCCACGGAGTCCTGTGTTACCGAGCCTGTGTTCTGTCGCCTGTCTGTCATCCACTGCATTGTTTGCCACTACCTTGTGTTTAATAAACACCTGTATTCACTCGCGATTTAATCCACGACTGTTCTTTCGTGCCGTGACATTACTAGAGAGAAGAGCAGCACCATCCCAGGAGGGATGAATACCATCTCTTTTCAACAGGTCAGGTCTGCCCCAAAAACTTTTCCAATTGTCTATGAATTATATATTATTTTGCAGACACCACTTAAACAGCCAGCCATTGAGTGATGACAATCTGCTAACTATCTCATCACTCCTTCGAACAGGAAGGGGGCCAGAGCAAATTACAGTGCCTGACATCGTACTTGCGAGTTCACACACCTCTTAAACATAAATTTTTGTGATCTCTGACTGGCGAAGTCAAACATCATGAGTGCCGGAGTGAATATTAATCTTAGAGAATTTACGATTAGCATTAGCCAGCACTTTCAAATTTTCTTTGATGTCAGGCGCTCTTGGCTCCCGGCAAACATGTGACTATGGAGGCTGGTGTCTCTATTTTCACGTTCCGTGTAATAGAATCACCAATAACTTGGGCACATTTAACAGGATTCTCAGTGGATGTTTCACTGAGTGGGGAGAATCTGTTTAATGTTGTAATCGGTACGGAAGAGCTGTGTTTTGTCCCGCGACTACAGCGCCTCACCGTCACCCAATTGCCCTACTGCACGGGCTCTACTTCAGCCGAAACTGAACAATGTACAGTGTTCTCTAAGCTAGTAACATCCAAAGTAGTATCTAAAGCCCTTGCACTCTTACAATTAACCTTAATTAAAGTTTGGATGCGTGTATCTATTTCTGAAATCTTATACGTCAGCCTATCTCCCTGCATTTATCACATGTAAATCCTGTGCTGACAGAGAAGGCTATACTATACATGTTACATGAAGTGCAAGTCACAATAAGAGGAGAAGATGACATGACTCACCATGTTTGTTGACTGATTCTACTTACCACAGCTATGATGGATTTGTAAAAGTCGCGAGCACGCGAGCTAAATACATAAATAAAGAGCGCACGGATGGCACGCTAACAGGCTAGCGAAATAGTAGCTTGTTGTGCTAGCAACGATTTAGATTGAAGAAAGTCATGTCAGGTTATTATGTGATGTTGAGTAAGTTGTATTTAGCAGTATAAACAACAGGGAATGGTAGTAAATAATGATTCAAAACATAAAGATATACAAAGCTACAGACACAAACCAACAGCAAAGCAACAAGGCAGATAGGAGCAATCGAATCGTACTGGATTTTATCAGTTTAATCACCCTAGCATTAACCCCCCACCTCACCTGCTCTTGGTACCCTGTGTACATCATGAGGCCAATCAATTTTCTACAGTCTCATTGAACATCTGCCATTCGGAGAATGGCAAGTAAACATTGAGGTTATTTGACTGCTCCTACTGCCATTTATACTGGGTGAGACTGGCCTGGTTCCAAGATATATGCAAATCATGACTGCGACAGAAACAACATTGAAGTGGCTTTCCAAGCTTAGGAAAAATACCCAACTTGTGGTACTCCTTGCTAAAGAGATTAACCCTCTGGGGTCTGAGGTGTTTTCTGGGTCCTGTAGGTGTTCTGACATGCTCTGACATTTGTGCTTTTTTTCAGTTATTTATAAACATGTTAATGGCAAAGCTGTAAATTCACTCTATATAGCACAAACGGGGCTACCGTAATATGTGAGCAACATGTATGTACATGTTTGTACTTTTAAGATAATAATGTTTATGCATGGTTTGTGAAAAAACAAAAAACAAATGTCACTGAAATAAGGTCATAAAACCCATAGTAATTATTTCTTCACAAGACTTTTGAAAATTGTATCACGTAGCCTAGAATATTTGCTCCAAAACTATGTGAAAATCATCCTGCACACTCATTTAGATAAGACAATATATCGATATAAAATTTGTATGACATGTTTTGTGTGAGAAAGCTTTATGCGAGGAGGCGTCAATCTCTCATTAATATGAATGCATTTTACACCTGAGAAAGACAAAGACCCTCCCCTAATGGCCCTATCAGGTGCTATCAGGCCCGATCATTATGAGGAGCCTTGCACAAAGAATGAGGAGAAATTAAAAAAATAATGGCTTTTAGATTGTCTGGATTTATTTACAACACAACATAATGCAAAGATACACAACAAAGGGCAAAAAGCACATTAGTAAACACACTGATCTAAAGACAAAGACTTAAACAGTCACACACCTTTGTGCCATTCCTAAAACATAGTAGCCTACATACCTGTCATGTCCAAGGTGTTTTCATTTTACCATGTTCATGTACAGAGACTCATGTGAATGTTGAAGTCAGCAGGACTCATCCAGTGGCATCTGGTCCCTTTCTAAAAAAATAAAAAAATAAACACCTGTAAACATGTTGATATCAAGACAAACTATTGGGCTGCACGATTCTGGGAATACATTTTAGATTTTTCACTCACATACACACACACTGCCATTCAAAAGTTTGGGGTCGGTATGATTTTTAATGTTTTTAAAAGAAGTCACTTATGCTCACAAAGGCTGCATTTATTTGATTAAAAATACAAAACAAACCCAGTAACATTGTGAAATTAATATTTAAATGTAAATCAGCTGTTTTCTATGTAAATATATATTAAAGTGTAATTTATTCCTGTGATCAAAGCTGAATTCTCAGTATCATTACTCCAGTCTTCAGTGTCACATGATCCTTCAGAAAACAGTATAATATGATGATGTCACAGTCTTCGTCTGCACCGGTCTGTCTTAGTCATCTTCACTACACTTCCCAGCATCCTCTTGTCTCCACACCTGAATTCACTCCCTCAATCATCCACCTGTTCATCGTCTTAATCATCTGTGTCACCTGTCCTCACCTCGTTAGTGGACGTTTGTATCTGTATTTAGTTCTCTCTGTTCAGTCTGTCTTGGTCGGTTCTCGTCTATGTTAACTGGTGTTTGCATCCGCTCTGTCTGCCTGTACCTGTTTGTTGTTGTTGCTTTTGAGTAAATCTTTGAATTGGAGCTTTTTGCCTCAGCCTGTCTTCATCTACACCACAACCGTGACAGAAGAACCGACCATGAGGAAAAGGAGGGTTGGCAAGAAGGCAGATCACTGGATTTCCCAGGATGGGCGATCACTGGAGGAGTATGTGGAGGTCTATATCAACCTGTATCAGGACGTGAGTAGAGATGAGGAATCTCTCAAGCAGCAATTCTGGAGTGGGTTAGACGATCTACTCGCCCAGATGCTGCTGTTGGGAGATCTTCATCTCCCTTTTGTCGAGTTCATCGACCACACCTTGTGGGTTTGTGGATCCTCCCTCACTGTGGGCCCTGAGTCATGTTCTGCCGAGCCTGAGTCTGAGCTTTTTGACGACCTTCCTGAGCTTCTTCCGCCAGAGACCGTCCAGCCAGAGACCGTCCAGCCAGAGACCGTCCAGCCAGAGACCGTCCAGCCAGAGACCGTCCAGCCAGAGACCGTCCAGCCAGAGACCGTCCAGCCAGAGACCGTCCAGCCAGAGACCGTCCAGCCAGAGACCGTCCAGCCAGAGACCGTCCAGCCAGAGACCGTCCAGCCAGAGACCGTCCAGCCAGAGACCGTCCAGCCAGAGACCGTCCAGCCAGAGACCGTCCAGCCAGAGACCATCCAGCCAGCTCTGGAGGAGGCAGTGCTCCTCGTGAGATCCATGGCTGTTTTGTGTGTGTGGGCAGCACACACATTCGTCACAGCCCATGAACCTAGCTCGAAGCCCTCTTCACCGCTGGTCCCGTCCAGCACAGAGCCTTCACCGCTGGTCCCGTCCAGCACAGAGCCTTCACCGCTGGTCCCGTCCAGCACAGAGCCTTCACCGCTGGTCCCGTCCAGCACAGAGCCTTCACCGCTGGTCCCGTCCAGCACAGAGCCTTCACCGCTGGTCCCGTCCAGCACAGAGCCTTCACCGCTGGTCCCGTCCAGCACAGAGCCTTCACCGCTGGTCCCGTCCAGCACAGAGCCTTCACCGCTGGTCCCGTCCAGCACAGAGCCTTCACCGCTGGTCCCGTCCAGCACAGAGCCTTCACCGCTGGTCCCGTCCAGCACAGAGCCTTCACCGCTGGTCCCGTCCAGCACAGAGCCTTCACCGCTGGTCCCGTCCAGCACAGAGCCTTCACCGCTGGGCCCGTCCAGCCCTTCTGAGCCTTCACCGCTGGTCCCGTCCAGCCCTTCTGAGCCTTCACCGCTGGTCCCGTCCAGCCCTTCTGAGCCTTCACCGCTGGTCCCGTCCAGCCCTTCTGAGCCTTCACCGCTGGTCCCGTCCAGCCCTTCTGAGCCTTCACCGCTGGTCCCGTCCAGCCCTTCTGAGCCTTCACCGCTGGTCCCGTCCAGCCCTTCTGAGCCTTCACCGCTGGTCCCGTCCAGCCCTTCTGAGCCTTCACCGCTGGTCCCGTCCAGCCCTTCTGAGCCTTCACCGCTGGTCCCGTCCAGCCCTTCTGAGCCTTCACCGCTGGTCCCGTCCAGCCCTTCTGAGCCTTCACCGCTGGTCCCGTCCAGCCCTTCTGAGCCTTCACCGCTGGTCCCGTCCAGCCCTTCTGAGCCTTCACCGCTGGTCCCGTCCAGCCCTTCTGAGCCTTCACCGCTGGTCCCGTCCAGCCCTTCTGAGCCTTCACCGCTGGTCCCGTCCAGCCCTTCTGAGCCTTCACCGCTGGTCCCGTCCAGCCCTTCTGAGCCTTCACCGCTGGTCCCGTCCAGCCCTTCTGAGCCTTCACCGCTGGTCCCGTCCAGCCCTTCTGAGCCTTCACCGCTGGTCCCGTCCAGCCCTTCTGAGCCTTCACCGCTGGTCCCGTCCAGCCCTTCTGAGCCTTCACCGCTGGTCCCGTCCAGCCCTTCTGAGCCTTCACCGCTGGTCCCGTCCAGCCCTTCTGAGCCTTCACCGCTGGTCCCGTCCAGCCCTTCTGAGCCTTCACCGCTGGTCCCGTCCAGCCCTTCTGAGCCTTCACCGCTGGTCCCGTCCAGCCCTTCTGAGCCTTCACCGCTGGTCCCGTCCAGCCCTTCTGAGCCTTCACCGCTGGTCCCGTCCAGCCCTTCTGAGCCTTCACCGCTGGTCCCGTCCAGCCCTTCTGAGCCTTCACCGCTGGTCCCGTCCAGCCCTTCTGAGCCTTCACCGCTGGTCCCGTCCAGCCCTTCTGAGCCTTCACCGCTGGTCCCGTCCAGCCCTTCTGAGCCTTCACCGCTGGTCCCGTCCAGCCCTTCTGAGCCTTCACCGCTGGTCCCGTCCAGCCCTTCTGAGCCTTCACCGCTGGTCCCGTCCAGCCCTTCTGAGCCTTCACCGCTGGTCCCGTCCAGCCCTTCTGAGCCTTCACCGCTGGTCCCGTCCAGCCCTTCTGAGCCTTCACCGCTGGTCCCGTCCAGCCCTTCTGAGCCTTCACCGCTGGTCCCGTCCAGCCCTTCTGAGCCTTCACCGCTGGTCCCGTCCAGCCCTTCTGAGCCTTCACCGCTGGTCCCGTCCAGCCCTTCTGAGCCTTCACCGCTGGTCCCGTCCAGCCCTTCTGAGCCTTCACCGCTGGTCCCGTCCAGCCCTTCTGAGCCTTCACCGCTGGTCCCGTCCAGCCCTTCTGAGCCTTCACCGCTGGTCCCGTCCAGCCCTTCTGAGCCTTCACCGCTGGTCCCGTCCAGCCCTTCTGAGCCTTCACCGCTGGTTCCGTCCAGCATAGCCGGGCCTTCACCGCTGGTTCCGTCCAGCCCAGAGACTTGTAATGACTCTGTCACTCTCCCCATTAATTTTTTTGGGGGGGGCCATAGGCCCTCGCCGTGGGCGCCCAAGGACCCACGGCCACCCGAAGGGGCTTCTCCGCCATGGCCGCCCGAAGGGTCCTCACCGCCATGGCCGCCCGAAGGGTCCTCACCGCCATGGCCGCCCGAAGGGTCCTCACCGCCATGGCCGCCCGAAGGGTCCTCACCGCCATGGCCGCCCGAAGGGTCCTCACCGCCATGGCCGCCCGAAGGGTCCGCACCGCCATGGCCGCCCGAAGGGTCCGCACCGCCATGGCCGCCCGAAGGGTCCGCACCGCCATGGCCGCCCGAAGGGTCCGCACCGCCATGGCCGCCCGAAGGGTCCTCACCGCCCGGGATGCCCGAGGGTCCGACCGTTCCACCCTGGACGCCCGAGGGTTCGTCTGCTCAGCCCTGGCCACGTCCTGCTCCGCCATGGCCACGCCCACGTCCTGCTCCGCCATGGCCACGCCCACGTCCTGCTCCGCCATGGTCACGCCCACGTCCTGCTCCGCCATGGCCGCCTGCACTTCCTGATCCGCCCTGGAGGCTTCCCGTCCCAGTTTGGCCACGCCCTGGCCAGCCTTCAGGGCGCCCGCCCCCCCACCCCATTGATGTTCTACGGCACGAGGTCGTGCCTTGTTGAAGGGGGGCATTCTGTCACAGTCTTCGTCTGCACCGGTCTGTCTTAGTCATCTTCACTACACTTCCCAGCATCCTCTTGTCTCCACACCTGAATTCACTCCCTCAATCATCCACCTGTTCATCGTCTTAATCATCTGTGTCACCTGTCCTCACCTCGTTAGTGGACGTTTGTATCTGTATTTAGTTCTCTCTGTTCAGTCTGTCTTGGTCGGTTCTCGTCTATGTTAACTGGTGTTTGCATCCGCTCTGTCTGCCTGTACCTGTTTGTTGTTGTTGTTGTTGTACCTTGATGTTGGTGGTTCTGTTCCTGAGTCTTGTGCCCTAGCCAGAGTCTTTATGTAGTTTGAGTTTATTAAATAAAGTGTGCTGCAATTGGATCCTGCTTCCTCCTTGCTTCCACCTCATCATAACAGATGATGTGATGCTCAAGAAACATTTTTTATCATCATCAATGTTGAAAACAGTTATTTACATTTTTATTTCAGGATTCTTTGAATAGAAAGTTCAAAAGAACAGCATTTATCTGTTCAAAACTTTGGGGACAGTAAGAATTTTTATTTTATTTTTTAGGGGAAACAAATAAAATGGATCAATACTTTTATTCATCAAGGAGAAATTAAATTGATCAAAAGTGACTGAAAAGACATTTATAATGTTACAAAAGATTCTATTTCAAATAAATGCTGTTGTTTTTAACTTTGTTCATCAAAGAATTCTTAAAAAAAAGGTACACAACTGTTTTCAACATTGGTAATAATCATAAATGTTTCTTGAGCATCACATCATCATATTATACTGATTTCTGAAGGACCATGTGACACTGAAGACTGGAGTAATGATGCTGAAAATTCAGCTTTGATCACAGGAATAAATTACGCTTTTTACTATATATTCACATAGAAAACAGCTGTTTTACATTGAAATAATATTTCACAATATTACTGGGTTTGTTTTGTATTTTTAATCAAATAAATACAGCCTTGGTGTAACATTAAAAACAACATTAAAAATCGTACCGACCCAAAACTTTTGAACGGCAGTGTATATATGTATATGTATTTTGTAAATATATATACGAACACCTAGTTTGTTGTGCCTTGTATATAGGCATGTGTAGGGCTGCATAAAATAATAACAATAGCCTAGATAGCAGGCAGCCTATACATCGTTAAAATGAACACTTCAGTAACACTACACTAGACAAACATATATTGTTTATCATATGTTACTTCAAATATTTCTATTCGTTATGAAATGAGATGAGTTTGGCGTGAAGCCTAATGTGTGGCGTGTTGTGCTTTTCAAGCACACAGCGTGACTCAGGCCCAAACTCAGCGCGTGCAGCGATCGAGCCGCTCCAAACTATGAAAAATTATTGTTATATTATACGTTTCAGCAGATATCCACAAACACAGTATTTAACAGTTAACACAGGTTTAAACATTAAAATATTCACCATATTAGAATAAACACTCATACTAGCAAACTTGTACCTCATTACATAACATTTTAGGCTGGCACCAGTTTAGTAGCTACAATGTAAAGTTTATGCAACAATAAAACACTTACTATTATGTCTCTTACCTTAAAAATTGTTCTCATAATCAAAACGTGTCCTGGTAAATCCAAGGTAAATCCACAGCACAAACAGTCTTCCAAACTGATGAAAAGTAGAGAAATACTGGAGTCGCTGATTATTTGTTTCGAGCTGATGAGGGCGTTAACAGCTCTGTGTTCCTTCACGTGGATCATTTGAATGAGAACAGCTCGTGCGCGTGGGGGTGTGGTCAAATTAAAGTTAATGAGCTCAGGCTGGAGAAACTGTATAGATGTCGTTGCTTTCATACGGATTTCTTAAACCGAGAATATTTGTTTTTGATATGATTTACTTCATTTAAAAAAGGAGACTTCAAACTTTGTAAAGACATTACTTCCATGGGTGGGTGGCAAGTATTGGCTGAGTTACAGATCATTTTCTGTCGCATTTCAAAATGAACTTCACATTGAGACAGAAGACAGAACATGCGTCATGTTTTTTTTTTCTTTATTTTACGAAAAACACAACTTTTTGTTTTTATTATTAGTGTACACAAAAAAAGAAGACCTTTAACAGTTTTTAATGATGTATAACACTTGCCTGTATGACAAAAATCGACAGAGTTATTTGAGTTTCTTTTGCACTGACAAGAAAAAAAGCGAGACTATCACGCCGGCGCAATAGCTGACTCCAGGGGGTTAAGTGGATGATTTTTTTTTCTCATAATATCAATATACACTGAACAATATTATAAATGCAACACTTTTTTTGCCCCCATTTTGCCCACAAGACATTTTCTATGTACACAAAAGGCCTATTTCTCTCAAATATTGTTCACAAATCTGTCTAAATCTGTGTTAGTGAGCACTTCTCCTTTGCCGAGATAATCCATCCAACTCACAGGTGTGGCATATCAAGATGCTGATTGTTATTTCAGTTATGACAGTTATTTCGCTTTTTTTCCAGATTCAATCATATGCTCGTTCTTATTTAATAGAGCACGTTCACACATGCACAGTCTTCAAAAACGGTAATTTAAATATCTTGACAAACTCAAAATTGTAAATGACATTTGTATGTATTCTAAATAAAATACACAGGTTGTACTGAATGTCAGATTGCTTATTTTACTCAAGATACGGATTTATTAAGTCCACATGTCATGCATTATAGAAACTAGGCTTCTAACCACAGCTCAAGAGCTGTCATTTCAACCACACAACTTTGCGATGCTGTTTGCCAATGTTCGTTGGAACGATGGTTTCGGGAAACACCGACTCGTTCAACTATGCTGATAATGACGGAACTTGAGACCATAGTTGGCTAATGATGCTTTCGGGAAACGCACCGCTGGATTGGAACGGGAATAAAAATGACTGGGAGAGCCCAGAATCACCAGGACACTTACACACTCACCATAATAAGAGTCCTTAAATAGTACGGCCGCTTTCACCTCGTGCGTCTGCCACAACCATAACCCCAACAGGGCCAATAAGATCACCTATCCTGCCACACATTTACATATGCATGGAATAATTCTTAGGATTTTTTTAATGAACCAATTGGACAGCCATCTTGGGAGTGTACAATGCTGTTACTACTAATTTCTAGAGGCAGAAGTCGTGCCTACCAACTATGCTAGGCACAACAATCACCCAATGCTCTAATGCCACTCATAATCAAAAAGCTGTCCTTTAAACAAACAGAAATGGGTCTCTTGGAGCTGCAATAAGTTACGCTGTGGGCATGAATACAATCTGCTTTGGGTGATTCAAGTCAAATGCCACCCATATATTTAAATAAGCTGAAGATCATTCATTTTATTTTTATTTTTGATCACAAATTATGTTAAATGTTTTTAATCCACAATCTTCACCAGCTAAAATCACAGTTTCAGACAATCCCTTGAGACTTTCTGGGTAGTTTCTGATAGTTCCACCTCCTAAACAAATTTGGCTGCAGTTGAATGACTTTTACACTGACAGCATGTTTTCCTGGCAAAGCAGGAAGCTACTTTGTCAATCACTACTTGGATGCTGGTAGGCTGCCTAGGGAGGAGCCATTATTGCACAATCCAGGCCAGCTGTGAAACTTGGACCCGCACAGGTTTCAACGAGTCATATATCTATTTCTGAAACTTCTAGGTTGCACATGCCAAGGAAAGGCCCAATTGGACCAACATCTCTGATTTAATAATTTACTTAATAATTTAGGATTATCTCTATACAGTCCTGGTCAGTAAGTTTTCAAGTGGTGTGCTGGCTAGTGCAGACTGTTGTTTCTGACTCAAGTTTCTACATTTCTTTGCTGCATTTAGTGGTTATTGGAGGGTGGCTTGGGTGATATTTTACATTAGTTCAGTGGTGTCCAAATTTGGTCCTGGATGGCCACTTTCCTGCATAGTTAATTCAATTCAATTTACATTTATTTGTATAGTGCTTTTCACAATACATATAATTTTAAAGCAGCTTTACAGAAAATGTGTGTCTACATTACAATTTAGAGTGATCTGTTATCAGAGGTGACTGTGTCTAAAGCCCTATTCGAACATTAGTATTATCTGGGAACCTCGTGTGATTTAGAAACTACCCACCCACATCAGAATTTTGTGTGGCCCATTCGCACGGGATGGAAGCGAAGCCTGTGATTTTACTCAAATTTACTGACTTATGTCCCGGATATGATGTCAGTAGGCTATTGCTTGGAAATGTTTTGTCGTTATAGGTCTAGCTGTATGATATATCATAAACAACTGTTATACATGTCATCCATCTCCATCTAATGATTATTTTTGTTTTCGCTCTTCTGATGATTTTCAGCCTTATCTTTTCTGCAAATTGTATAGTTGTGGTGTAGGTATAGTGATATGATCCAGCACCCAAATTACTATCAAAACATTCCAACACAGCCTCCATTCTTCGTGAAAGATGGATAAAAAACCGCACAGAAAACATAAACCTTGAATAAATGATATACGTCCCCGCCAAATCACAGAGATGTCGATTCGCACGGGACTAATATTATATAGATGCATCTTTAATCTAGATTTAAACTGGGAGAGTGATTTTGAGCTCCGAACATTAGCAGGAAGGCTATTCCAGAGTTTAGGAGCCAAATGCGAAAATGCTCTCCCTCCTTTAGTGGACTTAGATATCCTAGGTACTACCAAAGTTTTGTGATCTTGACGGCTCACTGAAGTCTCTTGAAAGCAGCTTTGTATGATGCCTTGACGTAATTTCCACTGAAACAGGATGCTAAGGTAATACACATTACATGGCTCCTCCTCCTTTTCAAATAGCCAATAGCGTTTAATTTACCTGCTACCTATTCTCTGCGGAGCGGAGTGGAGAGACGCTTCTGGGACGCTTCTGAGACGCACTGCGTCCGCAGCTGGTGGACTTAAGAGCATTGACTATAATGGCCGCGATTAGCTCCGGATCCAGTGGATTTTAGGGGTAAGGCTACAGGCAGGTGATTTTTTTTTCTTTCTCCTCAGGGTTGGAGCTAAACTGCAGGACAGCGGCTCTCCAGGACCGACGTTCCCCATCCCTGATTTAGGCACATTGAGTTGTAGTGGCACAACAGGGGGTGCTTCTTTTATGCCAGAATTCTACAAACTATTAATCACCCCAAGGGAGGTCTAGTTTTAAAGAGGTGGAGAGGAAGGTGTTAGTAACTGTTGTGTATATGGACATTTCTGTGATCAAGTTGTTGTTCTCTGAAGAATACAACCAAGGTGAAGTTTCTATACACAGGGTTTGTGACCTTTTTTCAGGGTTGCAAAAAAGTTAATTTAAAAAGAAACAGGCATTAACGTTCAAGTTTTTTTTTTTTTGTTCATTAATCTCCCAAATAGGATGGCAGTGCTCCTTTTGTGCTCACCACTAATGGGCGTTCAGCGTCTCCTTGAGACCGTGTCATGCTGCTGTCCATGGTGCTAGAGCATAATTGGCAAGGGACCCAACATAATGCTGACATGCACACAGAGAGTTTGTTTTCAAGGTCTCAAGACTCAGCAGCGTGTCCACGTCTCATAGAGACGTAGATTGCTTAGACAACATTTAATGAACATAGCCATGAATAGTTTATTTTGTTTTAACAAGGAAGGGCAAATTAAATGTTAAATAGTGACTATAGACACTTAATTTGTGGTTTTGAAGAAATCGTTATATGCTGCTATGTTTTAAAGTATTTCAGTTTTGCTGCTCATTGATTCTGCATTGTACATGACAAAATAGCAAACAAAGTCCCATCTGTCAACAAATAATAGTAGATCTCAGAACTAACTAAATAAGGACTTTTTAGTAACTGGTATCAATTTGATTTTTTTTGGAGGTATGAAGTCAGTACCCCTTAATCAAACACACCTGAATCAAATCATCAGCTCAACAGTAGAGACTCCAAGACCTGAAATGGAAGGGTCAGAGAAGGGAGATATCTAAAATGAGTACTGTTAATGTGCCACCAGAAACAGGGTTGGGAAACACTGGTCTATTGTCAGTTGTCTAATGACATAAAGCAGAGCTCACAAATAAGTTACTTTCAAACCAAGCAGCAGTTGGTCAACAAGGCAAACATTTAAAATTGGTCTATCCATCAAACAAAGTGATCAAACTGCTTCTGTAGACACGGAATAAACCACTGTTTTATATGGATTACTTTTAAGCTATACTTTTATGTCAGTTTTTGAGCATGAAACTGTTTGGCCACATTGAATATATATCAAATATATTTGTGTGTGTTTTCTGTGTTTTCTGTCTAAAGGCCCACTGAAGTGCCTTGGAACGCGCAGCTTTGTATGATGCGTTGACATAATTTCCACTGAAACAGGAAGCTAAGGCAGGACATATTGAATGGCTTCTCCCCCTTTTCAAATAGCCAATGGCGTTTAGTTTAACTCACAGACTGCACAGACAGCACCATTGAAGCAAATCGGAGCGCTGATGATAAGTTGGATTCAATAGTAGAGGTGTGAATGAATTCTAGCTATTTCATTCTTAGCCAACATACAGTTGGAAAACAGAATAAAACTTGAGCGTTTGAGCAACTGAACACACATCTCAAACTCATGCAGTATTGCTCCTTGACATGTCAACGGTCCCTTTGACCAGGTGGTATTTATTGTATAGGGAGCGGAGCTTTAGATTCTAGAGAGCATTTGATTGAACAGAATATGTAATGAGAAGCTGAAATCTGAGGTGATGTCATAAAAATCTATTATTTATTTTAGCGGAAGTCAAGTCAGTCAAGTCACTTTTATTTATATAGCGCTTTTTACAATACAGATTGTTTTAAAGCAGCTTTACAGAGAAAACAGGAAAACAATGTTGTAATAATATTGTTAAATATAAAATTAAATGTCCCCATCTAAGCGAGCCAAAAGGCAATGGTGCGAAAGAGGCGACAGTGACAAGGAACCAAAACTCCATCAGGTGACGGAATGGAGAAAAAACCTTGGGAGAACCCAGGCTCAGTCGGGGGCCAGTTCTCCTCTGGCCAACGAACGAACAGTGTACGATTATGATTCAAGCAGCATTATAGGTCAGAAGTCAGATTGAATCAGAACTTTCACAATATTTATCCAGTTCCATCTGGCTGGGGGTCGGAGTCATCACGCCGGTATGGAGACGGGTTTGTTGAGGTGTCCATGAGGCCTTCGCAGGGCTGATGAGGATGGCACTGAGGGATGCGTTGTCGTCGAGTTCATGGGATGGTCCTTCATCAGGTCTGGATTCCGGTGGACTGCGGTAAACCTCGGGATAAACAGAGAGAGCCTAATATTAGCGTAGACGCCATCTTTCTTATGATGTACTAAGTATATCAGTATTTATGGGAAGTGTTCCCGATTCCGTCTGATGATGGCAATTTTCAGTTTTGTATGCTAGTACTTTATTTTACAGTCCTGTTCCCATGCACATACTATGTACTTATTATAGTTACTACAATAACTGGGTAATAACTAGTACTAACCCTGATCCTACTCTTAAACCTAGCCTTAACCCATGTAGTTACCTTATATTAACCAGTGCTTTAGGAAGGCAGTACACTCTAAGTTCACGTAAGTGCACATACTGTAAAATAAAGTGTAATTATACCTAAAAAATATAATAAAAATATAATACAACATTAAAACTTTCCATGATCATAAGCTACAGTATAAGGCGTCTTGATAAAATACTTTTAAATAGTCTTTTTAAAATCCTGCATTACCTTTAGGAATAGCAGTCAGTCGTCAAATGTCAGCCACATGTGACAACAATCTAATGAGATCAGACTGTGAGTTATGCCTCTGGGATCATATTGCGTCTTTGCCGAAAGATGAGTCTGTTAGAAAACTTGATTTGCTTGATTTGCACTATATTTCAGAATGATGAAATGCCTTGTCAGAGTCAGCTCTAAAACATAATCTGGCACAGGGTGAACTCAAATACCACACAAAATCCCCAGATCTGATTTACACAGTGTTATTCCTTTATTCATGTATGCACTCATTTGCTTTTTAGCTACAGCATCTCTTTAACCTTAAACATGTTTTCTTTTGCTTCCTAACAATGGGATAAATTATCATATCGGGATTTAGGTCACTGTCACATATCTAGGACAAGATTTTATACACTGCACAACTGGATATTTATAGCACAAGTACAAAAAATTTTTTTTTTTTTTTTTTCATTGACAGATGTCAAACTGTGTATTACCCATAATTCTGACACCTGTTTGTGTGATTTGTTATTTTTAGAAAAAAAATGTATTGTGACAATGTTTATCTATTGTCAAACACAGTTGTTTTTCTTCTAAAAAATCGGCCCTAACTCTCATGTCAGATGAGGCAATGGCAGATTTGTGAAGGATTTGGTCTTTTGAGTCAGATCTTTTCATGATTCTGAACTCGCTGACTCTAAATATCAACATTTCCGGTTGCTCCTAACACAACCATGGCTATGTCTACATTAATCTGGATACATTAGAAAACAGCATTTTTACGCTCTTGGTTCACAATAGTGTTTTCTAAAAGTTTCTCATCCACACTGACATGTTGGAAAACACTCAAATCATCTTACTGCGTATGGGTAAAACATGATAAAGGCTTGTTGAGATTATACAGAGAGTCCAGACATAATAAATGTGTCATGCTATTCTTCTGGTACAATCATTTTATTAGCAAAATCTCTCACCACTTCCTGGTGTGCCCCGTCCCACTCAAAATTGCTATTCCATTGTATGGTCTTAAATGCAGTTGTCCTCTTGTTTTACTGCAGGACAGCAATTTTCTCTTTGCAGAAGATTGTACAAAGCAACATTTATTTTTTTAACACTATGGAAATTAATAGCAGGCACAATGCCAGTATAACCATATATGCCATATAGCAAATGGGTTACAATATGCATCACACGACTAAACATGCATAGTTTTTCAAATACCTCCATTTTTACAGTCCACACTTAAATGCGGAAATAGCATTTTTAAATGTACTGTATCTACTTGGAAGAGCATCTTCAAAAATCTCAATTTTCACAGGACGAAAGTGCAGACAGAATCTGGGCAAAATATGCATTTCAAAAGTATCCTGATTAATGTAGACGAAGCCTGTCATACAGGTTTGGTCATGAAGGTAAAAGAAGACAAATTTGAATTGATCTTAAATCCATTCCAACCAATTCTTTACAAGTGAAGTGTGTGATTTGTGCAGCACTAGCATCACCAAATGAAAAAAATATGTTTCAGGTTTCTTGAACAATTTCCCCAATCCTCCAATGGTTGGACCAACTCACACCCTTAGTTTCCGGTGTTCCTGTTTTGAGGTTGTCGGTACACACAAACAAACATGTTTTGCACAAAGAGCCACATCATGAACTTAAACTTTAACATAAAAAACAAAAATTGCATAGAACATTAACAGAAACATTGCACCTTTAACCTACGTGAGGTGTGTGTATTGCCCTCTGTTATGCAAGTCTAATATATGCAATCCAATACCTCCTAATGGGTAACTATTGCAGGAATACCAAATATATTATTATAGAAATAACTATCAAGCCTCAGAGATGCTCATGAGTCAGTCATGCTGACACACAGTTGTTGAATTCTCCTGTACTCGTGCCACTTGACTGGTTTTGACATTTAACTCATAACCCATGGGCAGATGTCTCCAGAGGATTCTTGGACATGACTCTCTCATAACAAGGTAGACCGATACTTATTCACTCTTCCTGCATACATGGGTTGAGAATCTGAGGCCTGAATCATTATGTGCCTGAGCAAAGTTTAAAATCCAATTACAAATCAGCAACGTGTCAGTGTCTTTTATTACAATTGTGATGACCTTGGGTGTCTCTGGAGAAATACAAGGGCAGACAGAAGCTAACTATGAACTCAAAAAAATCTTTGCTTTTGAATAATTCAGGGGTCAAACAAATACATGAAGAAGGACAGTAGGATAAAGACCATTCAACATGTATAAGACGTGCAACATTTTTATTTATAACATTTCTTCAATCAGTATATATATATATATATATATATATATATATATATATATATATATATATATGTAGGCTATATATATGTAGGCTATATATATGTATGTGTGTATGTGTGTGTGTGTGTTCACCAAAGCATTATTTGATCAAAATATATATTTTCTAATTCAATATATTTCACATTTTATTTTCCCCTTAATTTTCAGCAGATCCTTCAGAAACCAATATAAAATGTTGATATGGTGCTCAGAAACATTTATTATTTATATAAAAGTTGAAAATGGTTTGAGTAAAAAAAAAAAAGAAGAAGAAATTCATTATATTAGAGTCCCAGAAGTTAGAGCACAAGTGTGTAACATAGAGCACAAGTGTGTAACTGACACAAACCAACATTTATACGCAGGCTTGATAACATACAACAAGATAAGTTACATGCATTCCTTAAATATTCAATGGGTAATTTACATTTGAAATCAATGGACTGCTGAAGGCACATCCTGCTGAAAGCATTTAGATTCAGTACATGGTAAAATGATCATCACACAGATTTTTGCCTGTCTCATGGAAAATAATATTGGCAAGGAGTTTTCATCACAATCCAGCAGACATTTGGTTTGATATTAATCTTGTTTCAAGGGATCAATATGCTCTAAAAGCAAATTGGCCTGTGCCTTTAATCACCCTGAATGCTGCAAGTTGCTTAAAGCCCAATTATGCTGGTGATGCATGTTTGTATAAAAGCTTCCTGTTTCTTTTTGCAGATTTAAAGGTAGCTTTCAACAGCTAGGTTGTGTTCATGTAAAAAAAATAAAAATAAAAAACCTTTCCTGTTTGAAATGTTTGAAATGCAAATGAGTAATTTTAATTAAACATACAGAATGTCACAGTGTATATTGTACGGTTGTTTACATTTTGCAAATAACTGGATTCTGACATTGAATCTCAGAACAAAAAGTTGATGTTTGATGTGTTCTTGCTACCATGTTTGATGTTTCTTGTTTGATGTTTATTGCTTCTATTGACAAACTTCAAACTTCATTTTTTCTCTTCTGCTTCAAAAAAATACATTCATACACTATTACAACAGAACGTTTCCCCCCCTCCTTCACATAAATTGCCTTTATTGACAAGAAGTTAGAGTGTTATTTCTACTATGCAGTGCATTTTATATGACAAACTATTAATCTCACAATTTGTAAAGATGGAAATTGTATTACTTCATTCATTATAAATACGTAGACATCAAGCTATAATTATAATAATTGCCTGAGTTTATAGACCATGTGTCCCTAAATTGTCACTTTTTACCCTTTTATAGCAATACTTTCTACCTTAAACTGAAGTTGAAGTTAAAGAGAGAGGTTCTAAATGAAACTTTAAATACACCGAGACAAGTACACTTGTTCAAAGGAATATAGGAAAATCGAGCCCGTTCTCATCCTTTGGCGGCATATGTGACGCCATATGACAAAACGGCGAAATACTACGCACATGGCACCCTTTAGCGTGAATATAACACGCGAACCCAAGGCGTCATAAAGTTGATTGGCATCCTTTAGCCTGAATATGAGACGCAGACCCTACCCCACACCTAAACCTACCCATCACAGTGCGTGTTATATTGACGATAAAGGGTGCCATGTGCGTAGTATTTCGCCGTTTTGTCATATGGCGTCACATATGACGCCAAAGGATGAGAATGCGTTAGAAAATCAAAAGATTTTCAGCAAGCAAGCCAAGCCAGACAGACATTTTATAATAATAATAATAATTATAATCATCAAAGATGCACCGATACTAAATTTCTTCGTGATAGTTAGATTTTTCTTACGGAAAAAAAAAAATATATCTCTAAAATAATGCTGCAAACTATACAGGGAACTTTCTCATTTGGTACACTATAATATGAGAGGTTAAAACGAACAACAGAGCTATTATATTCAACTGCTATTTATTTCCGGATATAACATTCAAACTCCAATAAAAGCTGGAATGTATACAACTCAGTTAGTAAGGTAGTTTCATAAACACTTCATTTTAGAGTAAGTTCACTGTACTGGGGAACTAAACCATTTAGTTCTTTGTAAGTAATCAGCAATATTTAAAAAATTATACGATGTTTAATTGGGAGCCAGTGCAGTGTTGACAGAACCGTTAATATGGTCATACTTCCTGGTTCTGATAAGAACTCTAGCGGCTGCATTTTGGACAAGCTGTAGTTTATTTATTAATCGTGCAGGGCAACCACCCAGTAGAGAGCATTACAATAATCTATCCTTGATGTCATGAACGCGTGAACTATTTCTTCTGCATTTTTAATTGAGAGCATATGACGTAATTTAGATATATTTTTAAGATGGAAAAATGCGCTTTTACAGATACTAGACACGTGACTTTCAAATGAAAGATTGGTATCAAATAGCACACCCAGGTTCCTAACCGACGACGAGGACTTCAAGTGTTAGACAGTATTCTAGGTTCCCTTTCGTTGTCACTCCGAGTTACGTCAGATGACGACTGTAGCAATGTTCAGGGAACAAGGAGGCGGGAACCGGCGAACAATCAAAGAAACTTTATTTAAAATAAAACAAACAAACCAAAATACCGCCAGCAGCCCCTCGCGGACGACTGCTGGCTACCGAAAATAAATATAACTGCCAGCAGCCCCTCGCGGACGACTGCTGGCTAAAGTAAAATACAAATACAAAAACAAAACACAACTAAAATACAGGCCTGTTCCTCTCCCGATCATCAATGTCGTCGCTCCTCCTTTATGCTTCCGCTCCTCCGTGAGAGACACGAGACCGGTGTGCTACACAGGTGTTGCTCATTAGCAATCGCACAACATGGTCCTTCGCCACATACCCCCATCACCCCTCACAGGCCGGGGGGTACCCATGAGCCATTCTCTGCTCAGCGTGCTTGGGCTTGATCACGCTAGAGCAGCGTTTGTGGATGACTCACGTTCTCCCCGCGGGAACGTGACCATCGCGTCATTACGGTCGAGACTCTATGATCTTGTTAGAGAGAGAGTCCCCTCATCCACACCTGGATTCTCAACCCCAAATTAGAATAAGTTGGGACATTTTGTAAAATGCAATAAAATCAAGAATCTGTGATTTGTTCATTTTATTTAACCTTTTATTAGCTGACAAAAGTACAAATAAACGTTTTCCAATGTTTTCACTGACCAACATAATTGTATTTTGTAAATATGAACAAATTTTGATTTTGATGGCTGCAACACACCCCAAAAAAGTTGGAACAGAGACCAAATAAAAGTGATGTCAAACAATTAAAAAATCACATTTCTCAATGCAAGATTGCAAAGCATTTATGCCTTTCATCATCTTCCATACATAATATTGTCACAAGATTCAGGGAATCCAGAGAAACCTCAGTCTGTGTAGGGCAAGGCAGTAGACCTCTCTTGAATGTGCGTGACCTTTGAGCACTCAGATGGCATTGAACAAGATATCATCACGCTAATCCGTTAAATACAGCCATATGTGCTCACGAGTAATTTAAAAAAACATTTTTACTGAACACAGTGTGACTCTGCATCAAGAAATGCCACTTGAATCACTGTTATGCAAGGAGAAAGCTTTACATCAGTTCTATGTGGAGATGCTGGCGAGTTCTCTGGGCATGAGCTCATCTCAGATGGTCTAGAAGAAAGTGGAAATGTCTGCTGTGGTCAGATGAGTCCATGTTTCAGCTTGTTTTTGGGAGAAAATGGACATCGAGTTCTCAGTCGCAAAGACGAAAGGGACCAACCAGACTTTCACCAGCGACAGGTGCAAAAGCAAACATCTGTCCTGGTATTGAGGTGCATCACTGCAAACGGTATGGGTAACTTGCATTATTGTGAAAGTACCATTGACATGGAGGCATATATTTGGATTGTACAGAGACATAAACTGCCATCAATATGACAGCTTTCCTGGGAAGCAAGACAATGCCAGGCCTCATTCTGCACGTGCTACAACTGAATGGTTTCTAGACACTTTGCACCATAGAAGGGATGTGCCTGCCTGTTTACTGCAGTCCAGATATGTCTCTTATGGAAAATGTATGACCCATCATGAAAAGGAGAATCAGGTAATGATGACCACAGACTGTTGAGCGGCTGTCTTGTATCAGACAAGATTGGGCAAATATTCCACTAGCAAAACACCAACAATTAGTATCCTCAACTCCCAAATAATTAAAAAGTGTAATTAAAAGGAAAGGTGATGTGACACATTGGTAAACATGATTCTGTCCCAACTTTTTTGGGGTGTGTTGCAGCCATCAAAATCAAAATTTGTTCATATTTACAAAATACAATTATGTTGGCCGGTGAAAACATTGGAAAACGTCTCTTTGTACTTTTGTCAGTTAATTAAAGGTTAAATAGAATGAACAAATCACAGATCCCTGATTTTATTGCATTTTACAAGATGTCCCAACTTTTTCTGATTTGGGGTTGTAACATTCTCCAGGTGAGGTGCTACTTCGGCTGGTGGCCAGGGTGACCTGAGGGTGATGGTGTGGAACAAAGGCGCCGACTATCCGTCCGTGCCCCACGCCCACCTCTTCATTGACACAACCCGTGAGCGATCACGGGACGCCCGCGGGTTTCCTTTGACGTTCCAGAATCGGATCTGTTGTCCATCGCAACATCACAGGGAGAGCAAGAATCTTCAGGAAGTTAAAATTCGACAGTGCTGCCACTTTCGGGTGTGCATATGGCATTTGTCGAGTCAGATCCTGAGATGATGGCCATGCTTTCCCGGGCCTCTGCGGGCATCCGACTAGAGTGGAACCTTCCACCCTGTCTGAGCGCTCGCTGCTGGACGATTGGTTTTTGGGTGCGGCCGCTGACACCTGTCAGCGTCCACCCCAATACCTTTCTTTCCGGATGTGCATCAGGAGATCTCGAAATCCTCGTAGACCCCTGTGTCTTCCAGCGATCCCTCGTTTATCTCCCCAGCCCTTCCTCCCCTCGACGGGGCCTCTGCCGATGGGTACACTGGGGTCCCCCTTTTTGCACGCTCTGTTGCGATGCTACTGTGTCCTCAGAGTGCTTCTTCTCGGCTCGATCCTAAGCACCCGTCCAAAGCCTGTAGTTTTTCGTCTACAAAAGTTGTGGCGAAATTCTATAGCGCCACAGGACAGGCAGCCGCCTCAATGCATGCCATGGCCATTCTGCTGGTTGACCAGACCCAGATGCTCACGGACATGCACGAGGGCGGGACTGACTCAGGGCTCTTCAATGAGCTGCGCGCCGCCACTGACCTTGCTCTCCAAGCAACGAAAGTGGCCGTACGCTCCCTGGGTCAGGTGATGCCCACCATTCTGTGGCTGAACCTGTCCGATGTGCAGGATGTCAGGCCTCTTGCGACTCCCACCCCGCTCGTTCACCCGGGCTGGCTCTGGAAGCCGCAGGGGGATGCCACAGCGCTCTCCAGTCCCGCCCCCCCGCTATATGCCGGGTTAAGCGGCACTCTTGAGATGGGCTGCTCAGAGATGGGACTCAGGGCTCTGTCGCCAGACCCCTGGTAGAGCAGGCCCCCGCGGAACGCTGGTCCTTCCCTAGCCTCCTCTGTCAGGGTGCAGTTATGACCGTGCCCCCACACCGGGTCGCTATGCCATCCACGTCCGGGCCGGTCATTCCGGCTCGCTGCACCACCGAGGGGACGCCTGTGGTTCACATGACTCTGCTGGCACAGTTCTTGGGAGCCTGGCTAGAGCGTCCCAATCTGTTCCGCTGGTTCGCGCGAACCATCGGCTCGGCTATGCGATTCAGTTCGCACAGTCTCCTCCCTGCTTCAGGGGAGTCCGCTCCACTATGGTCGGTGGCCATGCCCCTATCATGATAGCAGAGGTTGCTACCCTACTGGCGAAGGGTACGATCGACACTGTCCCTCCAGCCGAAATGAGGTCCGGGTTTTACAGCCCCTACCTCATTGTCCCAGAGAATCAGGTGGGTTACGGCCAATCCTGGACCTGCGCATCTGAACCCCCCCCTTCACAGGCTGCCGTTCAAGATGCTCCTGGCCAAACGCATTTCCGAATGTGTGCGGCCACAGGATTGGTTTGCAGCCATCGACCTGAAGGACACCTACTTTTATGTCTCCGTTCTCCTTCGACTCAGACCGATCTTGGAGCCTCCACGCGTTTGCTCCTGGAGTAGACAAGGCAGTTTTGAGTACCCTACCACCAGCGGTGGTGGCTACCTTCACTTCCGCTAGAGCGTCGCCCACGAGACACGCCTATGCTTGAAGTGGAACCTCTTCGACAACTGGTGCTCTTCTCACCGAGAAGACCACCGGAGATGTTCGATCAGTGTCGCGCTTTCCTTCCTTCAAGAAGGGTTGGAGCGAAGGCTGTCTCCCTCCATCCTCTAAGTATACACCGTATCATGATGTGCGACAATGGCAAGTGTAAGTGTGTTGGGAAGCACGACCTGATCGTCAGGTTCCTGAGAGGAGCGAGGAGACTGGATCCTCCTCGCCCTCCGCTCATTCCCTCTTGGGACCTCTCAGTGGTTCTAACTGCCCTGCAGACTGCTCCCTTTGAGCCTTTGTAATCAGTGGAGCTTAAGTTCCTGTAAATGAAGACAGCGCTCCTGGTTGCATTGGCCTCCATCAAGAGGGTATGGGACCTGCACGCATTCTCCGTTGACGAAGTGTGCCTAGGATTCGGGCTGGCTCACTCTCACGTGATCCTGAGACCCCAGCTTGGATATGTGCCCAAGGTTCCTACCACTCCCTTCTGGGACCAGCGCCTATGTAGACAGAACGCAGTGTTTCAGGACCTCAGACCAGCTCTTTGTCTGTGATGGTGGGAAGCTGAAGGGAAAGGCTCTCTCCAAGCAAAGGTGGTTCTCACTGGATAGTGGACGCCATTGCTTTGGCATAGCAGCAGCAAGGTCGACCATGCCCCCTTAGTGTGACTGCCCACTCCACCCAGAGTGGGGCGTCCTCTTGGGCTCTAGTGCATGGCGCCTCGCTAACAGACATCTGCAGAGCTGCTGGCTGGGCGACACCTACACATTCACCAGATTCTACAATCTCCGAGTGGAGCCAGTGTCCTCTCATGTACTCGCTTCAACCAGCTAGTACTGAACCCGCTCAGGTGTCTTCGCTTGCTCGCCATTCCACTCCATGGACTGGATACGTGGGATATTCTCTTCAGGTGAGCTTCCCCGAAAGCCCTGAGTTCCTCCAGCACTCCTGACGTCGGCGCCAGTGTCTATTGTCTGCTCGTCGGCTAGGTGCCTCCCGTGTGCATGGTCCCTCCTCTGAGCGACCCCCACATGTGTATTTCCACTGTAAGCCTCTCTGAGCATGTGTCTTTCCCTTGGCAAGCCACCTTGCCACCCCTGGGGTTGAAATATTCCACCTGCGGCTGGACACCCCAGTGTTCTCCATATGCATCCCTCCCGGTCATATGTGTATTCTCTAATCTGCGTGAGCCCAAAGGTGCGCGCAGCAAAAATGACATGATTGTAACAGCACGCACGCCTCCACATTTCCTAGTCACCATTTACAACACACAATAGGGTTTTTTTCTCTGATTTTGAAAACTCTTCGCGATCGACTTAAAATGCTTCCAAGATCGACTTGTCGACCGCGATCGACGGGTTGGTGATTCCTGTAACATACTGTTTTACGGTCAATGACAAGAGTACTAATCAGCTGTCTCACGAACGTAACCAGCACATTTATCCCCACATAGCAAAGCCATAACACAGCGAGGGAGAACTAAGTTACATGAAACAATCCAACTATATATAATACACCACTTGCAAGGGAAAAGTCACTACTCACGGTGTTTATGGCTAGCTTCTAGCTTTCTGCTGCTTCTCACATGGTAGTGACGATACGCGCTCTGTAGTGCTGTTTGTTCGTTGTCGGCTAAGGTAGAAACATGACGTCACAACATGTCGACCTTCATAGAAGGAGGTGCCCGCGGTTATGTAGATATAAATGTCTCATTCTAAGGTAATAAAAACATTACGGTTTATTAAGTAAGTTCTTTATACACCACTGAAAACATAGTTATGGATGTCATATTGCATTTCTGTTAATCTCAAAAACAAAAACAAAAATATAGCGTAACCCGACGCAGTGTCCAAGTCACACTGAATTCCCAGTACAGAGGAGGACCGGGGCGGTACATCCAAGTCCCAACAGAAGAAACAACAGGATTAAGGGGGGACCGAAACACAGGCTTGACCCTGGACACATGAAAGACAGGGTGAACCCGACCAAGAGTATGAGGAAGCTTGAGCCACACTGCCGCCGGACTGAGGACCTTGGTGATGCGATATAGCCCAATGAACCTGGGTGCCAGCTTACGACAAGGCACCCGGAGAGGCAGGTCCTTGGTGGATAGCCATACCTTCTGACCGCACACATACTGGGGAGCCGGAGTCCGGTGACGGTCAGCCGCCGCTTTGGTCTGTCTGGAAGCCCGGGCCAAGGCCTCCCCAGCCCTCCTCCGGGTGCGACGACACCGACGGACAAAGGCCAAGGCAGACGGGACCGCGGCATCGGGTTCCTGTGCAGGGAAAAGGAGCGGTTGATAGCCCATAGAACATTGAAAAGGAGACATACCCGTAGACGCTACCGGCAGGGAGTTGTTGGAATATTCAACCCACGATAGCTGCTGACTCCAGGAGCTAGGACTATGTGATGCCAGGCAGCTCGCTCGAGATCCTGGTTGGCTCGTTCAGCCTGCCCTTTGGTCTGAGGGTGAAAACCTGAAGACAGACTCGTTGAGGCCCCGATCTGTCTACAGAACTCTTTCCAAAACCGGGAGACAAATTGGGGTCCTCTGTCGGAGACCACGTCCACCGGAAGACCATGGATCCGGAAGACGTGGTCCACCACCACCTGAGCGATCTCCCTGGCGGAGGGGAGTTTGGGTAAGGGTATATAATGGGCCGCCTTGGAGAAGCAGTCCACCACCGTCAGAATCACGGTGTTACCTCTCGATGGGGGAAGACCAGTGACAAAATCAAGGGCCAGGTGAGACCAAGGGCGAGAGAGGATGGGCAATGGCTGCAACAGACCAACAGGAGAACAGTTAGACGTCTTATTTTGAGCGCATACAGAGCAAGCCAACACAAACTGCCTGACATCTAGGGCCATGGACGCCACCAAAATCGCTGACGGATGGTAGCCAGTGACCTCCGAACCCCCGGATCAGAGGCTACTCTGGACTCATGCCCCCACCGTAAGACCTCAGGACGCAGCGTGGCCGGCACAAACAACCGACCATCCGGGCACCCCCTCGGGACCTCCTCTCTCTGAATGGCCTCCCTCACCCGCAGTTCGACGTCCCAGGATAGGGATCCCACCACCACCTCCCTGGAGAGAATGGTTTTGGGAGCCGCCTCCCCCCCCAGGACCCTCGAACAGACGAGAGAGGGCGTCAGGCTTAACATTTTTGGAGCCGGGCCGGTACGAGAGGGAGAAATTAAACCTCCCAAAGAAGAGCGCCCAGCGGGCCTGGCGAGCATTTAACCTCTTGGTCGAACGGACATACTGTAAATTTTTGTGATCCGTCCAGACCAAGAAGGGACGCGCTGCTCCCTCCAACCAGTGACGCCATTCCCCCAGAGCCAACCTGACTGCCAGCAGCTCCCTGTTACCTATGTCATAATTTCGTTCAGCAGGGCTCAAACGGTGAGTGAAGAAGGCACACGGGTGCACCTTCCCATCTCTGGGGAACCGCTGGGATAGGACCACGCCTACCCCGACATCGCAGGTATCCACCTCAACAATGAATTGGAGTTCAGAATCTGGAAGACAAAGAACAGGAGCAGAGATGAAACGGGACTTAAGAACATCAAAGGCCTCCTGAGCCTGAAAACTCCGTCTGAACGGTACCTTAGGAGAGGTGAGTGCTGTTAAGGGTGCAGCAACCAGGGTAAAGTTCCTGATGAATCGCCTATATAAGTTGGCGAACCCCAGGAACCGCAGCAACGCCTTCCGAGAGTCAGGGGTTGGCCACTCGGCCACGGCCCTTACCTTAGTGGGATCGGCCTTGATCCCCTCCATCGAAATTATATGCCCCAAGAACGTAACAGACTTGGCATGGAACACGAACTTCTCCGCCTTCACGTAAAGCTGGTTCTCCAGCAGCCGTTGTAGCACCTGACGGACGTGTTGGGTGTGTACCTGCAAGGAGGGAGAGAAGATAAGAATATCATCTAGGTACACAAAGACAAATCTGTTTACCATGTCCCTCAACACATCGTTCACCAGGGCCTGGTTGACAGCTGGAGCATTAGTAAGCCCAAAAGGTAAGACCCGGTATTCAAAGTGTCCCGTTGGGGTGTTGAAGGCTGTCTTCCACTCATCCCCCTCATGTATCCGGATCAAATGGTAGGCATTACGGAGGTCTAGCTTGGTAAAGACCTTGGCTCCCTGTAAAAACTCAAAAGCTGATGACATCAGAGGCAGAGGATACCTGTTTTTTTATGGTGATGTCATTAAGACCCCGGTAGTCAATGCAGGGTCGCAGGGAGCCATCCTTCTTCTTAACGAAGAAGAACCCAGCCCCAGCGGGCGAGGAAGAGGGACAGATGATGCCCGCATTTAAAGATTCTTGAATATACTTGTCCATGGCCTCTCTCTCAGGTCCAGAAAGGGAATACAGACGACCCTTGGGCGGAGAAGTGCCTGGGAGGATATCGATGACGCAGTCATACGGCCGATGAGGAGGCAAGGATGTGGCCCGGGACTTACTGAAGACCTGACAGAGATCGCAGTACTCCGCCGGGACTCCGACGAGATCAGCCTCCTCAACCTGAAAAACAGAAAACGCAGAGGCAGGAGACAAGACAGAACCCAAAAATGACGCAAGACAAGACTGACTCCAAGAGAACACAGAATTAACCGACCAATCAACGTGAGGGTTGTGCTGCACCAGCCACGGATGCCCTAGGACAACACGGGCACTCGGGGAATCTAGAAGGTACAACTCAATCACCTCGCGGTGATTGCCGGAGACGAGAAGACTTACGGAAGGAGTGGAATGGGTGATGGAGGTGATGAACAGGCCATTAAGGGAGCGGACAGAGATAGGGGAAGGAGCCAGGGGAATGGCGGGAATGCCCCACAACACAGCAACGGAGACATCTAGGAAATTGCCCTCAGCACCCGAGTCAATCAGGGCTGAACAGGAGTGAGCAGTGTCTTGATATTGAACAGAGACATTTAGCAGAGTACGTGAAATGGGGGAACCAAGACAAGAAGTAGTGCCCACCAGGACCCCCCGGATTACTGATGGGCTCCGTCTTTTAAAGGACACTGGATAGCCCGATGCTCGGCTTCCCGCAGTAGAGGCAAAGACCCCCGAGTCAAACGATCCTGCTTCTCCTTAGGGGTGAGACGAACACACCCCACTTGCATGGGCTCAGGGTCTGAAGGAGACGAGGAGGTGGAGACAGTATTGGAGGCACCTTCATCCAGCACCCAGGAGGATCGAGCTGTCCACCTCTGGGGTCGACGTTGAAGACGCCCCTCCACACGAAGTGCCAGTTCCACTTGTGTGTCAAAGTCGTGAGGCAGCTCGTGAGGAACAATTTCATCCTAGATGTCATCAACCACCCCCTCCCGAAACCTAGCACGTAATGCTGAGTCGTTCCAGTCACAGGTGGCCGCCAGAGTTCTGAACTGGATGTAGTACTCCGTAACGGAACGAGCACCCTGACATAATCGCACCAGCTGGGAGGCTGCCTCGTCAACTTGAGCAGAGCGGTCAAACAGCTTAATCATCTCCGCTCTGAAGTCCTTGAATGTGGCACAGAATGGGGCACCAGCATCCCACACAGCAGTTGCCCAGTCCCGGGCCCTTCCTTTCAGGAGTGTGATGACAAAGGCCACTTGGGACTCCTCTGTAACATAACGTAGAGGCCGGAGTGCAAAGACAAGGGAGCACTGAGACAGGAACGCACTGCACGAATTGGGATCCCCATCGTAGGGTGGAGGACTATTGGCATGGGGTTCAGGCTCAACATGAGGTAGAGAACGGCCGTATGCAGCAGCTGACCAGCTGATCCTTCTTGGATCTGGAGAGTGAGATCCGCTACTTGGGCAGTCAGGGAATCAACCTCCCGTGAAGTGGCAGTTAACTGGATGGAATGCTGTCCCAGAAGAACACCCTGTTGACTCACTGCGTTCCTGACATGGTCTGCACCTGCTGAATCCATTTAATGGTCAGACTGTTCTGTCACGGAAAACACACGGATCCAGTAGCAGGTAACACAAATCTTTATTTTGCTCTCAAAAATGAGCCCAGGAAAAATAACAGAAGTACAAAAGAAAAGAGGAAGTCCAAAAAGAGTCCAATGGGGCAGGAGAGCACTTCTCAAAAACAAAAACAAAAATATAGCGTAACCCGACGCAGTGTCCAAGTCACACTGAATTTCCAGTACAGAGGAGGACCGGGGCGGTACATCCAAGTCCCAACAGAAGAAAACACCTGGGCAGGCAGTAGAGGAAACAGGCCTGGAGACAGTGGAAGCAGGACAAAAATCAAAATGCAAAAACAAAACAAAACAAAATCACACTTGGAGTCTGAAGTAATGAGAAGCAGGGCAAGGCTGAGATAGGGCAAAGCAAGGCAAGGCTAGGACGGTCACAGGAACAGCATAACACACAACAACGGTCTGACAAAGGACTGAATACAAGAGGATCTAAAATAGGGGAGAAAATTAGGGATTGACTGACAAAACGTGTGCAGAGAACAATGATATTTAAGGATAACGAGTGGGAGGGGAGACGCCACAATGACAATGAGCACATGGCGAGCTGTCAAAAAAACACATATGCTCAAGACAACAAGGAACCCAGAGAGGAGACAAAAACAGAAGATCAGACTGAAGTCATGACACACGTGAGATTTATTTGGAACATACACCGCAAATAGCACATTTTTCATTATTTACCGAAACATCATAGTAATTCCACACCGGCGATGACATGGAACCAGCCCAACCAGATGGAACTGGATAAACATTGTGAAAGTTCTGATCCAATCTGACTTCTGACCTATAATGCTGCCTGAATCATACTCATACACTGTTCGTTCGTTGGCCAGAACTGAACTGGCCCCCCGACTGAGCCTGGGTTATCCCAAGGTTTTTTTTTCTCCATTCTGTCACTGATGGAGTTTTGGTTCCTTGCCAGACATGGGCAGTATTTCAATTAAATTGAAATTCTAACACAGAAACCGAAAATTCTCGGGAATCTCATTTGTCCAAATTTCAATCTTATATCATCAGAAACGATCTTAAAACAGGGCTTTAAGTGTAAAATACCGAACTTGTCCTTTAAGGCCCAAGTAGAGTAACGGTGATAATATGGCTACGTAGCCTACATCAAACACGTTTTGCTATTAAGGGCAGCCTACCACACCATTGATGTGAACTTAGCTATACATGCCATTTACGTAAGAGGGAGCTATTTCAGGCCCTGTAAAGATTTAGTGAAATGCCCATACTTTTTTATTTTTCTACTTCACCATTTTGAATTGACACATTTCTCATATTTGTGTTATTGCTACTATTTGTGTTATTGACCTTTCAGTAATAAAAAAAAAAAAAAACTTAAAATTATTGTGTGAGTATTTTTGTATTTTCAAAATACTAATTACTTGCATTTTATTTAAATACAAGCATCAGTCAGTTTCGCCCTATTTCACTATTAAACGTCGAAGGCAAGATTTTCTTAGGCATTATTGCTCAGAGATTGTCAACCTACCTATTAAAGAATGGCTTCATTGACACTTCAGTTCAAAAAGCAGGCATTCCAGGATTCTCAGGATGCTTAGAACACATCAGTGTTATCTGGCAACGAATTCAATGAGGTAAAAAGGAGAGGAAGGAGCTCCATGTGACATTCCTGGATTTGGCTAATGCATATGGATCAGTGCCACATGAGCTTCTTTGGGCATCATTTTATTTTTCAGGGTACCGATGTCGATAACAAATTTAGTGAAAACCTATTTTGGAGATTTGCAATTTAGTTTCTCAACTCCAGAATTCAGCACTACATGGCAATGCTTAGAGGTTGGAATAATGGCAGGATGCACCATTTCTCCACTGGCTTTTACCATAGCAATGGAAGTAATCATTAGGGCATCAAAATGGGTAGTAGGAGGAGAGCGCTTGGCTTCTGGGAGGCGACTACCACCAATCAGAGCATACATGGATGACATGACAACCATGACTACAACGGTAGCCTGCACTAATCGGTTATTGGGGAAGTTAACAGATAATATTGAATGGGCACGAATGCAATTTAGGCCCTCTAAATCAAGGAGCATCTCAATAATTAAAGGCAAGGTAGTAGATAAAACATTCTTCATTAATGGTGAGGCAATACCAACAGTTTCTCAGAAGCCAGTGAAGAGTCTAGGGAGATGGTATGATGGGGATCTAAAGGACACAGTTCGAGTGGGAGAAGTTAGACGACAAGCAGTGGAAGGGTTGAAGAGCATGTGCTCTACCAGGCAAACTGAAAATCTGTTGCTTTCAGTTTGGTCTACTGCCAAGGTTGTTGTGGCCACTGACTTTGTACGAGGTTTCTTTGACAACATTGGATAAGCTGCAAGCGTTAATAAGTTCATACATCAGGAAATGGTTGGGAGTTCCACGCTGCACTCAGCAGAGTGGGACTTTATAGTAAAGGAGTATTGCAGCTGCCAGTCTCTGCTTTAACCGAGGAGTTTAAGTGTGCCAAAGTCAGACTGGTAATGACTTTAACAGAGTCACGAGACAAATGTGCAAGGGAGGCAGCCCCTGTGGTAAAAACTGGTAGAATGTGGTCAGCAAAGAAATCTGTAGTAGAGGCAAAGGCTGACCTTCAAATTGGGGATATCGTGGGACAGGAACAGCATGGAAGAGGGGGTTTTGGGCTGAGTTTAGCTCCTCCTAAATGGCACAAGGCAGGCCCAGCTCAAAGGAGGAAGCTGGTAGTCAACGAGGTGCGAAAGCAGGAGGAGAGGATGAGATGTATAAAGGCCATTTCCCAGGCCATGCAGGGAGAGTGGATGAGATGGGAGAGTGTGGAACAACGCAAAATGGGCTGGCAAGACCTTTGGTCAATGGAAGAGAGTAGGATCAGTTTCCTTATTAGGTCAACATATGATGTTCTCCCATCACCGCAGAACCTAAACCTCTGGGTAGGAGAGGATCCCTCTTGTCCTTTGTGTTCATCATCTGCCACATTAAGGCACATTTTGACAGGATGTAGGGTGGCTCTTAGCCAGGGTTGGTTTACTTGGCCCCATGACCAAGTATTGCGATGTTTGGCTTTAGCATTGGAAGGCAAGCGTAGTATGACCCATAAGTTGCCGCCTGTTCTAGCAAAACATTACACGCAGAAGAAAATATTCCTCCGCCCAGGCGAGCAACCACCAAGAAAAGGTGCTAACACCAATTCTCGCCCAGGACAACTGGAAGCTGCTAGGGACTGGAAGATGCTGGCTGATCTTGATCAACGGCTTATTTTTCCACCTGAGATTGCCACCACTAACCTACGACCGGATATTGTTTTGTGGTCTGGATCAGCACGCATTGTTCAACTGATAGAGTTAACAGTGCCATGGGAGGATGCGGTAGATGAGGCATATGAGAGGAAGAAACTGCGGTATGTTCATCTGCCCACTGAAGCAGAACAGCGAGGATGGAGAGTCCAGGTTTATCCAGTGGAAGTGGGTTGTCGTGGTTTTGTGGCACACTCTACAACCCGGTTCCTCAGAGACGTCGGATTCAGTGGCCAAGAGTTGCATCGCACAGTAAAGAACTTATCTGAAGCAGCAGAAAGGAGCAGCAACTGGCTGTGGTTGAGACGGAAAGATTCTAGCTGGCTGTGTACAGGCCGCCATGCTACGGTTTTGTAGATTTCTTGAAAACTTGAGGAGTCTGTTGGTTTATTTGTATAGGTTGTATAGTATTTACAGTCATTACGTTCCTATATATATTGCGTGAATGACGGGTGGTTGGGCAGATATTGTGTTTTGCGGTAGGTGGTATGCCATACGGAACCGTTGCCACTGAAACTGCATATTAACGCACCAGTGGGGCTCGACAGCCTTAGTCAAACGGGTTGGCGCGTATGGTTGGGTTGTGGAGAGATTGTGGTTAGGTCTCAGCAGCAACTGTTGGTTTATTTGTATAGGTTGTATAGTATTTACAGTCATTACGTTCCTGTGTATATTGCGTGAATGACGGGTGGTTGGGCAGATATTGTGTTTTGTGGTAGGTGGTATGCCATACGGAACCGTTGCCGCTGAAACTGCATATTAACGCACCAGTGGGGCTCGACAGCCTTAGTCAGACGGGTTGGCGAGTATGGTTGGGTTGCGGAGAGATTGTGGTTAGGTCTCAGCAGCAAGAGGGAAGTAGAGGTCAGTAAGCTGGGCTGAGTTGAGTGGGGGACTAGAGTCACTGTCGAGCCCTCTTGAGGCGTTGTTGGCTAGTCGACGAAACACTGAGGACGGAAGGTGCCCACTTGAAGACCCTAGAGATGTTCCCTACTCCGCTCAATCCAGAGGGTTTTTATGGGGGACCGCACTGTGGTTGCAGCCGTTGTGTGTGCTGACGCACAATACACTGCAGCTATTAACACCAGACAGAAGGAGATTCACGTCACCAGAAGGAAAGAAGCGTAAATGGATGGAGAAGCATAGGTTACTGTAAAGCTACGTCTTAGTTGGTGATTATCTTGGCGAAAGCCGAGTACAAATCAGCATGAAGTTTTAACACCTACTCTCGTGTAATGGAATCATAAATACATTTTTCACATCAGTATTTTGTATTTTATTTTGTTATATTTCATGAGCCAGTATTTGTATTTTGTAACAAAATAGTTTTTGATGTATTTGTGCCCACCTCTGTTCCTTGCCACTGTTGCCTTTTTCGCCTTTCTTTGCCTTTGTCGCCATTGGCTTTTGGCTTGCTTAGTTGGGGACATTTAATTTTATATTTAACAATATTATTACAACATTATTTTAATATTATCTCTGTAAAGCTGCTTTGAAACAATCTGTACTGTAAAAAGCGTTATATAAATAAAGGTGACTTGACTTGACATGACTGCGTGCCAAATAATTTAAGTCCCCACCAGAGCAGTTAAAAAACAGAGTTAGGACACTCCCATAGACTGCCATAGGAACTGAGGAATGCGGAAGTAACGTTTGTCGTGGAGCAGCCGATAGTTCCAAACACTGTTAGTTACAGCACTGAACCCCATTCATTTTCAGTGTTTCCGAAGTACGCTCGCTGGTAAATTGATGAAATTACTGTATTTTTCACTTTCGTAAATCTAGTCAGTAGTTGTATCTTATGTAGCCAGCTTTAGTTAATGTTCATTGGAAGATACTAGTTAATTGCAGCTATAGCTTACATGACCAACACTTCACTAACGTTAGCTAACGTTACCATAACCCGATGTCAGTTGGGCTACATTTACCTCGAATATTCTTCAAGTTAGTTGGCTTACAACGTTTATCTTCGGTATTACATTTGTTTTTAAAGTTAGCAACAGTATTAGTAACGTTACATATGATTACAATGAATAGTAGCGAGTGTAACTAGATGTGGATGATCCCAGTAAAAAATTAAGTATAACTGAGGAGATAGATAATTATTATTTATTTATTTTTTTTGATTGAAGAGGCTAACATGTGAAACTATTGGAAACTGACTTTTGACCAAGAAAACTGAAGTCATGTTTTTAATAGGCTAGTTGTTATTTAGAATACAGTGAAGAATTTCAGCTGTACAACATAAATCCTCATGTTTATGGCTGCCTGTGACTAATAAGGGTGAAAAGTGACACATTGAACTTTACTCTAACAGTCACTTGTGTGTAAAGGAATGTATACACCTGTAATATCTCAGAATATATTTTTTGGATGACATTTAATTTGACATTATCTCAATTTTCCTTTTTTTATGAGCTAATAGAGAAGTCTAAAGCAAGACTTATACCTAGATAAAGTAAGTCTCAAGTTGCAGCTGTCGGCTGGAATTTAATTTGCAAAGCCATACACAATCACTGTATGTGTGTGTTGTTGTTTTGTCTGTTTTCAACAGGATAGATTATCAGTGGAGAATGGAGCGATGACCAGGCTGGGGGAGCTTGCCATTCTATAAGCGGTGGAGTGATGATGAAGCTGGTTAGTGGCACTATTGGAACGGTGGAGTGCTAAAGCTGGTGGGGTGATGGTGAGGCTGTAAGTGTAAGATAGATTATAATATTGTTTGAATATTGTATAATATATTGTATAATATTGTATATAAGACTATGATATTGTTTGAAATTAGTCAGAAAATCATTGTCAAGTGCCAAAGCTACCACAGATGGTGTCTTGGAGAAATTGAATGGCCTTCTGCTACTCCTCTATTGTGTGTATGCTCAGTGCCATTACTGGGTGGCGAGAGGACATGATGTCAAACCAGTGGTCCACCTGCTCCAGAAACCATGCTGTTGTCCGGTAAGAGGGGGTCTTTGTTCCTGATCCAGCATGTGTTTCAGGCATGCACTTGTTAGCTTGCTAAAGACATTTATCGCAGGGCCCACCTTCATCTTTTCAAAATGACTGTATTGAAGGGTTTTACTTGATAGATTTGGAGCAATTTTCAATGTCATCTCCTCTTGAAAATCCACCAAATATTTTAGTGGACCAATTGATACCTCATTGAAGACAAGGTTCTCCTTCTCTACCGTAACTGGAGGAATCGTAAACGTCTGTCCACGGACCAGGGCGCTCTTCAAGTTCTTAACCAGATGTGGTACATCTGGCATGAAGTATAAGCTCTTGTCTGGTCTTGCAGGATGTGGGACAGATGTTTTGTTTTGATCCACTCCAAAGGCCTTCCACATTGCCCGATTAGGGCTGCCCATGTCGGTGGTTACGTTAACCACATAAAGCCCTATGGAAGCTGCCTTGTCAATAATGTTGAGGATGATAGGCTTGTAGATTGCCATATTAGTGGAGTTGCCACTGTAGTGGTTAGCTACAACTTGCTTCCATCGTGTTGTGGTCCCAGCCAACATATAAAACACACGCTTAAGTTGCCATTCCTATATGGCCAGGTAATGTCACATCCCCATAAAGCTTCCCTCTTCCCATGTGCAGCTCCACACTGTGTAATTGCCATCTCATCTAGAGTTAGCGCACATTACCTCGCCATCTCTGTCAGGCCATCTAGCTTCAGCATTATCTCTTGCTGTCTCTCTCTGGACTTCTGTGAAAGGGGCCAGTTCATTACAGGACCAGGAGAATGACACACCTTCACAGGAAGGAAGTTGTATACACTTAGTGTCCACTTTATTAGGTACACCTGCACAATCTTATGTAATTCAATACTAGAGCTTTGCCATGAATTCTGCTTTTATGAAGTTTATAATCAGTCAGAAATGTTTCAATTCAATACTGAGGTCATAGTTAAGGGTGGTGTTGCACTAAATTGTATTCAGATGAGTTTCTTAAGTTTTGAATATTAGAAGCACATCTGGATATAAAGCAAGCAACAGCACCCTCACAAACTATGACCTCAATAGTTTTTTTTTTTACACAGAATTTACACCTCTATGACAGCATAAGAAATCATGAACATTATAGAAACATAAAAGCACAATTTGTTATTTCTATATATGGTATCATAATGCAATAAAAACACATATGTTTTCCCTTATTTGCATAATTTGCTGGATGAGCAAAATAATCATCCAGCTTCTTCCATCATGTTATTGTGAAAGAATACAAATTTGAATAACAATAGTGGTTTGTATATATATATATATTTTTTCTCATTTAATTTCAAATTCTGTACAGGGGTACAGAGCCAAATTAACAAAAATCATAACAAATGTCCAAATAGGTATGGACCTCTCACTTCAGTAATCTCAACCTCATGAAAATGTTTAGGAAACATAGTCTTTCAATGTGTGTATATTCTTTAATGTATTAACCTTAACACTGTTTCCTCTTTCTTTACCACTCCCAGTTCTGTCCAGCAGCAACAGGCTTGATTCAAGACCCGGTCTCCTCTGGGGCCTATATGACACGCTCTGCTTCTGGCAGGGGAACACTCTCACCCAAAAATACAAGTAACTATAGCATTACTTATAATGTGGAGTTTGAATATTTTTTGTTATCAATGTTTGGATAAGCATTTGACTGAATGATTCTCGATTCACCACCAGGTCTCCAGATCATCGTACAGCTTCAGTGAAAGAATGTAATGGCTATTGTGAACACTTGTATTACTTTTCTGGCCTGCTCTCTGTCATCTTTCTCTACCTGTAGGAAGTCGAACGAGTTTCTTTGAAGAGCATTCAAGGAAAACTTATATTTTGTTGAAAACAATTGGTTGCCTTATATTTTTTACTGTTGACCAAACTTCTTAACTTGACTTAAACTAAGCAGCTTCTGGCATTAATTGATATACACTTTTTGTGTAGGTTTATGTGAATGTATCATAACATAACATTAGGATGTTAATAATTATGACCATAGAAGCTTGAGAAAAAATATATACAGTAAATACTGTAAATGTATTATACCTTATGGGAGCAGTCCCCTTGCCTCCAAAATTAAACACACAAAAAATGTATTTAATTCAAAGGGCTTTATTGATATCAAAGTGTATGTGTGTGTTTAAATATATATATATATATATATATATATATATATACTCTCACACACACACACACACACACACACACACACACACACACACACACACACACACACACACACACACACACCTGTACATATATATATATATATATATATATATATATATATATATATAAATGTATTCTATGTTATGGGAGCAGCTAATTTCCCTCCAATATTAAACACAAAAAAGTATTAATCCTATGTTTCTGCTACTCCCCAAAAAACAAAATGCTATTATATGCGAGTAATTTTAGTATCAACGTAATAATCAATGTACAATAAGCGTCAATATTTACCGATAATTGCTGCAATAATAGCTGCTGCTCTCTGCCCCGCTTAAAATCATTGGCAATGCGATTTGTTTGGAACTGTTGAGAGCTACAAGAATCGAATCAGTTGCGAGTGTTGCAACTCTCATATTTAACTGCTCTGGTCCCCATCAAGCACGTCCTCATGCGTTGACGTCATCAAATTGCGATTGGTGTGTGAGATCGGCCAAGTTTAGTGAGTACCGATCGAGTCATAAAATGTGATTATCGGCCGATACCGATCTCCGCCCGATCGATCGGAGCATCCCTAGTGAATATATATTTTAAAATGTAATTTATTCCTGTGATCAAAGATGAATTTTCAGCATCATTACTCCAGTCTTCAGTGTCACATGATCCTTCGGAAATCATTCAAATAAGCTGATTTTAAAATATATCAATTGTAGTTATTTGAACTGCAATAATATTTGATAAAATTACTGTTTTTACTTAAGCTTTGATGAGCATAGGAGACGTCCTTCAAATTTGCCTATATATTTAATTATATTTAATACATTCATTTTACATTTATGGACCATAGAAGGGCATTTCAAAGAATGCTCAGATTTTTTCAAAAATATTTAATTGTGTATTGTGCCTAACACCAAGTTTATTTCAAGAATTTCCTTACTGTCAATACTTTGTGTGAGATTTCACTCTGAGTTCATTTGAGTACGAGACCCGCACATGTTAATTCTAAAATCGTTTTGATAAAATGGAGCCGCGCTGCCCAGATACCGAACATAGACTTTCCTTTGACTGGTCTCAACCTGAATTTGGAAACAATACAAAAACTGCACTTATGGTGATCAGCTCTGTCATACTCTCAAAGTCAGCGCTTTTTTATGGGATTCTGTGGCCAGTCAAAAGATGAGGACTGCCTATTGTCCCCATTGAGTATTCTCACGCCGCAGTGTTGATCCTGGTGAATCACGCTTGCTACGGGAAGATTGTGACTGGCACTGCAGATATACAGACTCTTTCTGCAGGCAACAGCAGGTTTTTAGGTCATAAACTGCAGCATTCATCACTCTATAAAGCAGTATGATAAAATTGTGACAGGTTTTCTTTATCTCTCTCTCTCTCTCTCTCTCTCTCTCTCTCTCTCTCTCTCTCTCTCTCTCTCTCTCTCTCTCTCTCTCTCTCTCTCACACACACACACACACACACACACAAACACACACACACACACTAAACGTATTAACCTCATAACTCTGAGTTTAGGCAGGAATATTGAAATCAATTTGAAATTATGATGCTCTTTCTAAAAAGAAAAAGCTAGCAAAGAATACATAAACCAATTACTGAATAAATAAATAATTAAATGACATACAGAAACAATAAATGCACTTTTGATTAAACCTTACAATAGCCATATTACCTCCATTGTGGATCTCAGTATTCATTCGCTTTATTCAAATGAAGTATGCACAACCTTTAGGCTAATTTCAGATTTATTTTCAGATATTTAATTGGCTCTCTGCTGACACAGGTATCTTTTAAAATTCTACATACATTTGGAGACCCGGAACTGGCCTTAAATATTTATATACCAAAAACAATTGTAGGTCAAGATGAAATTAGTATTTCACCCTTGACTGTCCCTGTTTTATTGGCCGGATAATGACATTGACACAAACCTTCTATAATTACTTTTTTTTTTTTTTGTGCTGACTGCTCACATTTAGATATCCTGTATGTTTTTTGATGAAAATGAGTCTTGATACAGAATTGCAGGAGAACAAATTAGACCTGCAGAAAATCAGACCAGGAATGCTCAAGATAATCTGGTTCTAAGGGATTTAAAATAAATTTGAGCCATAGATTTCCCAAATTTGACCAATCACTATGGAGTTTCATTTCACCATTTCATATTTGTTCACATTTGTTAAACTTGTTTAATACATTAACAAACATACAGTAACACAAACCAAATAATTCATGTGCATGTAAGTTCAGAGTGCATTAACTAATGATAATCATACAAATTTGTATAGATTAATAAAGGTCATAAAATATTGTTCATTCATATATACTGTAATTCATCCATGTAACAGAATTGGCTCTTTCATTTTAAGCTGAAATGGAATGACAGGAAGAGGATTTGAATAAATGAATCTATCTATCATTAACTGAATTCATCATTTGAATTGCTCTTATTGGTTACGGCTGCTGAATTAAACAATCTTACAGAACATCCAATCCCATTGGAATTAACTGGGAACAGCATCATTTTCAGTTAAATATGCCCATGAAGTTACAGATTGATTGGATATTATTCTTCAGAAGGCTAGAATAAAATGACAATGAAACAGAACCATGTTCACTTTGTATCTGTTAACACTAACATTAAGTTATTAACACTAATTTATCTTTAAGCAAATGTACATGTTCTTATTGATGTCACATTTATTTAGGAATGTGGGCTAAAACATAGTTTATTCTGTAGAATGACATTCTTAAGATATATTTAAAGATTTGGTAAAAACAATGCCACTTGAATCTAACGTTCCCTGAGTGACCCTACAACGGTTTACCCTATTTTTTTTTCTTTTTTTTAAATACTGCATTTTACACTAAACAAATACAGAAAACAGAAGCACGGGACACAGAGAGAAAATGGCACATGACAACAGTTTCTATTGTAGAATTGATTAGTAACAGTTGAAGTTTATGGACTTTCACCTGAATAAAAGTTAATCTATTAAATATGCATGTGAATACAACATAAATTCAGATAATTATTAGTATTGGAGGCATTTCAAATACTGATTATAAAGATTTTCATATGTTATATAAACTATAATAAAACAAATGTAAAATTAAAAACAACAATTACTTTATATAAATGTATTGGATTTTCACCTTTATTAATTTGACTTAATTTCGAAATAGAATTGCAAGTCTGCATTCAATTTGATATCAGAATTCAAATTCAGCAGTTGGATTGGCATTTATAAAAAAAAAAAAAAAAAGAATATCAAACTATCAAATAACCCTGCCATGCACTAATCTTTGAGATCATTTATTAGGATTGCTTTGTACTGCGGAGGTCATTTAAGGTTAGACGTTGGTGTTTAATGGAATCTGAATAAAATCATAAGTATCAAAGGAAAACTTCAATTACTTTCCCTCTCAGTTTGCAATTTCATTTAGCCACATATGATTGATTATAATACCAAGATTAAAACTTGATCTTGAAACCATCTCACTACTTAAAGATAGAATAAAAGTTTTACAACATCCTTTCACTGCTGTATTAATGAGATTAAGGTCTCTAGCAGTTTTATCTCCTCTTAAACGATCAAGAATGCATGGGTGTTGCTAGATGGGGAAAAGGTGGGGGCCCAGAACCATGGGGGACGTCCAGGGGTTCCCCTCTGAGGGAGTAAGCAATTGAACACACACCCGGAGCAGTGGGCAGCCATTTTTGCTGCGGCGCCCGGGGAGCGATTGGGGTTTAGGATCCTTGCTCAAGGGCACGTCAGTTGCGGGAAATGAGAGCACTGTTCATTCACTGTCCCCCTACCTACATGTCCTGCCGGAACTGAGACTCGAAACCGCAACCTTCGTGTTACAAGTCCGACTCTCTAACCACAACTTTTATTAAAGTCTTGTCTTTAAAAAATAAAATAAAACATATTTCCTCCATTACTTCATTGACCTAAAAGTGGAGCATATATAACACTATGGCCTGGTTAAACAGACACAGTCTTAGTTAAGCTAAGACATTTAAGTAGCTTTCACAAAACATGCCTTAGAAAAAAAAATATTACTGGTGTGCATCTTGAGACAAAACAATGGCATATTTTAAGTTATGTCAGTGCAAGTAACTTTCAGTTAAGAGAGCTCAAACATGCATTTTAGTCTTGGACTAGGCTTTAACCTTGTCAGTGAAACCGGACACATGGGGTAAGATGTCACAATGGGAACCTGGCATTAAACCATTGATTTTGTTAGACAGAAATTGCCCTTATTTATTTGTATAACATTATACGATTGTTGTGAGTAAAGCAAAAATATCCCAAGTATGCTTATTTTCCATTTAATTCTATCAGGATTTATTAGGACTCTATAGCCACTATTATATGATTTTTAATTTCTTATTGTATTCCTCCAAATATTTCAGTTCAGTTCAGTTCAGTTCAAGTTCTTTATTCAGTCATGATGTTATTACAGACACAATATTAATCACATCAACAACAAAATAATAACATTCAATGCTGAATAGGAGCATGAGGAAGACCTAGTCTTATAATTGCATGCCCCTTTTTTCAATAATCTTAGCTGACACAAAACAGATGGCTCGCCGTTTTTTTTTTTTTTTTTCATTTTTCACCTTTATCGAGGTACAATATTACTTCACATCTAAATAATTAACAATTTCAAATTTTTCAAACATTGGTTCTTATGCTTCTTATTTTCTAAGAACATTTTTTATACATTTTATTGAATTGAACAATCGTGTTACATGTTTTTTGCACAATGTCCAAAGAGTTCCATAAATTGATCCCAATTACAAGAAACCCTATGTGTTTTAGTGAGGTGCGTGAATATGGTACACAAAATGACATTTTCTTCTGTTGTTACTGTCTGTGATTAGCATGAATTTGTTTTGAATATGTATTGGCACCAAATTATTTTTTCACTCTCACTATATTCAGCATATAGCAATATTATTCAATGGCCAAAACATTTTTTTCCTGTTAAAAATACAGCGAGTAGATATTTAATGTTACTATTATTATTATTATATGCACATTTACATTTGTGCTGAGATTAGTAATGGTGCATCAAATTTTGCACATTTCATTTAGTTGTTATTTAATTATATGAAGGATATAGCTATGTAAATGAATTAATACATTTGAATGAAAAATATAATACGATTGACAATTTAAAGAAAATGTATCAAATGCCCTGCATGGGAAGGAAAAACAATTAGACCATATTGCCATCTTGTGGTAAAAGTAGATTTTTAAACAGCAATTTAGGTATGTGCCTTTAATACACTGCTGTTGTCCACTTTTTCTCAAACCCAGTCCTGTGTTTGATATTTCACATCAAATCCCAGACTAACCCATTTAATCAAACTGTTATTGTCACTCTTATTGAAATGAATCAGATGTGTAGTCAAAACATGCATCACTGTGGGACATTATTTGAAGAAGCATATGCAAATCAGTCTGTTTTATTTTGGCTGATAGATAAGAAAAAGGTCACGATGCAAACAAAAGCGCGGCTGAGACTCATTACATGTTGATTGACAGTCAGTGAATCCACATTAAAACAAACAGAATATAACCAAGCGTTAATTCATTAGGTGACTGAATTTTCGTTATATTTATGGTTTTAGAGAAATCTTAAAACGCAAACTGTTCTCTGTTCTCTATTGTGCAAATTTTTGTTTGTATCTTCTTCTTTTTTTTTTCTTCAATCAACAGAATAGGGATGGCAAGTGCCTGCATGTTACAAGAGGAAACACTGCCAGTCACCTGGGGTAAAATAAAACTCTGGTGAATGCCAGATCAAAACAAAAGCAGCACACGTGAGTAAGATTTTAAAAGATTCTCTGCCCTCTATTGTAAAACATGTCGTTTTTAAAAAAATATATTTTTTCATTTAATTTGACAACTGCTTGTATGTTACAAGAGGATAAGCAGCCAGACAATAAAACTCTGTTAAATGTCAGATAAAAAATAAATAAAAATGTGCAGGTGAGTAAAACTTTAAAGTATCCATGGTCTGCAATGCAGTGGTCCCCAACACAGCACATTTTGGATGTCTCTCTCTTATCTGACACACCCATCTGATATCGTGGAGTTACTTATCAGTCATTCACATTCGATGTTACGCCAGCAGGCAGGAGCTCGCAGTTCAAGGACTCAACGCCGCCTCACATGTCTCCAGCCACTCCCTTATAGGAATCATGGAGCCAGGTAAGTGTAACACGACACTCATGGCCACCAATCCGGGATCCCCAATCCCCTGTGCTCCACCTCGATGCCCCATCGCGAGGACGTCTGTAGTCCCATTATAGCCACTTGCATGGTGTCTGTTACAGCTTGAAGTAACACATGTTGTCACAAACAAGGAGGAGTTGAGGCTTCTTTTGAAATACAGCTATCAATGGTCATATCAATATAAATATAAATGTTCCATTTTGTGATTTGCCATGCCAAAGTATGGACATGTATTTTTCCACAGTGCATCATTTAAATGAAACTGATCGTGACACTGAATTAAAAACGTAAAAGAAAAAAAAATAGTGGAAAAGTCAAGTCAAGTCAAGTCATCCTCATTTATATAGCGCTTTTAACAATGTAGATTGTTTCAAAGCAGCTTTACAGAGATAAACATATAATTTAAGGTAACAGAGATTGGTTTGGTTTTATAGTGGCTCTTGAAAAATGTTTTTTCCAGCTAAAGTTAGTTTTGATTGATTCACTTCCGTCTAAATGATCATTTGTTATTAAATTAGGGGCCGCTAAGACGACACCGTTCTCTCTAAACAGACTTTAAACGTGAACCTGTGATAGACGCTGATGGCGTTCACATGCGCATTAAGAATTGATTCTATAGTTATGTGCGTTTGAATATATGTGCGCAGGTTTGTAATTCCTTACAAACCAGACAGAGACAGAGATTGAGCTCCTTTTCAATGGAATTTCTAATTGACAGAGGGGCTGTTTGGCATTGTTTTTTTGTTTTTTTAAAGTAGCTGCTCAAGCTCTTCTTTTGTCTCTTAGCATACACCTCTGGTTGATCGGTAGCAGCTGCAGCTGATGGAAGGGGGGCTATCTCTGCTGATGCTGTCTGTTCAGCCACCAGGTTCTCCAGTTCTGACTTAGCTCTGGTCTTGATGTACTCAACCTTCTGTTCTCACGTAAATGCGTCCCTATAGCACGCATTGTGTATTATCGTGCAATTTATACGCAAAAATGAGTTTTTACGTGCATATGATACGCGGTTTTCGCGTGCATTTGATACGCAGTTCATTTGCGTGTAATACACACGCACCCCACACCACTAATTCTACCCAAACGTATAATACACACGCACCCCACACCACTACTAAACCTACCCTAACCAACCCATGTGTATCCTATGCACGTAAAAACTCATTTCCGTGTATAAATTGCAGGATAAACACACTGCGTGCTATATAGACGCATTTAGTGTGATCGGGTTGCTTTAATATATGTAGTTTTGAAACGAGGGTCAACAAGGGAGGCCATGTCAAGCAGCTCCTCTGTGGTTTGGTCATCATATTTGTCATTTAAATATTTCAGGACACCATCTTTGATTTTAATGGTCAGCTGCGTGTCGTCATTCTGAGGCTTAAGCACTTGAGTGTTAAAAAGATGAAGTACTGGTTTCATGTAGGACACACTGGTACACTGCTCTCCAGACAAGGCATCTGTAAATTCCATGAGAGGACTCAGTGCCTTATTCATGGACTCAAGAACTTCCATGTCCGGTGAAGACTAAAATTTCATCTTTTAATATGTTTTTATTATTTAATATTATGTATCTGTATTATTATTCTTTATTAATATTCATAATCAGTTGTATTATCTCTCATGGAGTTTTAAATGCATGTGTTTGAATGCATGAAGAGTCTATAGATAGCATGGATCCATGTGAGGATCACATGTCAGACAGAGGGAAAGCTATATTATGAATACAACATCTTCTAAAAGTTTATCTCCTGACATATAAGAATAAAGATTTTTCTTGTCAAGATAAATGGTGCCCGTGAATCAAATAACAACAGGGAAAAGGCTTAATTCCAAGTCTACATCCTGCCATGCCATGATTAGATGTCTCGCTTTTTTTGTCTGCACGGAGGAACTGTGAGAGTGCTTTCTCCTGCTCCATAACCCCCTCAATCATCTGTTGTAGTGAGCCCCACCTGCAGGGGTGTCTGTGAGCAGGCTTATGAGCAGGCAAGACCAGAGGGTTGTTTCATAAAAGCCGCTTAGAAAAGCGGGGATTAAAGTCCAAAACCTGACTTGAATGAGCCGAGCTAAACATCCGCGCTTAAATTGGTTCCATAACAGTAAGTTGAGGATCATTTGATCTTACTAATTTGAGTCAGGTTTAAATAGTCTAGATAATTGCGCGTGCACGCCATTGTTTAAAAGTCCTGAGAAGTCGAGCATGGGTCAATCGATTTACTGTGGGCTACCATGGCAACAATAGGAAAAGATAGAACAGCGATGTTCACAGCAACGGAACAGCGTTTGCTATTGGAAACATATGAAGAATTTAAAGATGTCATCACCAAAAAAGGCAATACAGCGGCAATAAATAAAGCCGCTGGGGGGGCATCACCTAAAATCATATCACATAGTGTAAGGAGTGAGTATATAAAAGGTGTGTGTGTGTGTTTTATTGTCATTATTCCTTCCTGACTAACTGATTTCCTCCTTCCTTAGGCATTGTAAGCCTAAGTACATCATAGCAGTAATGTCATGTAGAGGTACTTGTGCTACTGTAATGGTGCATTTTGGTACAAAAATATATATTTTTTTCTATCAAGATTCTGTATGCTTTATGGATCCACCAGACATCATGTTGCCTGTGAGTATGAGACCTTTTAAATCAGTCATGTAAGCTAATGAGTTTAACTGAGTTTAATCAGTGGTCACAGGGAGAAGGCCCATCAGTTGAGGAGGATAAGGAGACTGTGTCTGTATGTTCAAGGAGGCCTGAGGTACTCACAGGTTCCATGCTATACTGTATTGAATATTAAAAAGTGTACTTGTGTGATAAAATGATCATAATCTGATTGTCAGGATGCACACTGTTCTAGAGCCCTCTCAGTCTGGGACCACATGTGACAAAGTGAGTATTAAGAAATGAAAACAATGTGACAAGAGTATTCAATGAAATAACTTAAATCTATGTTGCTACAGAACCCAGAAAACATAAAAGGAGTGTATAAACGCTACGTCCTTATACAAATGGAAGCGATTGATATCGACATCCAGTATAAAAAACTGAAGATGAGGAAGTTGGAGCTGGAAATTCAACAGCTACAGAAAAATGCAAGTAGAACTACCATTTAAAAAAAAAAAAAAAAAAACATTACCTTTTTGATCACTTCCCACAACATTTATTTGTGTGTTTTCACCCCTAACAGGCAGATTCACTCTGAATAAAGACAAATTACATTAAATACTTTGACTTCTGTGTGTTTGTTCAACTAAGGAGAAAGTTGAGGGACCAGTGGAACATTTTAAAGGCTACACATGGTTTAGACCATATTAAGCAAAATAATTATTTGCATATGTGTCTCATATAAGTCTGCCTGTTTCGTTTTCTTCCAATACTGCTTCATTGCCCCAGTCTTCCTCTTGAACCATCATTGGTTGCCTCTCTCTCCTCAGACAAGCAATGTTATGGAGCACTACACAAGCAACTACAATGTCACATGCCCTAGGTGGAGTCCCTCTGAGGTGCTTCAGGCACTGAAACCTTGACTTTATCAGCCCAAATGCCATCTCAATACGACCGCTTGTGCGTGCATGGGCAATGTTGTAGCGGTGCTGTGCCTCTGTCTGGGGCTCCTGATAGGGAGTCAAGAGGTAAGGCAGGCATGGGTATCCCTTGTCTCCCAGCAAAACTCCTGAGAATTCTCCTGCATAGACAGAATGAATATATATAGATATATAATGTAGTTTTTTTTTTTCTTCTTTTTTTTTTAGGACTTTTTGCGATTAAGTGATTACTAGTATACCTCTTGCTAGTTGCTGGTAGAGAGATGAGGCTCCAAAGATTCTGGAGTCATGCACAGAGCCTGGCCATTTGGCCTCTACATTTGTGATGATGCAATCTGCATCACTTATCATCTAAAATAAATTAAGCCTGTAGGTCACTACATTTTAATTGCAATTGCAACTAAACACTGGTGCCCAGCTTAGTACAGAACACTCAGTGCTAGAGCATAGCCTTCAATATAAACTCAGTGGGATCATACCTGTACATTAATGCTGTGTACTGATTTCCTATTCACAAAGTTCGCTTCATGTGGACCAGACGGACACTTAATACACACATGGGTGCAGTCCAATGCACCGATAACATTTGGGAAACCTAGGAAAATTATGTGTTTGTTTTAAATATGTCCCATGTAAAATCAACAGTCAAGAAATATTTCCATGTTTTATAGATATTTGAACTTCATAGCTATTCCATGAAAGGCATGTTTAATGGTAGGAATAGCTTTGTTGCCAGGGAATTTGATGAACACGTTGAGTAGTCTTTTTAAAGAAAGGTACACAGTTAGTACAGAGCGGCAAACTGATGGTTTGCTGATATTCTCTGCATCTCCAACTGTGTACAAAAATCACAAATTAATAATCTACAAATATATGCACTCCCATCTCTTGAGAACCCATATCGCTCATACAGGTAGCTGTCATTAAAAGCCAATGGGTCTGACCTGTCTCTGAAAGTTCTCTCTCTTTGAAAAGCCCTCCGCAAGACTATAGCCCCCTCATCCACCACCTCATCTATGAAAGGACACGCCATGGTTAAGTTTGGAAACGACTTCAGCTCCCTATTTATATACTTTTAATTAATTAATTACCAAACTCATTAACCAAACTCACCAATTAAACACACAAGTTTTGAACATTTCTTAGTGTATTTATACCTTATAATTTCTTACATTTATTAGTAAAGTATTTTTTTTATTTTATTTTTTTATTTATTAATAGTGGTTAAGTAAAATAAAATGACATCGAAATACCAGCAGGTGATTATAAATGGTATGCTCGTTAAGCCTGAACTCAGACTTAGCCTGACAGTTAGCCTGCCCCGGACCAGGTTAATTTGCCAGCATAAGTTGCCGGGGTAACTAAGTTTGAACTTTTTTAAGTTTGATTTATGAAACCGAATCTACCAAAAATAAGCCTGACTAACCGAAATAAGCCTGGCTTATACTCTAATCTTGGTTTATGGAACAACCCTCAGTTCTGCTTCAGCCTTGGCCAGTTCATGTCTTCTCTTCCATGAATTAGAGAAGGCACTCACCAATCTCTTGCAGACACCAACCGCTCGGTCCACCTGGGATAGTTTCACATTCCGCTCTGTGTAAACAAAATGAAAGATAAATCTAAGATACAGTTATAGTATATAGGTTTACAGCACAGGCTACTTAATACTAAATTGTTCATTTGTGCATGACATTGTATTGTTGCTGTACAGAGGCATACACAAAAGCTGGAGGGAAAATTAAGACATAAAATTTTTAACTTTAAACTTTAACTTTAAACTTAAACTGTTTTGGTAAAGTGGATCTGATAGCATACAATACATCTTACTTTAGGACCCAGCGGAACAGCTCATTTGCTCCAAATACAGCTATATGGCCATCTAGTGGATAGAGTCATGAAATATCATGTTATATTATTATTTTTTTTTTCTTGAAGAGGTCAGCAAAGTACGGAGCCCCTAAAGGGACCTGTGCAAAAATAAAAAAAGTAAGACTATCGCGTGCGCACGAGAAACATATGGCGTGCGCACGAGAAACTATCGCGTGGGCACGAGAAACTATCGCGTGCGCACGAGAAACGTATCTCGTGCGCACGCGATAGTTTCTCGTGCGCACGCGATACAATTTCCGGTTTGGGTACAATTTGCGTCACTGTCATTACTATGAGGAAAACAAGAGCATGATGTGGATGCGCATGAATTAATCGAAATCTATTTTAAATTAGGACTTCTTTACAAAGACATAGTTTCTGTTCTTGCATTTCGACACAGATATATAATCACTGAGCGACATTTAAAACGCATATTGAGGTCTAGAAGTCTGTTTCGACGGAAAGGGTACTCAAATATTGAAGACTCGATTGTATTTATTCAGCATCAACTCCAAACTTCAGGTCAGCTCCATGGATACAGGTGGATGCATGCAAAGTGTAAAGAAAATGGATTGCATATCAGAAAAGAACATGTTCGCTTCATTTTGAGCTCGTTAGATCCTGGTGGTGTAGAATGCAGAAAAGCCCGACGTCTCCATCGGCGTAACTATTTTGCAAAAGGACCAAATTACATCTGGCACTTTGATTCTTATGACAAACTGAAGCCATATGGTATTTGCATAAACGGCTGTATTGACGGTTTTTCAAGAAAGATCATTTGGCTGAATGCGTACACAACAAGCAGTGACCCGAAGGTCATTGGAGGATATTACATGGAAACAGTGGAGAGTTCAGGTGGCTGCCCTAGAATCATTAGAGGCGACTGTGGCACAGAGAATGGGCACGTGAGAGACTTCCAGCGTTTCCTCAGACGCAACATTTTACAGGAATCTAATATTGACTGCTACATAGAAGGTGCAAGCATAGCCAACCAGCGAATAGAGAGTTGGTGGGGATTTCTCAGGAAAGAATGCATGGAATTTTTCATCTCTTTGTTTGGTGACCTCAAGGACAGAGGATTGTTCGACGGGGGATTTTTGGATAAAAATCTCATCCGATTCTGTTTCTTGGGAATTATTCAGGTGAGTTGAGAAGGTCTATGGCTACTTTTCCTTTTAAAGTTAACGATGTTGTTTTGTATAGCCTAATTTAGCTACTTATCAAAACATTTGGTTCTCTTTTTCCAAAGCATCGCGCATTCATGTTATTATTCATAATAAAGATTATCACAAGTAAACACAAGATTTTGACGCCTACAGTATGTATCCAAAGGTTTGTGCGGAGTGTGTTGAGCGCTCGCTGCATGCGGCACGGATGGAGGCGTCGGCGTGAACACTTGCATTTTCCTATCAACAGAACAGTGGAAACAACTTCAAATAGGCCTACTCAATTTGTGGTCATACAGAAAAGAATAATACATCATTTGCAACTACTTTTTTGTGTAAACTCACAATAACAAGAAAACGTTGTGCTTTTGTAAAATAAAATAAAACAATCGGGCGCGCTTTTCATGATCTCCGTGAACTGGAGCGCCTACCTATATAAAGCTTGAAATGTCCACTTTTAAACGGATAGGCTATGTATGAAGATATGTTTGCAGCCGACACATTTTAAACATTTTAAACACTAGTTTATTATTGCAGGACAACCGGCAGATTACACTTTTTATCTAGATTTAACAGATTACACTGCAACGTGAGTATAATATAAGGTTTTGATTGTACTTTATTGTAAGGCTGCACAATGAATCGAATTTGTAATCGCGATCACAATTATGGATGCCACAATTATGTAATCTTTCAAGGGCACAATTACAAAAAGGCCACTTACATTTTACTGTGTGCTTAAGATGTGTTTTTCTTTCTTTCTAGCTTATCTTAAGGGTCTTTTCCCCATTGTTTTAATTTTAGTTAGTGTAACATTATAATACCATGAATATTTTTACTTTGGTTTGGTTTGTTTAAATATTTGACATTTGAGGCTTAATGCTATAGAAAAGCAATGAAAATGTTTCAGGAGGAGTTTTCAATTGGTTTATTTTGATATAACAATATGGCATGCAGTCGCTTCAAACAATGGCATAAAGCTGTTCAAAATATCATTCAATGTAAATATTGATAATGTAATTAATAATCGCAATTACAATTTCAAGGCAATAATCGACAATTATGATTTTTGGTCATAATCGTGCAGCCCTACTTTATTGTACACTTTATTGTAATCGTGTTTTGTTTAAATGAATTTATAAATGAAATAATTAAAAAGGGAAGAAAAAATAGAAATACACATCTAAATTAAATGAATGAACACAAAAAAAAATCATAAAAGAAGTAATGTGGGAAATATGCTTTAAAGACTGGGCAAAATAAGGATGAATTCAAAAATATCTGTCAATGAATTGCTGACGTGCACGAAAACCAGCCATGTATTGGGCATTTCTTGCGGAACTCCTGCCAAATAATGAGATAATATTAAAAATATGGCAGTTTTTCCCTATGGTATCGATGTCAAAATTGTGGCCAGTGAAAATGCGGAGTGGCTAGAAACTTTGAAAAACCACTAGCCACAGTGGCTGGTGAGCAAAAAAGTTAATGTCAAGCCCTGCATGTGAAGATTGTACTGTATCTTGAAGATTATTCTATTGTATCTCTTCTGTTATAAAGATGAAGATTGACATTTCGTTAATTAAGCACAATGTTGTAAAAAATCAATAACTTATTAGATGCGTTAGATGCGTTTTGACTACTTTTAGTATTTTGTAGTTATATCAGGTAAGCCTAATGAAGATATATTAACAAAAAAATATTATATGCTATTCATATAGCCTATATATATATATATATATATATATATATATATATATATATTAGTGGTGGGCATAGATTCATTTTTTTAATCTAGATTAATCTCACTGTAATCTTGGAATTAATCTAGATTAAAATGGCTCATTTGAATTCTGACGAAGGCATTCATAATATGTGTGCTACCCAAATAAATAACCTCGCAGGTAGTTTGTAATATGGGCAGGGGCGGAGACAGACTCTCAGTACAGTGGGGGCGGAGCTTTATCATGCGGCCCTCTGCTACCAAGTCATTTTAAAATTAAAACCGTAAAAAAAACGTAAAATATCTGATGAATGCATATGTAATAATGTGTCACTTGTTGAGCCAAGTAAGCTTATGTTAAATAAAACAAAGACTATCTCGTTCTTTTCTTTTTAATGCGCCCGATTTATATTTTCTCTCCATTTTCGTAAGTATTCTCTACATTATACATTCGTTAACGCCGATAACGGCCCACCACTAATATATATATATATATATATATATATATATATATATATATATTTATTTATTTATATATTTATTTATATATTTAAAATATTTTTATTTATTTAAAAAGGGCCTCGTTGATTAATTTTGCCTGGGGCCTCCACGCACTCAGTGTAGGTTCACCTCATACCCGCTACAATTGAGAAACTACGGAGCCCGGGAAGTCACCTGTGGGAGAAAAAAAAAAAACAATCTGTGGGGACGGTTTTGTAATCTGTATACGATCAGTTTATAAACCGTACTCACAAATTCTCAAACTGTTCCCTCGGTTTAACAAAGCACTCCATTTAATAATTAAGCAGCATTTTAAAAAATCATTCTACATTGAAAAATGCCACTACAGATTAAAAATGATATACCAATTGCAGTTTGAATAACTTCGTTTCAAACCTTTATCTAAAATTTATATTTGTATTGCAGGATGAATTGGATGAAACCGCACGTGTGTGGGATGCACATGTAATAAGACCTTCAAAGAACAATCGAGTGCCAAGCGGTAGACCCAATGTGATGTACTTATTCCCAGAGCTCAATAGAACGGAGAACTACATGTCACCGGTGGACACAGGAGACCTACAGCTGTGCAAGACAGAATGCTCATTTCGATCGTCTATACCATGTGACAGTGATGTCTATGAGATTTGCAATACTCTTATGATAGAAGCTCACTTTGAGCTTCTAAAAGACTCGTACCAAGCAATAGACTTATACTTGCATCTAAGGAGTGAGTTATTGACCTTATTGTAACCTGCGCTCAGGGTGTAGATAAATAAAGGGGGTGGTGGCACCTTGTTTAAAGGATATTTGATACTTGTTTGATATTTGTTTTATTGATTATTATATTTTAACACAGACAATGTACTGATGACATCATCTAACGATGTTTACAAACATGGCTACTCAAACTCATGTTTTTCTTCATTATAATAAATTGTAAAAAAGAAAACAAAGAGAAAGAAAAAACGGCAATATATATTGAATGAATTAAAATTACAGTGCAAAAGAAACTCTGTTTTATTTATTTCACAGGAATATATTTTCATTACTGTTTACCTGAAATGTATAAACATTGTTTTTGTTTAGAAAACATTTCTAAAGTCAAAGTCGAAGAGCTAAATGGCTCTCAAACACATTGTTTAACAGGGTATTTAATTTAACCTGCAATGTACAAACATTGTTTTTGTTTAGAAAACATTTCTAAAGTCGAAGTCGAAGCGCTAAACGGCTCTCAAACATTGTTTAACAGGATATTTAATTGAATATAATTGCTACTGACTTGTAACATTAATGAAGACAAACTATAAACACCACCAGGATCTAACGAGCTCAAAATGAAGCGAACATGTTCTTTTCTGATATGCAATCCATTTTTCTTTACACTTTGCATGAATCCACCTGTATCCATGGAGCTGACCTGAAGTTTTGGAGTTGATGCTGAATAAATACAATCGCGTCTTCAATATTTGAGTACCCTTTCCGTCGAAACAGACTTCTAGACCTCAATATGCGTTTTAAATGTCGCTCAGTGATTATATATCTGTGTCGAAATGCAAGAACAGAAACTATGTCTTTGTAAAGAAGTCCAAATTTAAAATAGATTTCGATTCATTCATGCGCATCCACATCCATGCTCTTGTTTTCCTCATAGTAATGACAGTGACGCAAATTGTACCCAAACCGGAAATTGTATCGCGTGCGCACGAGAAACTATCGCGTGCGCACGAGATACGTTTCTCGTGCGCACGCGATAGTTTCTCGTGGGCACGCGATAGTTTCTCGTGCCCACGCGAAAGTTTCTCGTGCGCACGCGATAGTTTCTCGTGCCCACGCGATAGTTTCTCGTGCCCACGCGAAAGTTTCTCGTGCGCACGCGATAGTCTTACTTTTTTTATTTTTGCACAGGTCCCTTTAGGGGCTCCGTAGCAAAGACACCCAATGTAAGATATTTTTAAATTAAAAGAATTATGCATGAAATTGTGAGTTATTTTTTAATTTCAATCAATTTCAATCAAATCTAGTCATTTAAAGGTAAATAAAATAACAAATAACAAAAATCTCCCAAAAAATTTCATTAAATATAAAATATGATCAAAAGGAAATAAAATAATCTTTCTGGACAATAGAAATTAAGTATCATTTTAGGTCTTCGGGAAAGGGAAAGAATTTGTATGTTACCAAGTACCAAGTGAAGGATGAGGTTAACTAAATATATTCAAAACTGTAAAATATGTGGCCTACTATAGTTTATTATTACTGGAATATATTTTTGCATTTAGACACTCACCGATGGCTAGATGGAGATGGTGGCCAAAACAATGTAAGCATGTCCACTCATTCAGCTGAAGTGCAAGGATGTTGTTTGTGGCATTGTCCGTAGTAACACATACTAGATGATCCTCACGCAGTCCCCATGATTCAAGAGCTTCCTTAAGACCTCTGGCTATATTTTCTCCTGTAAATAGCCGGATTGCAAATCGAGTGCAGAGTGTCCAATCTTGGATGAAGTGTACCGTCAAGCTCATATAGGGAATGTGTTGTTCGGCTCGTCCACATATCTGTTGTCATAGCGAAGTATGCTACCTGGTGGATTTCCTCCTCTACTTTGGCCCGATACTCGTAATATAAACGAGGCAACTCAACTTGTGTTTAGTGTTTTCGGCTTGGCATTGTGTACCTGGAGTCAAGTGTTGTCACTAATGCACGAAACCCCTGGTTCTCTACTGTGTAAATTGTAGGGCTGGGTTAAACGATTATTAAGTAAACGATTAGTTGGGCGATTATTTTATCGATTAGTCGACTAATCTAACAACTAATTTTTCTGCTGCTCGATTAATAAAAAAAACATAATGTATCTCAAATAAATACTAACTACTGTACTGAATCATGATACTATAAGCTGGCTAACGGTAGTCTAATGTTATGTATTTGAAGACTGTCATTAGAACTCTATAACCGCCAAAAACGTGTTATTAAAATATTTTTTACAAACATTTTTTATCAAAGAGAATGTTTAAATACTAATATCAGCTTACGAGGTAAACGTAGGCGGAGTTAGTGGTGCTTCGGAAGCTGCTACTGCTGGAGATGATTCGGGAGAGGTCTGTGCCCCTTTACAGATCAGAGCACGCACTGACACGGAGTAAAGCCTTATTTAAACTCGACGCGTCCCCACGCGCGCTAAGGTGCGCACGGCAAAAATGACGCTTTGGGTGCGCAAGATCCCATTTTGCTTGGCTGTGTGCACGGCTTCTTTTGTAACAGCGCGCACGGTGCCGCAACCGAGGATGAACGACTTCAAGCCGAATCTGCCCGAGCATGTACGTCTCACCGCACCGGCACCCAGTTTGCGAGTCTAAATTGCAACGGGTTTTTTTTTGTTAAGGGTTTTTTTACTGTGTGTGATTCATATAAAGGTGCAATGTGTAAAAATTTTGAGTATCTATTAACAGAAATGGAATATGACAACCATAACTATGTGTTCAGTTGTGTATAAAGAACTTACTTAATAAACCGTAATGTTTTTATTACCTTAGAATGAGGCATTTATATCAACATAGGCGCCGGAATCCCCTTCTATGAAGGTCGACATATTGTGACGTCATGTTTCTACCGTAGCCGACAGCGAGCAAACAGCGTTACAGAGCGCGTTTCGTCACTACCTTGAAAGAGAAGCCGCAGAAAGCTAGAAGCTAGCCATAAACACCGTGAGTAGTGACTTTTCCCTTGTCAGTGGTGTAAAATATGTAGTTGGATTGTTTCATGTAACTTAATTATTCTCCCTCGCTGTATTATGGCTTTGCTATGTGGGGATAAATGTGCCGGTTACGTTCGTGAGAGAGCTGATTAGTACTCTTGTCATTGACCGTAAAACAGTTACAGGAATCACCAACCCGTCGATCTTGGAAGCATTTTAAGTCGATCGAGTTTCCAAAATCAGAGAAAAAAAGCCTATTGTGTGTAGTAAATGGTTTCTAGGCGATGCGGAGGCGCGCGCGCTGTTACAATCACGTTATTTTTGCCACACGCACCTTTGGGCTCACGCGGACGCGTCCAGTATAAACAAGACTTAACGCTTTAACCAGCTCAGCCACAGTAACAGCTCATATTAGCCAGCTAAACTTTTACTACCCTGTTAGGGGCTGAGCCCTTAGTGTAAACTCGCAACCGAACCGCTAGATGTCGCTAAAAGTCACACACTGCACCTTTAATGGAATGCACATTCACTTCTAGTTGTCTTCGTCCTCCATTCTGCAATGTTTCAGTCTCCCACGTGTGCTGGCGAGCTGTACCGCTGGAAATGGTGCAAAAAATAAATAAATAAAGAAGTGTCAACGCAAAAATATGGTGTCGACGTAATTTTGACGTCGAAGCGTCGACGTCATCGACGCGCCGCTACAGCACTAGTAAATTGGGATCATGTCTTTGCAGATATAAGTTGCAATGGCCGTTGTTAACTCCTTCCATCTTTGCGAGTCTCTGTTATGTGGAGTGCCGTGGGCAAAAGCCTGCTCTAATGTTTGACTATGTGGTTTTGAGCACCTGATGGTTCTTTTGTGCCTCTCATTCGTAAACTTTCTCCATACCCTTTCGCGTGGTTCTTGCGAAGGTGGTAGAAGAGTTTGGTGGTGTTTGAGCCTGCTGTGGGAACCGGCGTCTGACATAGTTTACAAAGGACTCTTCTTTGGTCCGTGTCAGACTTTTTCGTACCCAAAGCATGTCCATGCTACAGAGGTAGCCCCTCGTTTAGGAACGAGCTCCTCTATTAGTCCTGGCTGGTCCATCTCCTGCTCGGAGCCACCCGGGTTTGTCTCCTTCACTCGCCATGCTGTTATTCACATGTATGGTGGTGGCGTGTAAGATTGCAGTCATTCAAATGATGAAAAAATTTAGCCGTAAACAATGTATTTTGCGACACCACAATATAAACGATAGAGCATAATATGAATCGATAGACTTTATTTTGTCCATCCGATATCTTCATATCACCCAGCCCTAAATGTGATGATAATGAAGAGGGGAGGAGAGAAAGGGCAGTGGAAGGGCAAGGGGAGGAGACAGGGCCTGCTCCTTCCAAATTTATGAATAAACACTTGCTTAGGCTCCATAAGGCTGAAAAGTCCAGTGCTCTCATTGTCATCCTTAGAGCAAGAATTAGGTGCCTGGAACTCAGGTTGGGCCTACCTAAAATTCTTTTCAAAATATGAGGTCTGGCTGATGGGTACTGTAAGGAACTCAGCTTTTGGAAATATTAATAATCAATAATATCTTGTTATTATTAATTATACATATTTGGGTCAGTTAATTGGATTAACTTGATGTGGCTGAATTAATATTACAATCAATTAATCAGTTCTTCCAACAAACTCTTTTGATTATTAATTTATTCTAAGAAAAGGGTATCTTCCATGGCCACAGAAGAATAATTATTTCTTCGCCTGTACAGTACTTTGAGCCAGTAGCAAAAAACGTGATCGTAAAGTGACTTGTATTGCAAACAAAACAGAACCAAATACATATTATGTACAAGTTTTATTAACTAAATATAGATATTTATATGAATATAAATAAACTAAACAACATACACACATGAATACATAAATAGGTTAGTGATAGGATGAAATTAAAAACCGGAAGAGGGTCTATGAGAAGAACCATCAGAATTTCATTTTCACATTTCATTGAATTGAATACTTGCATTTGTAATGGGAACAATTCTTGAAGTTGTTGAAAATTGAAGTCGTTGATGGTTCCGGCAGTGTCAAGTGGAAGTTGGTTGAGCGTTCTCTTTCTCCAGAAACGCATGCCTGGTTTTGTCAAGGCCTGGGACTCTGTTGAGGCCACGCCGAGCACCCAAGAGAAGTGAGGAAGTCGGAAGGATGGGTGATTGGAGTCGTTGTTGGTTGGAGTCTTTGTTCCAAAACTCTTGAGATTGTCCTTGGTTCTTTGTGAGAGAGTCATCTCTCTCCTGCCCTAGCCCATATCTGGTTGGATCGAGGCCTGCTGGGCCCTGGGGCCCCCGTGGAGGGGGAGGGGGTTCCCCAGAATCACCAGAACAGTGTTGCAGCTGGATAAAAGAACTAAGAGAGGGAGGTCACATGTGGACTGTCTCTAATAAGGCCTGGAAAAGATCCTCCCCTAAGGGTTGAACTCGACCAATCAGAAAGGTGACATGTCTGAGAGGGAAAGTGGCTCTTAGTTGATTTACGGATCTTTGTCCCTAGCATGATTATACCTTAATTAATGCTCAGATAGCTATAACACATCCACACTGCATTCTAGAAGAAGGTGATGTACATCAAAGTGTGAGTCATCAAATGAGGATTAATTAGGTGTAGGAGGCATGATACAGGTGAGGTTACATTGATCGTTACTTGGTTGTATACCAGGATACACACCATACTCTATACCTAATAGTACACGAGACAGTAAACAATTTACACTGTTTCTTTCAGTTTTATGCATGTTAATTTATAGATCAGTTAGTCTATGATTAATGCAGCAAAGTCTGTTTTAAAGTGGGTTTCTGTTTCATAGTCTCTCTCTTGAGTATGTGGCCACATTCCTCGGAGGTCGTAAAATCTCCTTATCATGCCCTGTAACATGACACAGTTTCTGCCCTTGTGTTTGTTCATTTGGGCTGTGTGAGGAGTTCATTAAACCTTTGTATATAATGAATAATTAGTATGTGTCTGATTGATCTATACCCTACAGATCCCCCCTTTCGATCGTTGTTGTCCCCCCTCAAGGACAACCACGAGCGAAGTTGGAAGTGCAGAGAGATCAGACACACACTTGTCATAGAAGGCTGGAAGGCCATGGTGGCCTCTGGTTGCTCGTGTCTTCTGGAGCGGTGGTCGTTCCACGGCTGGTGATGTGGACAGTAGCCAAGTCCAGGTCTCTGCAGCAGGTGTTGAGGCAGCAGGTGTTGGGGCATTTTGAAGTTCATTAGTTTTGGGGCAGGTGTTTCCTTGTGGTTGCAGGAAGTGGTTAGGCCTCTATGTAGCATAGAGAGGTTTTCAAGCTGACCTGGTGCTGGTGGCCGGAGGTCAGAAGGTGGTTGTTAGCCTCTCAGTCACGAGAGGTCTGAAGGATTAAAGTGTTGTTCTGTCCTTATGGTGGTGCCGACGCAAGCTTGCCTAAGCTGGGTTGGGCAAGGAGTCGGAAGCTTGTACCTTACAGGACTCCTCGGGTGAGTCCTGTGCAGGGAGCTATTTTGCGTGTGTCAGCGGCTCCAGTAACTCTGAGGCAGGTGCGTCCAGCTGTCCTTGCGGAGCCTCAGATTGACAGCTGTGTGAAGGGTATGGAAGAGGATGTTGTCGTTGACAGCCGTTGGTCCTCCTGTGGTGTTTGCAGGTTGAGGGTGCTGTCCTCCATGGCTTCTCCAAGGGGCTTGGCTGGTACCTGGGTTGTTGCCATGGTGACCGTTCTGTGCTGGTCCTGGGCATGCTCAGTCCAGCTGCATTGAATCTGGTTCGAACCTCAGTCTCTAGCTGGTCTGTAAGGCTTTGGGCACAGGTCCGCTCCTTGTGGGACGCTGTGATCTATTATGTGAGGTTGTTTACCTTCTGTTTTATACCCATAAGGGGGGGTAAGGAGATGAGAATCTACACCCCGGTGTGGCTGTAACTCTGGCTTGGGTCATGGGTCGTTTGTCCTCTTCTCTCATGGTGCAGTTCCGTTGGCTCTGGTGCCGTCGGATGTCAGCAGCCATGGGTGGAACAGTGTTCCTCGCGATGAGTTGTCAGTCTTTTCGGTCTCCTGTCCGGTTAAGGTCAGGTTAAGCAGAGGATCTGCAACATTTTGGCACACTTGTGGAGAGAGATTAATGCATGACCCTAGAAAGTTCAGAGCCACGGTTTAATGGGTTCGCTAGATATGTAGCATAAAGCTAGGTATGTCATGTGTAGCTAGCTAGTGAAGTGTGTATTGTATCCTTATCATCTTAGCTGTGGATGTTAGGAGGCTAAGACTTGTGTGGTTCCGAGAGTATTTCCTGGAAAGGGCATAGCCGAGATAAAATAAATGACTTAAGATGGTTCTTATGACTAAAATATTTCTCTGGACTTAACTGGTGGTTCACTACGGCTTGACGAAGTGAAGAATAGGAGGAAAAAGGACAGCTTTCCTATTCAAATTATGCTTATTATCAATCCTCAGGACTATAGTTATGCCCTAGTAATCGTTGAAATTACTTGTGTTGCAGGGTCATAAAAATTAGTGCACTTGTTGAAAATAAACAAAATCACAAATAAAGGTGTCTCTGGTTCCTTTCTGGGCCCTATCGGAAATGGAACCACATTTGAACAAGAGAGGAAATGGAAATAAATCATATACATGACAGAATAGACAAGTGAATAGCTGACTGCTATTATTATCGAAGTAAAATAAAAATAAAAAGGACTTAATTAAGTGATCAAAACAGCGGGAATGATCTGAAATTGAGAATAATCAATAGCACTAGTGACTAACCTTTAGATTTGCCTGGACCAACACTCCATAGTGGGTCACAGCTGTTGCGTGTTTAAGACCACACCGTGTGTGTCCCTCCAAAGGTTTAGTCAACATGCTGATGAAAATTCTCATAACTATAAGAATTCTTCTCTAGCTACACAGCTTACATGTAATTAAACTTGGGTTTAATTGACAGGGCATCTGCAAATTTAGCCTACAGAGCTCAGCAAGGACTATGCCTAAACTAGTGAAGGTGAAATTCAGCTGAGAAGAATTGAAAGTAAGGAAAGAGAAAAATTAGAAACCCTAAATGGGGTTAAAGAAAGTATTTTAGAATACTTTGCGCTGTATACATAAAAGCTGTAATTAAGGCTTCAAGTAAATGATGCTAACCGCTAACTGTAGAAGGTATTATGTAGCTTAGCCTATGCTGGATGGATGCTAGGTTAGCTTAGCTTAGCCTAAGCTGGATGGACGCTAGGTTAAGTTAGCTTAGCAACCTAGGCTGTTTTTTTTTACAAAATAGCGTCACGAGTTAGCACTTCCTGTGACAAGTCGTTGTCAGGGGAACCAGTGCATGTCAGAACAATTCAACAGTCCATGAAGAATGTCTGCACATTTTAAATGAGTTATGCATGTTTAAACGGGTTAAAAGGGGGCGCCTATACTTTAAGTCTTTCAAGAACTTGATGTTACATTCAGTAAAATGCAAATGTGGTTTGGCATTTGCAAATTTTACTCATGGAACTCTTCTCTTTACTTTACGCAACTTATTCTATTTGTTTACAGAGTAAGGAAATAGATTTGCTGTAAGTCAAAGCTTGTCTAAGCCTATATAGTTACGTCCATCTCGTGCATAAATACTGACTTTTCAGCGAGTGAACAGTTTTGATCGCTAGGTAGCTCTCTGCTTGTAGATGCAGCCAAAATTTAGGTGAATTACATCAATCTAACAATAATTTGTAAGGTCTTTACTTTGTAGAAAGGGGAGCAGCACCCAAGTCTACGTGTATATAACACTGTACTGAGATTCCTTCGTCAGAAAAAGATTAAGCAATACTGCAATTTGGATTCCTTCAACCAAAGCAGACTAATAAATACCGGTACAGTTTGCATGCCGCTGAGATGAGATTCCTTTGTCAAACAGACTTACGCTTTAATGCTGAAATTACCGATACCTGTTAAGACCCCTTTTTTTTATTTTTTATTATTATTATTTTAAGTAGAGATGTCAATTCCAGCTATCGTTTTATCTGCATTTAGACAAGCCAGCAGCTAGTGATCAAAATGTGTATCGCATATCATGTCCCATTTGGATCGGAATGATCAAATAAGCACTTTTAGGATAACAGTAGTTACGAAGGGGCTCTAGGTCATGCTAGTTTTCCCAGCTTAGGTGGTTTGCTTACTATCTGGCATTAGGGTGACGAATGCCCTATTTGGAGTTTTTATTTCCTGTAACAAGTCATTGTCATGGAAACTTATGTGCAGCAGTGTATATTTCAACCAGCGGGTGGCACAATGTCTGTATGTTTCAAAAAGCAGTGCATAGTCTGTTGGCACGTGAGGCTTACACCTGCATTCAAGATTTTCTTTAAATCAGTAAAATTCAAATTTTACTAATGCAAACTCTTGCTTCCTTTTGAGCACACATTTTCATCTACTTTAAAAGTTGTATGTCCTATGCTGACTAGGAACTTTGTAGCAGAGTCGTGCATTGTGGTCATGCCGTGTGTCTGCTGGGTTTTGAAGTTCAGAGTCAAAAGGTTCTTGAAGCTGGTGTCTTCCTCCATCACAGGTTCGTTGCACGCTCCGAGGTAGCTCGCTTGATGTCTGTGGTAGTAGCACAGGGACTTTCAGGGTTACCCTGGTTGGTGTCTGGGACCGCGCCCAGTCTACATTCAGACTCTTAAGTCTGAGAATCCTGTTGTGATGGCTTGTTCCAGCTGCTGGTAGTTAGACTGGATGTTTTCTGGCTGCCGAGCCAGAAAGCGTCGCAACTCTGGGCTGGATGTGATCCAGATCAGATAGAGTCTAGCAAGCTCTGGTGTAAATGCAGGGGTATGTCTGGCCATTCGGTTGAGATCTTTGAGTGTCACTACACGCGTCGTTTCAAGATTCTTCTGAATCAATCCTTTTCCTTCCACGGCTGCAGAAGCTTTAAGGAAATTGTCTGATGACATGTTAAGCAGAGGGGTTTGTCTCCCCCCACTTTTGTGCAGGGCTGGGGAAGCCTACGCTGCTGATGCGAAGTTCAGCAGGGTACATCTTTCTCGTGGGGTCCATTTGCAGTTGGTTGGACTGTTTCAGTTCTATTTGACCACATCGAGCTGGTCTATAATGTTGCAGCATCGCTGAGTCAGTGTTGGGACTTCAGCTCTGGCTGCAAGCCGATGGCTTCAGCGTCTCTCTCTTTGAGTTCAACCAGTTCCTCTCTCGTCCGTTGGCAGGTGCTCAGCAGCTGTCAGAGCCGCTTGAAAACTGGTGATCTCTTTCAGTTGCTCCACGCTGTCAGGGTCTCTGCATCTGTCCTGTGCCTTCTCCCGTTAAGCAGGGTTCGTTCTCTGTGGAGTCCTGTGACTGGCAGCGTTAGTTCATTTACCTCCTGTTTGAGGCCTGCGGGAGCATGGCCAAGGAGAAGATAATGCTTGTCAGCTCTTGGTGGCTCAGGCTGGGTGTCAGACGTCTGCTTTCGTTGTTGCCTAACTGTTCCTTCCTCTGCCGTGGCAGGTCGTTGCCTGCTTCAGGCTGAAGGATGTCCATGACACTGCTCTGCCGGGTCTTCAGGTGGTCCTGGTGGCAGGGCCAGGTGTCTGAGGCCTACTGGCACACTTGTGGGAACACGAGAGAGAAATGGCAAAGGCAAATGCAAGTTTCTACAGAGGTGGTGAGCTATCTGTGTGGGAGAATGGCTATGTGGAGCAGCTACAATTTAGTGTTGGTGAGCACACACAACAACAAAAAAAGTTTTGAGTATCTTAGTTGACGTGCTTTAAGCAGCATCGGCTGACGACTGGGCTCTTACATGTCATAACCTATTACTCAAAAATGCTGATGGTTCTTCTCACATGTTGTGCTACGAGAGTAACAGATAGAGAAAAACCAAAATAAAACAATAGGATGAAACCAGAAAAGAAGAGGAAGAAAGGAGTGTTTTACCTATTTAGGTTTAGCTAGGAGACATAGGTAAACAGGAGTCACTTATGGGTTATGCTGCTGTTAGACTAAGCTACCAGGGACACATCAGACCTCTCAAGGTCCAAAAGAAGAAGAAACAATGGGAAGTGTTTCCAGTTCTGTCTGGGGCCTACTGTGCGTTTGTGTTTAGCCGTACTTCATGTATTTAGCTTGGTGCTAAGGAGTGAGGATGGGTAAAACACAGACAGGAAGTAGGATATTAATGACCTGTGTAACTCGCAATGGAAACAACAGTCGCTAGATATTGTAATCCTATAGAGAGAGAGAAGATGAGGATAGTGACTAGTGATCTAAAATAAGGTAAAGGTAAAGTTAGAATGTCCTTATAGCTCTAAGAAAACTAAAAGGAAAGGGAAGCGTATCAAGTAATTTAATTAAATTTCAGATTTAGTTAAGCCCCTTTTTTTTCTTTAGCTGAATATAAGAATTCAGGCTGAAACAAAAGTAAATGACTAAATTGAAAAAAAAAAAAAATGTATGTAAACATTGTGTGTTCTCATAACTCTGGTAACTAGGGGGGAACTTGAATAAGCAAATTGATTTAATTAAATTCCCAATTTAATTAAATTCAACTTAACTGAATAGGACGATTCAGGCTCAACAGGTGTAAATACACAAAATAAAATAGGGGTAGATTTAAGTAAAAATAAAAGAAACACAAATATAAACCCAAAGTATCTGGGTTTCAATCTGAAAGTGAAACCAAGAGGAAGGGGTCGAGAGAGAGAAAGAGAGAGAGAAGAGGGTGGTTTAACCCTCTTATGAGACGTGCTTCGTGAAGCTCTGACACCAGGGTGAATCATTCGTCTCAAATCATTCGGAGTGTGTAATGTGTATCACTGCTAAGGTCACGCGATTTTATTAAACTGGGCTTCGTTACGCGTCATAGCTGTTTCGAATTTTTTTTTAATTTCAACGGTTCGTGAACCAGTGTGTATCTGGTCTCTATGTGATCTCGTATCACTTTATAGATTCGTACACATTTACTGACGCATTTGATAAAGGGTCTGATTGACTTTCAAGTCAAGCTTTCATAAAATGAGCCCTACAGTTTACTAAGATATTGTGCCTTGAAAGACACCTCATATTAAACGATATTAGGTAGCTCGCGGATTGCCATTACCTGATTACACCTTTTGATGAAACCTTTGCGATTGGTTTGTAAAAGGTGTTCCGTTGATTTGAGTTTCCGCTACACTTCCACTGTTTTGACCAGCAGGGGTCGCCAGCGAGGGCGCTTCAAACAAAGAATCATATGTGACGCAGTTGACTCCTTTGATTCAAAGCCTCGAAGAGCTTTGACTCTCATTACTCGTGTTCAAATCACTCAGTTCAAATCACGCAAAATCTATAGTCTTTGGTTTATGGTTACACTTTACACTCTAACGTGTCTAAGTTTTTAGGCGGTGCTAAAACTATCACTCGAGGTAGAGGGTTTTACTTGTAAGTTAGGATTGAGGGAGCTATTGGCTACAACCGTCGCTTGTTTACACGAGTGTCTGTGAGATTGGTGCTGTTGTCAGAAAAACTAGATAGGAACGCCTGCTCGCGTTCCGGACGCAATGCCAACCAACAACACAGATCGGCGGGAGCAGCGGACGAGCTGTGCTGACATTTTGCACTGAGTCTCTCGCTTAGACACGACGTTGCGTGTGAGTGACTCTTTTTAACAAATCAAAACAGCACCGTTCTTTCACAGACAATGGCAAATTACTAGTGAGCTGATTGTTCTAATACGAATTCGACGCGATTGTTTCATATGAGCGCTTCAGCGGTTTAATATGAATACAATGACGTAACGCATAATAAGGCCTTAATCGGTGATTGAGAAACATCGCTCAGATCACATTCAAAAATGCTGAAAATGGAGTTCACTTTCGAGGGAACTCAACACTGCGTCGAGAATCGACTCTTTGGGGACGCTCCCTTAGCGTGCGCCTCTGAAGTATGAATGAAACTATTCCAATCCTGATTGGTGTTGCGTCATGACGTAACATGTGACGGCATAACCGGATGCATAAAAGTGACGCCGGCACACACACACACTAGTTTTTTGCTCTTCAGCAAGCGCTCTATGTTACGACTGTCTGTCTTATTTGGTGTTGTTTGTCTATCCCTATATATATTATGGCCAGCCAGCAGTTCAGAATGTGTGTGCACCCCTGTCCTCGTTTTATTACGGATGGGGACACGCATGTTTTGTGTGTGAACTGTTTGGGAGCGCAGCACGCCCAGGCAGCTCTCGAGGGAGCTGCCTGCGTACACTGTGAAGCACTACCCATGAGGGTGCTGCGCTCCCGGCTGGCGTGCTTTGATAAGCTCGGTCAGGCTCGCGTTCCCCGCGGTTCTGGTCCCGCGTCTGTTGAGGCGGCGCGGCGACTGAGATCGTGGGGTTCGCAGCGGGATCTTGCAGATGAGAATGAGACTGCTGCGGCACTTTCTCATTCTTCATCTGAAGATGAAGCCCCTGTGAGTGGTGCAGAAGCCCGCGCAGCGGCTTCTTCTGCCCACGACCAGGTCCCGGTGCTTGAGCTCTCTGCTTCCGAGGAGGCAGAGGTGATCAGCATCGAGGATGACCGTGAGTCGAGCGCGCCAGTTCACGGCCAAGCTTATGAGGAGCTGGTGGAGGTTGTGACTCGTGCCGTGGCCAGACTTAACATCAGCTGGCCACAAGATGAGCAGATGAAGTTAGACGAGCGTTTCCTGCGGCACAGGTCACAGCCTCAGCGCCGGGGTTTGCCGTTTTTCCCCGATCTCCACAAAGAGATCTCGAGATCGTGGGATAAACCGCATTCGTCCCGTGTCTCCCGTCCATCTGTTGTCGATTATAGCAATGTTGTGGGGGCACGGGATATGGGTTATGGGAAGATGCCTAAAGTCGAAGAAGCTCTAGCCGGTTATCTATCTCCTGAGTCGGCATCTTCCCTTAAAACCCCTGCGCTGCCTAGTAAGCCCTGCAGAGATACATCTGCTTTAATAGGCAGGGCTTACATGGCGGCAGGTCGGGCTGGTTCATGTCTGCACTCTATGGCTATCTTGCAGGCATACCAGGCCGATCTCCTGAAAGATTTGGACGAGGGGGAGGGGCCAACTCCTGAAGATATTTCAGAGTTGCGCAAAGCCACAGATTTGTCTCTCCGGGCTACTAAAGAGACGGCCCGCGCTATTGGCCGCTCTATGGCAGCTATGGTGGCCACGGAGAGGCATCTGTGGCTCAATTTATCTGGTCTAAAGGAGAAAGATAAATCTGTTCTGCTGGATGCGCCGCTTTCGCCTTCTGGCCTGTTCGGCGACGCCGTTACATCAGAGGTCGACAGGTTTCAGGAGGCGAAGAAGCAATCTGCGGCGTTCCAGCAGTTCCTCCCCCGAAAATCGAAGTCCAAATCGAGTAGGGTGGGGCAAGAACATCAGCCCCAGCCATTAACCAGCTCCTCACACCGGGCAGAGCAAAGGGAGAGCGTTTCCTCTAGAGCCCCTCCTCCGGGAGCTTGGCAACGGAGGAAACGCTCCCAGCAGAAGCCCCCCAGCCAGAAGGGCGATTTAAGGGATGTCCTTCAGGCTAGGAGGGCTTCAGGAAAGAGGTCCTAGCCAGAGTGGTGGGACCTCTGAGGGCTGTCCCCTCCGTTGTAGAACAACCGAGGTTGTTCTCACAGCGGAGCCCTCTAGGAAATGATGTGAGTTGCCCGCCGTCGGTGACGCTTCGGGCCGCATCATATTCCAGCGAACGCACTGTGGGTCGTTTTTCTCGAAAAATAAAAAACGAGCATCAGTTATGGTCACGAAAACCGTATCGACTACACCCTGCCGGTCTTCCGCTTCAGGGGGTCGAGAAGGGTGCTCGAAAAACACCAGAGGCCAGTCTCGAGAGGCTGGTTCCCTTAGTAGATTTTGTAGAGGCATGGTATCATCTTCCCAACATATCTGCATGGGTCCTGCATATAATAAAGTCAGGGTACAGACTGCAGTTCGGGCACCGCCCCCCCAAATTTTCTGGGGTGGTGCAGACTACAGTGGTTCCAGAGCAGGCTCAGGTGACAGAACAAGAAGTGCAATCTCTGCTGCTAAAGGAGGCCATTGAACGTGTTCCTCATTCAGACAGGGAGTCCGGATTTTACAGCCGGTACTTTATAGTTCCAAAGAAGGATGGGGGGTTGAGGCCAATTCTAGATCTCAGAGTTTTAGAACCTGTCTCTGATGAAGCTCAGGTTCAAAATGCTCACTATTCCTGTCATCGTGAGTCAAATCAGATCCGAGGACTGGTTTGTCACGATAGATCTAAAAGACGCCTATTTTCACGTATCCATCCTTACATGTCACAGGAGGTTCCTGAGGTTCGCTTTCGGGGGCGAAGCTTACCAATATCGGGTTCTTCCGTTCGGCCTAGCACTCTCTCCCCGCACATTCACCAAATGTATGGATGCAGCACTTGCTCCACTGAGACTTCAGGGCATCCGCATACTGAATTATATCGAGGACTGGCTCATTCTGGCCCAGTCTCGAGAAATGGCAGTTCGGCATCGAGATGTCGTCCTTGGCCACATTTAAAAATTGGGGTTGAGACTCAACACAAAGAAGAGTGTGTTAGAACCGTCCCAGTCCACAACGTTTCTAGGCGTTGTGTGGAACTCGACTACGATGCAGGCATGCTTGTCTCCGGCGCGTATCGAGTCCATTCTGGCGATGGTGTCCAAGTTAAAGCTAGGCCAGGCCACTACTGTAAAGCAGTTCCAAAGACTGCTGGGCCTCATGGCAGCGGCATCCAACATTATACCTTTGGGCCTTCTACACATGAGGCCCCTTCAGTGGTGGCTGAAAGACAAGGGGTTTTCCCCCAAGGGGAATCCATTTCGTATGATCAGAGTAACGCGCAGATGCCTTCGTTCTCTAATAATATGGAAGAAACCTTGGTTCCTGTCCCAAGGGCCAGTGTTAGGAGCGTCATGTCGCCGGAAAACCGTTTCGACAGACGCCTCCCTCACTGGCTGGGGCGCGGTCAAGGACGGCCGCTTTGCCAGGGGTCTGTGGCAGGACCATCATCATTCTTGGCACATAAATTGTCTAGAGATGTTGGCTGTGTTCAGGGCTCTGAGGAGCTTCCTTCCAGACATCAAGGGTTACCATGTCCTAGTACGATCGGACAATACATCAGTGGTAGCTTATCTAAACCGACAAGGGGGACTCAGATCGCGCCCTCTGTGCAGACTGGCGCATCAGGTTATTCTCTGGTCCCAAGGGAAAATACTGTCTATCAGAGCTATGTATATTCCGGGGGTTCAGAATCAGGGAGCAGACATCCTGTCGAGGCAGGGGCTGAGGCCCGGGGAATGGAGACTTCATCCAGATGTGGTGAAGTTGATATGGGAGAGGTTTGGGCCTATGGTAGTGGATTTATTCGCGTCTCGAGAGACGTCCCACTGCCCACTTTGGTTCTCCCTCTCAAATCCAGCCCCACTGGGGTTGGATGCCATGGTACAGGCCTGGCCGAGGCTTCGCCTGTACGCATTTCCCCCGATCGCTCTGCTTCCGGCAGTCCTGGAGAGGGTCCGTCAGGAGGGTATCAGTCTACTTCTGGTTGCCCCAATGTGGCCGACCCGGGTATGGTTTTCAAATATAATTTCGCTCCTGATAGCTCAGCCATGGCAGATTCCTCTGAGGAGGGATCTATTGTCTCAGGTGGAGGGCACAATCTTCCACCCTCAACCAGAGCTGTGGAAACTGTGGGCCTGGCCTCTGAGGGGGTTCAATACCTAAACGCTGGTCTATCAGCCGGGGTGATTTAAACCATACTTAGTTCTAGGGCTCTGTCTACTAGGAGATTATATGGCCTCAAGTGGAATGTTTTCGTTACTTGGTGTAGAGAACATAATTTAGACCCAGTTAACTGCCCGGTGGCTTCAGTTCTGGAGTTTCTTCAAGATCATTTCTCTGCGGGTCTCTCCCCTTCCACGCTTAAGGTGTACGTGGCTGCCATTGCGGCTTTCCATGCACCATTAAGTGATGGGCCTCTGGGGAGGCACCAGCTGGTCATTCGTTTTCTCCGTGGTACTTGGAGGATGAGACCGACAACCAGGTCCAGGGTTCCTGCCTGGGACCTGGCAGTGGTTCTGGAAGGGTTATCCCTGGCCCCCTTCGAACCTCTTCAGTCGGCTTTGCCTAAAGATCTTACCTACAAATTGGTCTTTCTCTTAGCCATCACCTCTCTAAAGAGGGTGGGAGATCTCCAAGCCCTGGCAGTGACACCAGCTTGCTTGGAGTTTGCCCCTGGCAAGGTTAAGGCCTTTTTGCACCCGAGACCGGGCTATGTGCCTAAAGTGCCTGCTAATACGGCTAGGTCTACGACCCTTCAGGCTTTCCATCCTCCACCTCATGTGTCGGCAGAAGAAGAGAAGCTTCATTTGCTCTGCCCCGTCAGAGCTTTGAGTATATATCTCAAGAGGTCCTCTTCTTGGAGGAGGTCGGACCAACTGTTAGTGTGTTTCGGGTCACCTAGGAGAGGGCTCCCGGCATCCAAGCAAACCATTAGTAATTGGATTGTGCAGGCTATTGCCTTGGCTTATGAGGTGCGCAATTTGCCTTCACCTCTGGCCATAAGGGCTCATTCTACTAGAGGCATGGCGTCCTCTAGGGCCCTCCTCTCGGGAGTTCCCCTCGAGGAGATCTGTGAGGCAGCCGGTTGGGCTACCCCACACACTTTTATTAGGTTCTATAGTCTGCACCTCCCCAGTACGCCTGGCGCACGTGTGCTCTCGTCCTGCTGAGTGCCTGAATCAGTTTCACTCCTGGGCAGGCCTGTCTTCGGTGCGTGGCCTAGTGGGCATTCGTTCCCCAAAGAGTCGATTCTCGACGCAGTGTTGAGTTCCCTCGAAAGGGAACGTCTCGGGTTATGACTATAACCCTTGTTCCCTGAGAAGGGAACGAGACACTGCGTCGTCCTGCCACGCCCCTCGAGGCCTTAGAGCGTCTTGCTTCATCGCTAGGCTAGTGTGTGTGTGTGCCGGCGTCGCTTTTATGCATCCGGTTATGCCGCCACATGTTACGTCATGACGCAACACCAATCAGGATTGGAATAGTTTCATTCATACTTCAGAGGCGCACGCTAAGGGAGCGTCCCCAAAGAGTCGATTCTCGACGCAGTGTCTCGTTCCCTTCTCAGGGAACAAGGGTTATTGTCATAACCCGAGACGATTTCTTCGTCCATATCAGGTTAATTTGTTCTGGTACCATTTATGCACGCGGCTAATCTGAGATTTCTTCGTCAGAGAATGCTTATGCTCGATTTATATCTGAAATTAGGCTTTCTTCGCTAATATCAGGAGTTTCTTATCGTACGATTTAAATATGCATTATAGCATTTGTGAACTTTCTGCCATTCGTAGGAAGGCATATTCAAGCTATAGTTTTGCTGATTTACCCAGAAACTTGTACGTGCATGTATGAGATGTTAATAAAAACTTATGGGACAACATATGATTGATTACTGTCTCCTTGCATACAATGTTTAATACGATGCCTTAAAATTCTCCACCATATATGTAAGGAACTCAGCTTTTGGAAATATTAATAATCAATAATATCTTGTTATTATTAATTATAAATATTTGGGTCAGTTAATTGGATTAACTTGATGTGGCTGAATTAATATTACAATCAATTAATCAGTTCTTCCAACAAACTCTTTTGATTATTAATTTATTCTAAGAAAAGGGTATCTTCCATGGCCACAGAAGAATAATTATTTCTTCGCCTGTACATTACTTTGAGCCAGTAGCAAAATACGTGATCGTAAAGTGACTTGTATTGCAAACAAAACAGTACCAAATACATATTATGTACAAGTTTTATTAACTAAATATAGATATTTATATGAATATAAATAAACTAAACAACATACACACATGAATACATAAATAGGTTAGTGATAGGATGAAATTGGAAACCGGAAGAGGGTCTATGAGAAGAACCATCAGAATTTCATTTCCACATTTCATTGAATTGAATACTTGCATTTGTAATGGGAACAATTCTTGAAGTTGTTGAAAATTGAAGTCGTTGATGGTTCCGGCAGTGTCAAGTGGAAGTTGGTGGAGTGTTCTCTTTCTTCAGGAACACATGCCTGGTTTGCTCAAGGCCTGGGACTCTGTTGAGGCCACGCCGAGCACCCATGAGAAGTGAGGAAGTCGGAACGATGGGTGATTGGAGTCGTTGTTGGTTGGAGTCTTTGTTCCAAAACTCTTGAGATTGTCCTTGGTTCTTTGTGAGAGAGTCATCTCTCTCCTGCCTGAGCCCATATCTGGTTGGATCGAGGCCTGCTGGGCCCTGAGGCCCCCGTGGAGGGGGAGGGGGTTCCCCAGAATCACCAGAACAGTGTTGCGGCTGGATGAAAGAACTAAGAGAGGGAGGTCACATGTGGACTGTCTCTAATAAGGCCAGGAAAAGATCCTCCCCTAAGGGTTGAACTCGACCAATCAGAAAGGTGACATGTCTGAGAGGGAAAGTGGCTCTTAGTTGATTTACGGATCTTTGTCCCTAGCATGATTATACCTTAATTAATGCTCAGATAGCTATAACACATCCACACTGCATTCTAGAAGAAGGTGATGTACATCAAAGTGTGAGTCATTAAATGAGGATTAATTAGGTAGGAGGCATGATACAGGTGAGGTTACATTGATCGTTACTTGGTTGTATACCAGGATACACACCATACTATATACCTAATAGTACACGAGACAGTAAACCATTTACACTGTTTCTTTCACAGTTTTATGCATGTTCATTTATAGATCATTTAGTCTATGATTAATGCAGCAAAGTCTGTTTTAAAGAGGGTTTCTGTTTCATAGTCTCTCTCTTGAGTATGTGGCCACATTCCTTGGAGGTCGTAAAATCTCCTTATCATGCCCTGTAACATGACACTGTTTCTGCCCTTGTGTTTGTTCATTTGGGCTGTGTGAGGAGTTCTCTTACGAGAGGTTCTCTCGTATTGCGTAAGTTTAGCTTACGCTACGGGAAAGATTCATCTTCTCGAGATACTGAAGCCAAAAAATTGTCCTTAATTTTGTATTCCTTGTCAACGCAGTGCAGCAGCTAGCAGACCTAGAGCAGACCTAGAGCAGGCCATCTCGCATGCTCATTGGCTGCCCTGCGGGCAACTGCTGCAGCCTACCAGTGAGCCCGGCGTGACGTCACGCCCAATGAAGGGCGCCCGCGCCTTCATAGCATCACAGCCAGCCAGAATGGGCGTGGCTTAGCGTATAACACTAGGGGCTGTAGGCTGACTTCCCTGATTTTCGTCTCTTCAGCGAGCTCTTCGCATCGCTGGATCTGAGAGAAGCCACCGCCGCCGTCGAACAGCGGACAGCCAGCTTAGGAGAGCGCTGAGGAAGCCGGCCGTCTTCGCCACCTTCAGCCATCCGTGCGAGCTACGCTATCCGACGACGTATCCTTTACCTTGCTAAAACCTATTCTAAAACCTATTCTAAAAGAGCAGCGAGTGTCTTTTTTAAGACGCCTCGCACTTCCGGCTGTGAAGCGCTTCCGCTGTCGACCCTGCGGGCTCGACTCGAAGCGTTCAACACCCCCCGCCTCTCCTCACCGACGCGCAGCTGCCGCTCACGAGCCTCACTGCCGTCGCATCTGAGAATGAGGCCGAGGGACACGTACGAGCACGCGGCTAGCTCTCTTTACGTTACAAGAGAGCTACCCCGCCCTCGTGTCCCCGTTCGCGCGTCATGCAGAGCCCTCTCGAGCGCTCTGCCTGACCCGGACGGGCATCATCTGTGTTACATGTAGGTCCCGTGCCCACTACTCGTGCGCGCGCCCTCGTACAAACACTGTTCCAGTTCTGCTCCCGAGCACGCGGCTAGCTCTCTTTACGTTACAAGAGAGCTACCCCGCCCTCGCGTCCCCGTTCGCGCGTCATGCAGAGCCCTCTCGAGCTCTCTGCATGACCCGGACGGGCTTGCGCGCCGCCGTCGAAATGTCTCGCCATGTCAGTCCCCTTAGATAAGGCTACTGCAGTGGTGTATTTGGCAGCCAACGAGCCGGTAATGCAACCCGCTCGCCTGCACACATCCGCCGTTCTCGCGGCGACCCAGAGAAATCTCAAGTGAGTATAATGTCAGATTAAGAATGTAAGTTACGTGCCCGCTCACGAGCGCTCACGCTTACTAACAGACACATCGCCTCCGAAAAGACGTGCGTGTTTAAGTTTATTCCCTGTCAGTCCCCTTCAAACAGGCTACTGCAGTGGTTCAATTAGCAGCCAACGAGCCGGTTTGTTGACCCTCTCGCCTGCACACAAACGCCGTTTTCGCAGACTACACTCTCATGAAGCGCAGAAAAGCCGCTCGAGTGTTGAATGTAAGAAATGTGTCCACAAGTCTGTGCCCACTATCTGTCCGCTCTGTTACACGATCAAGAAAGCAGGTTATGAATGTAAGTCTCGTGCCCGCCAGAGTGCGTTCACGCTTGCTAACACAAACCTCCCCCCGGGCTCCGCCCGCGCGTTTAAGCGTTATCACAAAACGCAAGGCAATTAATAAAACGCTCCCCATCCATTATGATCGGGGCGTCAAATACACTTGTAAGTCTAGTGCCCGCGCTCACGCTTACAGGAAGCTTTTCCACCCAGAGCGCTGCTCGCACGTCAAAGAGTGAAAAAAGAATGTTCCCCATCCCTTATGATTGGGACATCTCACATAAATCAGCCGGTCTCGGCTTTCAGCGAGCAGCCATTGCCCAGAACCGAGAGCGCGCGCGCCGCACTTTCGGATCCGGGTCAGTTTCACAAAAGAAAGCAGGTTATGGATGTAAGTCTCGTGCCCGCCAGAGTGCGTTCACGCTTGCTAACACAAACCTCCCCCCGGGCTCCGCCCGCGCGTTTTAAGTGTTATCACAAAACGCAGGGCATTAATAAAACGCTCCCCATCCATTATGATCGGGGCGTCAAATACACTTGTAAGTCTCGTGCCCGCGCACACGCGCTCACGCTTACAGGAAGCTTTTCAGCCCAGAGCGCTGCTCGCGCGTCAAAAAGTGAAAAAAAAAGAAAAAAAAAAAGATTGTTCCCCATCCCTTATGATTGGGACATCACATATAAATCAGCCGGTCTCGGCTTTCAGCGAGCAGGCATTGCCCAGAACCGAGAGCGCGCGCCGCGCTTTCGGCTCCGGGTCAGTTTCACAAAAGAAAGCAGGTTATGAATGTAAGTCTCGTGCCCGCCTGAGTGCGTTCACGCTTGCTAACACTAACTTCCCCCCGGGCTCCGCCTGCGCGTTTAAGTGTTATCACAAAACGCAGAGCATTAATAAAACGCTCCCCATCCATTATGATCGGGGCATCAAATACACTTGTAAGTCTCGTGCCCGCGCACCCGCGCACACGCGCTCACGCTTACAGGAAGCTTTCCCGCCCGGAGCGCTGCTCGCGCGTCAAAAAATGACAAAAGACTGTTCCCCATCCCTTATGATTGGGACATCTCACATAAATCAGCCGGTTTCGGCTTTTCAGCGAGTAGCCATTGCCCAGAACCGAGAGCGCGCGCACCGCGCTTTCGGCTCCGGTTCAGTTTCACAAGCCCGCAAATGGCGGCGGTCTGAACCCGGAGGCCATTCGCCCCCTAGCGGCTCACATAGCTGCGTGGGAAACTATCCCAGGGATTTCAGAATGGGTGTTGAGCACAATAAAGCAGGGCTATACACTTCAATTCATTCGCCGTCCCCCGCGCTTTCAAGCCCGGACCGCGACGATTGTGAATGCGGAAGTAGCACACCTACTTCACGCAGAAATAGCAAAGCTGCTGTGCAAAGGGGCTATAGAAAAGGTACCGCCTTCTCTGAGCGAGTCAGGCTTTTACAGACGATATTTTCTCGTACCCAAGAAGGACGGAGCCTTCAGACCTATCCTAGATCTGAGACATTTGAACTAAGTGCTTGCGAAAAGACCGTTCAAACTGCTTACGACCAGGAAAATCCTCGCGCACGTTCGCCCGAGGGACTGGTTTATTTCTCTAGATCTGAAGGATGCCTATTTTCAGATTCAGATAGTACCCCGTCACAGGCAATTTTTGAGATTCGCCTTCGACGGTCAGGTATATCATTACACCGTCCTGCCGTTCGGCCTGTCCCTGGCACCCTGTACATTTACAAAGTGCATGGACGCGGCGCTCGCCCCCCTGAGAAGTCAGGGGCTGCGAATAATGAACTATCTGGACGATTGGCTGATATTGGCACAGTCAGAGACAGAACTGCTATCTCACAGAACAGTGCTTCTCAGTCATCTGGAAAGCTTGGGTCTCACGGTTAACTGGACCAAGAGCTCATTACTGCCCACCCAGTCAATTTCCTTTTTAGGAATAGCACTGGACTCGGTGACCATGACGGCTCGTTTATCGACACAGCGCGCGCGCCGTGTTCGCCACCTAGCCGCATCTTTCCAGAAGGGCAGCTTTCTCCCTTTGAAAACATTTCAAAGGATGTTGGGCTGTATGGCATCAGCTGCAGCGGTGCTCCAGCTGGGCCTACTGCGCATGCGCCCTCTCCAACGCTGGTTGAATGCTCGGGTGTCCCGCCGGGTGTCTGGCGGCCAGAAAATCAGAGTGACTCAGGCCTGCATAGCAGCTCTGCAGCCCTGGTTAGTGGCCGACTGGTACCAGCAGGGAGTATGATGGGAACCATCGTAAAGTCATCTCGACAGACGCGTCCAACTCGGGTTGGGGCGCACTGTTCAAGGGCAGACCGGCCTTTGGCCAGTGGTCAGACCAGGAGAAGGGTTTTCACATAAACTGTCTGGAAATGATAGCGGTCGAGAACGCGCTGAAGTGCTTCCTCCCGTTCATACAGGACCAGCATGTTCTTGTCCGCTCGGACAACATGTCTGTGGTATCCTATGTAAACCATCAGGGCGGTGTCAGATCCAGAAATCTCTGCAATCTGACGGAACGCCTCCTTATTTGGTCTCCGATGCACCTGCGCTCGCTGAGGGCGGCGCATGTGCCTGGCCATTTGAACGACGGCCCAGACAAACTGTCCAGGGACAATGTTCCCCCAGGGGAATGGTCCCTGCACCCCAAACGGTCCAGAAACTGTGGCGCCTATTCGGCAGAGCGGAAGTCGACCTATATGCGTCAAAAGACAACGCTCAATGCCCGACGGTCTGTTCGAAGGACGAGGACGCGCTGGCCCAGGTTTGGCCCAGCCTCCCGTTATATGCTTTCCCTCCGGTCTCTCTGTTGCCACAGGTGATCAAGAGAATCAGGGAAACGCGCCACTCGGTGCTCCTCATAGCCCCGCGTTGGGAGAATCAGATTTGGTTCCCGGAACTAGCAGGGCTGTCACATACAGCTCCGTGGCCGAATCCGGTGAGGGCAGATCTCCTCTCTCAGGCTCGCGGCACGATCTGGCATCCCAATCCAGAGCGCTGGTCTCTGCATTTATGGTTGATCAACGGGTACTCGTTGCCCTAGCAGAAGGAGTGATGAACACGATCACGCAGTCTAGAGCCCCTTCCACGAGAAGGCTCTACGCGTCTAAATGGTCGGTGTTCTCTGGATGGTGCACCGACAGAGGTCTGGAACCGCGGACATGCGGGGTGGCGCATCTGCTCACCTTCCTACAAGAGCTGTTGGATAAGGGAAGGTCCCCATCCACGCTCAATGTATACGTGGCGGCCGTGGCAGCGTTCGCAGAATCGACGCACGGCCAGTCATTGGGAAGACACGAGTTGGCCATCCGCTTCCTTAGAGGAGCTAGAAGGATGAATCCGCCGCGCCCCCCGTCGGTTCCCATGTGGGATCTTTCATTGGTCCTCGAGGCCCTGAAAGCTTTTCCATTTGAACCACTAGACACCGTGGGGTTGAAATATCTATCACTGAAAACCGTCTTTCTGACTGCACTGTCGTCAGTAAAACGTGTAGGGGACCTGCATGTGCTGTCTGTCAGCGCGTCGTGTCTTGAGTTCGGACCGAATGACTCTAAAGTCATCCTCAGACCTAGACTATTGCGTAACCGGCCGTGCTCGCGCCACGAGCGACTTCGCTTCAGTCGACGAAAACCAGGGAAGTCAGCCTACAGCCCCTAGTGTTATACGCTAAGCCACGCCCATTCTGGCGGGCTGTGACGCTATGAAGGCGCGGGCGCCCTTCATTGGGCGTGACGTCACGCCGGGCTCACTGGTAGGCTGCAGCAGTTGCCCGCAGGGCAGCCAATGAGCACGCGAGATGGCCTGCTCTAGGTCTGCTAGCTGCTGCACTGCATTGACAAGGAATACAAAATTAAGGATAATTTTTTGGCTTCAGTATCTCGAGAAGATGAATCTTTCCCGTAGCGTAAGCTAAACTTACGCCATACTCGTTCCCTCTCTAGAGAGAACCGAGGTTACGTTAGTAACCGAGTATCGTTTCATAAACCTTTGTATATAATGAATAATTAGTATGTGTCTGATTTGTCCATACCCTACAGTACAGAGTCATCCTACAAACATTCACAAAACCATAGACAGAGGCTAAGAACTGTTAAAAAGTTCTGTATTGATGTATTTGGAGGAAACCTAAAAGGGACTTATGGACCGTCTTGACAGAGGAATTTTTAGTCTACCAGCTGAAGGCAGCTGAATAGCCTAATGCCCAACCACTATTAAACACAAGCTCACAACAAATTATTCTACTATTGTGAAGTTACACAGGCATGGATACGGGTTCATGCCAAGGTTATGTTCGTAAACGAAAACTGAAACTAAGACTAAAACTATTGGTCAAAAAACATTTTCGTAAACTGAAATAGAATTAAAAAATTCATAATAAATGAAAGACTAAAACAAAACTAACAGCCTGAAAAAAGAACTGAAATAAAACAATAATTAGCAAAAATAAATAATCGTTTTCGTTAATTAATTAATAAGTTCTTTACTTTGGCGGAAAATCTGACCTGTGTCTGTTGCCTGATATGGCGCTTCATACGCGTGAAGTTTCTGAGGCGATTAACCGCTGTTCTGCTGTGACGCGCTCAATGAAGGACCATAACATAGAATACTATGGCGAGTCGATGACACGGATAACCTTCCTAAGTAGACAGTTATGGCGCGTTTTCCGTGCCAAAATCAAACATTCAAACGACCGACCGACCGATCGAACGTCTATCTGAACATCTATCCGAACGTGTTGTACTTTGGAGCGTCTGACCAAGCGGGTTGACCCACGTGACGACCTGACGTGACGTCAACGTCTTGAAATTAGCAGTTTTGTAGCCATGCAAGTATCCAAGCTGATGTGTAAAGACTATAAATGGACATGAAAGGCTATAGACCCCTTTTCAGTTGGTAAACATGGTGACGTTTTTCTGTGGGCGGAGCTTAGGTGGTTGCAGAACGATCCCTCTGGCCGCTTCCCTAACGTTAGTTTGCAAGTTTTGTTAACTTGTTTTTTAACAATGACTGGAGAAAATCCGCTTTTATCCGCAAGGTCACTCACTGTCCAGGACCGCGATTGTTATTTGCAAAAGTTAATTTTAACAGACGTAACCAGATTGGCTGACCCGTACACGCTCAGGCAATGGATGGACGATCTGACAGGATTAACGTTAACGCTAGGCTCAGTCCTACACCTATCCGATAGAGAAACCGAGCGTAAAGACATACTGGGGTCATATAAATCTTTAGATGCCTATAACTATGTGATGAATGGTCATGTACAAGACTTGTGTGGTACGATCCGCAGTTCTGCCAAGCCAGCGCCAAGAAGACGTCAATGTAAAGAGTGACATTACGGTGCAATTTTTAATGATGTGAATATTTTCTAGAAATAAAAATTCCAGATACAGCATATTCATTTTTCATTGATTCTTGCATCCAACAACACAAGATGACATTTAATAATAATAATAGTAATTTAAGCTCCTTATTATGTAGCCAAATCTGTGCTGGATTGTATTGGCCGCCTGCAGTTTTCCCTTTGTTTTGCCTCCAGCTAGCGCCGTGACGTAATTGTGACGTCGGCTCGAAATTGGTCTATACATATAAATATTGTACCCCTAAAACAACACTAAAACATTTTTCCTGAATCCTGTATATTTAGTCATGTGTTTTACTTTCAAAGAGCAGACATACTGTAGGCTATAGCCTATATACAGACATTCAATAGTCTTAATTTGACCAATAATCATTTTAACTAGTTTTTATTGTTAATTTTATTGCCCAATGTACAATGTTCTCACAGTTCATAAAAAACACTCCAAATTAATAAATGTAGCATATTTACTAGCATTATTTTATACTTTTTGAAATAGGCTAATCTTTAAAAAACAGAAGGTTTTCATGAATATATATATATATATATATACATACGCGCCATCTTTATGACGGGCAGACGTAATCCACACGTTAAATTCTAACGTGACGCCAACGTGACGTCTGCATAGATCAATAGCTACACGTTATTGACGTGTCTACGTGACGTGATATTTGCGTGTACGTCTCCATATAAAACATGCACGTATACACGTGTTTTATCTGTCGTGCTTGTCAGTCTCGTCGCCGAATGGAACATTCCGAGCGCCATAGTTCAGACCGGTTCAGACGTCTGATTTTTTTATGCAATTCTTACATACGCCGTATCCACGTCGCCGTCAGGTATACGTTCCTACTGTGACTTCGCTGTGACGCCGCCACCGGTCTGTCATCTGCCGTCTCTATCAATCCCATAAAAAAATAGACACGGACTGACGGCGACGGAAGGCTAGACTGCTCCTTCTCCTTCTTTAAAGAAGTGTTAGAATTGTCACTTTCCGCTCGCCATAGAATACATGGCTAGTGCTCAGCGGGCCGCAGCTGTTCATAAAGAATGCATCTGTTGCAGTGGAATGGGAAATAACACAAGGTAATGAGACAAGTTGGACTTATTTTAACTTGAGCGCAGCATTTTTAGAATGCCGTTTCACTGGACGCGGGTGCAATAGGAAAACAAGTTTGTCTCGCACAAAAAAACTTTAATGTTCTAGGCTACTACTGTTTGAGATGTCATGATTTCATGAATGCTGTCAGGTTGAAAGGTGCATTTAATATTATTATCCACGTGGAGACATTTCCCCGCAATGTATGGAATACCAGAACACAACACACACACACACACACACACACACACACACGTCTCGATCGCTATATTTGTGGGGACTCCCCAAAGGCATTATGGTTTTTATACTGTACAAACTGTATATTCTGTCCCCTTATACTAATCCTACCCCTAAACCTACCCATCACAGAAAACTTTGCATTTTTACATTTTCAAAATTCAAAGTTTAGAACCATTAATTAAACCATTTCCCTCGTGGGGACTGCTGTCTGGTCCACACAATGTAGGTGATCTCAGGTTTTACTATCCTTGTGGGGACATTTGGTCCCCACAATGTAATATAAACAAGGACAAGCACCCACATACAGACAGACAGAAACTCTGATCCACTATCTTTGTGAGGACTCTCCATTGACGTAATGGTTTCTATACTGTACAAACTGTATATTCTGTCTCCTTACAGTACATTAACCTGACCCCTAAACCTACCCATCACACATTTCTGCATTTTCACATTTAAAAAAACAAATCAAATTTTGTATGATTTATAAGCTTGTGTACCTCAATTTAGGACCTCACAGTGGCACGAGTCCCCTTGAGTCTGTGTACATTCAGGTTTAAGTCTCCACCAGGATAGAAAAACATGTACACTCTCACACACTGCATAGATACATTATTTAATCACACTGGCTTCACAGCAGGTTGTGTTGGCTGTAGTCAGATGAATTGAGGGGTTTTTTTATTTAATTTTTTTTGTGTAGTGGTCACTCTGCTACATTAACAGCTGAAAAAAAGTAAACTAGGCATGTTTAACAAGATTTCATCTTTATGAATTAGTTTGTCTGAATTTTTCATAGTTTTTTCTTGTATACGTTTCTTGTATAGGATCGTTTCGCAAGATAAGACCCTTATACATCGTCTGGTGTCGTTTAAAGCCATTTGAAGCTGCACTGAAACTGTCATTTGGACCTTGACTGTTTGGTACCCCATGAAGTCCATTATGGAGATAAATCCTAGAATGATTTCATCAAAAACCTTAATTTCTTTTCGACTGAAGAAAGAAAGACATGGACATCTTGGATGACATGGGGGTGAGTACATTATCAGCAACGTTTTTTTAAAAAAGTGAACTTATCCTTTAATGACATCTTTTTATGAATGAAAGCTTGAAAGTTGACCGCATGTTGGTCCGTTGGACAACACGGAGATATTCTGAACTTCCAGTAAACTGTGCTTTCTCCAAAGTCATAAAACAACTTTTCTAGGGGTTGTGTGGGATTCAGTCGCTATGCAGGCTGAGACCCCAAGTGGATTTAAGGTTCCGGTGGAGAACCACTGAACTATTACACTGTTTGAAGCAGTAAGAAATAATTTTTTGGTTGACACCACTAGTTTATCTCAATTTGCTCACAACTCCCTATAGGGCACTTCTATTGTTTTGAGCTCAGTCAATGAAGTCATGGGGGAAGCTATCCATCTCAATGGCAGTGTTTCAGCTGGTGCTACTTTCGAATAGTGAGCAATGGAAATCAATTATTTTGCATCCACAATGCATATTTGTGGCATGTAGCAGCAGGGGTGAACTGCAAAAAAAAAAACAGCCATGAATGATAAAAGAGGCACTGACACTGTACAATTAAAATGTGATAAAAGGTTGTTAATTGATAAAACTCTCTTTTGTTAATTGCAAACAAAATACCAGAATAACATTATTTAACATACTATGCATTGTTGGTTTCTATAATACAAAGGCTTCTCAAACAGCCTTTTTCTTGTTCCATGGGTATCTAGCAATCATTATGTTGGGTTGAAGACCTCTGCCTCAAACCATTATATTCATCTGCACTGAAAAGCTTAGCCAAAGCCTAACACTCTCACTCCTGGGGCCTGTTTCAGAAAGGAGGTTAAGTGAAAACTCTGAGTATGTTAACCCTGAAATGAGGGAAACTCTGGGTTTTCTGTTTCAGAATGGGAGGTAAGTCAAACCTGAGAAAGCAGGGTAAGTCAAGCCCATTTCTGAAAGAGAGGTAACTTATACTCAGAGTCAGTTACCATGGTAACTTACTCTGTGAACCTAACCTGGTCGGGAGCAGGTTTACTTCCGTAAACCCAGAGTTTATTTCGGTCTCCTCCCCTTTTTTAAAGAGGAAGCAGTGTTTAAACACCTCATTCATTCTTTCGGTACATTTATTCATTGCTGTTTCCCCCCCCAATTTTTTTAATAAGATGAAGTCTATATAACTTCTTAACTGGCAACTGAAAATACAGTAGATTAGTGTTACATCATGTAGTTCTAAACAAATTCTACAGAATTAAACTGTGGCATTCACTGAAAATCACTGAACTGTGTTCATCTGTGCACCAGAAGTAGATGGACCTTCCTCCTGCTGTTCTTCCACACTCTGGGGACGGGGGAGAGATAAGAATATCCGTTTATACTTAGATATAAACTTAGATTCTATAGGCTACTCCACATAAATAATGTGAAGAAATGTGAATGTGTAGATTGTTTGATGTGACGCATAATATTAACATTTCCTCTGTAGGCCTCTCTGTGGCAGCAGAAACTGTTTCTTCATACCCATCGTCCTGTGAAGATGAGCATTTGGTTGAGCACATTTTGTAATACTATTTGTCATAATTTGTGGTGTATTGAGTAGGCTACTTACAACTGTCTGGGGTTCTGTTGGGACAGGAGGCTCCAAAAGACAGATATTACCATCAGAATCTGTTGGGAGCAACAAAAAACTCAACCCAAAGTAAAATATATGGAAAAATCAAAAACAGCCTATATAAAAAATAACACATATGCAGACCTCTTACATATTATGAAGGCACTTGAATCTTCGGGAGTGACTGGCTCTGATGAAGTCCCTCCAGGAATTCCCTCAGCCATTGGCCTTCCAGCATTCAGGCTCAGGGCCATCTCCATCTCCTCTGCATGTCCATCTCCTCTCCATCTCCTCTGCATCTCCATCTCCTCTGCATCTCCATCTCCTCTGCATCTCCATCTCCTCTGCATCTCCATCTCCTCTGCATCTCCATCTCCTCTGCATCTCCATCTCCTCTGCATCTCCATCTCCTCTGCATCTCCATCTCCATCTCCTCTGCCTCTGCATCTCCATCTCCTCTGCCTCTGCATCTCCATCTCCTCTGCCTCTGCATCTCCATCTCCTCTGCATCTCCATCTCCTCTGCATCTCCATCTCCTCTGCATCTCCATCTCCTCTGCATCTCCATCTCCTCTGCATCTCCATCTCCTCTGCATCTCCATCTCCTCTGCATCTCCATCTCCTCTGCATCTCCATCTCCTCTGCATCTCCATCTCCTCTGCATCTCCATCTCCTCTGCATCTCCATCTCCTCTGCATCTCCATCTCCTCTGCATCTCCATCTCCTCTGCATCTGCATCTCCATCTCCATCTCCTCTGCATCTCCATCTCCATCTCCTCTGCATCTCCATCTCCATCTCCTCTGCATCTCCATCTCCTCTGCATCTCCATCTCCTCTGCATCTCCATCTCCTCTGCATCTCCATCTCCTCTGCATCTCCATCTCCTCTGCATCTCCATCTCCTCTGCATCTCCATCTCCATCTCCTCTGCATCTCCATCTCCATCTCCTCTGCATCTCCATCTCCTCTGCATCTCCATCTCCTCTGCATCTCCATCTCCTCTGCATCTCCATCTCCTCTGCATCTCCATCTCCTCTGCATCTCCATCTCCTCTGCATCTGCATCTCCATCTCCTCTGCATCTCCATCTCCATCTCCTCTGCATCTCCATCTCCTCTGCATCTCCATCTCCATCTCCTCTGCATCTCCATCTCCTCTGCATCTCCATCTCCTCTGCATCTCCATCTCCTCTGCATCTCCATCTCCTCTGCATCTCCATCTCCTCTGCATCTCCATCTCCTCTGCATCTCCATCTCCTCTGCATCTCCATCTCCTCTGCATCTCCATCTCCTCTGCATCTCCATCTCCTCTGCATCTCCATCTCCTCTGCATCTCCATCTCCTCTGCATCTCCATCTCCTCTGCATCTCCATCTCCTCTGCATCTCCATCTCCTCTGCATCTCCATCTCCTCTGCATCTCCATCTCCTCTGCATCTCCATCTTCATCTCCATCTTTGCAAGCCTCTTCCTTCTTTCTGTTGGCTGAGTAGAAGTCAAATGAGAATGAACATTTAATTGTGTTAATTAGACCTATGTCAAAAATGCTGCTGCACTGCTAGACACCGGATGCTATTTAGTTATTTAATATGTCAAATGTTTGTAAAGTCAGGTAGCCTACATCCATGATATGCTCAAGCCTTACCTGACTGAATTATGTTTTTATATTTCACTTTCAGCTGCTGCCATGTTATTTTAATGCCTGCAGGATTGCACTTACATGAAAATTAAAATTAGGTTGAATAACATACTGTTCTTCCAGTTTCACCTCTGATATTATAACTGTTAGGCCAGTTACTCTAAAATAGTTATTAATTACTAACTACAAATGACATTTTCAACAGTGATTAATGTAATAATTACTATCTCTAGAAAGTATTGGTCTACTTATTACTAATTACTTTATAAATCCCATATCAACCTCAACCAATTGAACAATACAAAAAGAGACAATAAACTGCGCTTATAATGCTTTCAAATTAACAATATACATTTGCATGAATTATTCCTGAGTTGACCAAAGTGTGTAGAGAGAGAAGGTTACATTAAAAATATACCTTTAAAAAAGGTTATGTTAAATCCACTGTTGTTTTATACAGAATTGTTCTATAGTCTATGTAGTATTTAATGCAATGACATCATATTTTACTTAATATTACAGAAGAATTAAGAGTAATCCCTTTAATTAAATTACAGTATTTAGATTACTTGGTAATTACACCCAACACTGCATAACAGTAATTAAAATGTAAACTTACGCATTGACTTGAGCAACTATTTTCTCCCAAACTAACTCTCTCGATCGCCGCTGCTGCCCTGTTGCTTAAAAAGAAAATGTTTGCGTACTGCTGGTGCGAAATATGCAGACCTCTTTTTGTCTGGCGCTGTTACCATGGTGACTCATAATATCTGCGCTCCATTGATAATGGCTTTTTATAGTTATGGTGCACGCGCTTAACTCAGAGTCAGTCAACTTAGAGTTGATTGAACTTACTCATTTCAGCTGTTCTGAAACCAAAAACTCAGAGTTTCCCATCTCAGGGTAAGTCAACTCAGAGTTCAAGTTTTAACTCAGAGTTGGTTGAACCTCCTTATTGAAACGGGCCCCTGGTTTCACAGACGAGTCTTAAGCCTAGTCCCAGTGCTTGCTTGAGCATATCATATCAGTGCCATTGTTTTGTCTCAACATGCACACCAGTAACGTTTGTTTCTAATGCATGTTTATTAAAGCTACTTAAATATCAGAGGTGTCAAGGTTCAGAAAGTAAAATTCCTCCTCAGTATTTTGTTCCAATCACCTGGATTTGCTAATTAGCACAGTTTTTCAGCCAGGAGATAGAACTAATTAGTGAAATCAGCTGGCTGAGTTAATGGGTGGAATAAACATATGGCAGGACTTTTACTTTCTGACCACTGGAATTGACACCTCTGTTAAATATCCTAATTAAACTAAGGCCTAACCCTGGCTTAATCTAAGCCCTGTTTGTGAAAGCAGGCCATAGTTACCAGAACAATGTTCCTCCATGAGTAAATTGCAGTGTTTATGCATCAGCTTGACAAAAATGATGTAGTGTAAAGCTACCTTAAGACCACATTACTGTATACTCTCAGCCAAGTTCTTACCATTCTTTGCGTAGGTGTAACAATAAGTTTAAAATATGGAAGCAGTTTAATTCTGTTAGGGAACATCTTAACGTCACCCGCGCTAACAGGGATCAATGTTTAGATGAATATGTAAATATGTGCTGTGCTTTTCTCTCAGTAAAAAACTGCCAAGTCATGCCACATTTATTTATGTAGCAGTTTAATGGATTGCTTTAAAGCAAGAAGCTTTACAGTAGTGTCCGTGTTGCTTTTAAATTAGAATTACATCTTCAATTTCTGCTATAAAGCAGCTCTCAAGTGTGTTCATATTTTTATTCACATCTGACCTCGATGGACTAAACAGAAGAAATGAACTAGAGAAGATTTCACGTCAAAGAAGGAGCAGCCTCAGAGCCACACCCACCTCTTTTGTAATTGACATGGACCAATGGTAGCTCGAAGGTGTTTATCAGCGAACCTTTCGGGAAAGTTTGCTTTGGTGAGCTGTTTCAAACAATTACATGTTGTACCTGTAGGTCACTGTGGTTTCCACTGAGTGGCGCCAAATTCCTTTTTTTCTTCAGTACATATGAGATTGTAATATATACAAAGCAAAACATAAACCATTAAATATTAAATCAATCCTACATGATCCCCTGCCCCTATCTGCATTGAAAAGATCATTTCAAATCCATATTGAAACCTCAGACATTCAGCATTTTCTGATGCATTTCAGAAAGTGCCATGCTCCACCAATACATACTTTTTAGGGGGTAAGAAGACAAATGCATTGTGGCATGACTAGTTTATGATGAAATGGTTCAACAGGTTCTCCAAAGACATTAACACTATAGAATGCTATAGATAGCTACACAGGGGTTTGTTTCCCAAAAGCATCGTTAGCCAATTGTGTTTGCAAGTTCCGTCGTTATCAGCATAGTTCAAGTCGGTAATCTTTTACTCACCCTTAAGTTGTTCCAAACCTTCATATATATTTCTTTTTCTGTTGAACACAAAAGATATTTTGAAGAATGTCGGTAATCAAAGAATTGATGGGTCCCATTATTGACTTGTTTGTTTCATACTACGGAAGTTAATTGAGCTTATGTTTTTGGTTACCCATATTATTCAAAATATCTTATTTTGTGTTCAGTAGAGTGAGTAAAAGTGATGACAAAATGTTCCTTTTTGGGTGAACTATCCCTTTAACTGTGTCTCAAAATAAAGCTCAACAGATCTTAGGATCTCATTATTAAAAAAAAACGCGACATTAGATTCTTTAGGAGATTCAAGTACTCTGTTTTATTGTTAGTGACTATACAAACATTTTTTTTGATAAATAATTTGGGCCCTTTAGTAAACTTTGCACATCTTATTTTAACTGTTATAAGTTTAAAATTATTTAAACATTGACTTAGGCCTACTGTGGGCATTTGAGACTATTTAGGCAGTTGTCACACCATAACCACAAGGGGGAGACAAAGCCACATAAATGTACAATTTTCCCCTTAAGAAAGACAAATTAATTACTGTGTATGTCCAAACAGTATTTTTACATGTTTTAATTACAGTGGAAACTAATACACTTTATAACATAATGTGAGATCTTTTTGATAATTTTAAACCCTGTGAATCTTAAAATGCATTTTTTTAATTCAAAATACATATGTAAAAGACATGTAAAAATCTCATGGAGTCACATATAGCCTGAAATTGTCATCCTGTGTCGGTACAATGTTGACAGTTACTGGAGTGGAAGGGGGGTCGAGTGTAGATCACTCTCCACCTGTGGCGACAGCTGGATGAGGAACGGCTAAATTTAGGCAGATCTGTCGCCCAGGGTCTGGGAAGTCCTGCAGTTTGCCTCGTCTGTCAAACCGTCTCTCTTTATTAGACAGCAGGAAGCTCGGGGACCATGGGAAAGTCAAACAATCATTTAAACGAGAACATGGCTCTGTTTCAGCGCAGCCTCACATTTTTTTGCCTCTGAAGGGATCTTGTTCACAATGCCAGTACCACGTCCCCATTCAAAGCCTGACAACCGCTGATTTGTGTATTCTTTTCACGTCACTCAGCCAATAATGTCACAAATTCACTCTTTTCGTGGGACAAGCTGGATCCCCCTCTGCGACATATTCTGGACGCGCTGACAACATTGACACGTTTTCTCTAGCCTCAAACATTTGGGAGTTTTATATTCATTGTTCCTTTTTTTGGTAAACTTGAAAAGGTTTGTTTTGCATATTTGCACAGCTTTGGGTGCAAAGTGCAATATGCATCAATGCATAAGCATTTCATTTGCATAAAATCTCTGACTAAGTAAAGGAATGGGCCACATAAACTTCTTTGGGTGATAGTCTGACAGAAGTGTTTAGCTCAGCAGGCTTTATACAGACGTCTGCTGAATAAAACGTCTAGTGACAGAAAGGGTTCTTGAGGAGACACTGGTGGAGAATGGCAAAATGAGTCTGTTTGTTCTGGAGGATTTGCAGAAGTTGTCTGTCGTGATATGAAAAAAATCTCATTATTATTGAGAAATTTGGACTGTCATCTACATGCTCCAATCGAGGTCTTAATCAACCATGCAATAAAATGCATAAGTTCAGCTGCATATCATTGTTGCTATATGAGCCATTCCACCGAAAGGGTGACATTTCTGTCCCCAGGACATTAAATGTATAAAATTGCATGAAATTTAACTCTAAAAGACATTATATTATTAAGCAAAATGTCCTGCACATTAAGCTAACTACAAATTTAAAATGTATAATTAAAAACATTAATAAAAACTACATAGAACACTAAAAAATAGCATTTTCTGCATGTCCCCACTCTCTATCTCTAAAATTTACCATGAAATATGATGATTAAAATCCTTCAGAAATCTTAATTTGTTTACATTGTTGTGTGACTTTATATCCAATCTATGCTTTAAAATGTTTTTTTTTAATAAGAAAAAAATATTTTACCTAATATTTTAGATAAAATACAAATTTTAGTCATGTCCCCGGGTTTTCACTCAGTCCTGTTACCCTAACACATCCCCCCCTCTGAAAAACTTGGAATATTCCACAAGACACATTTTCAACAGGAAGTTGCATCATCTGGATCTTCTGAAGGCAATGGGAAGACCATAAGTAAGTCCTCTCATTTTAATTTCTGTATATTTGATGAAATTGTAACTATGACTGAGAAGGTAAATCTCAACATACTGTCCTGTTACCAAAATATTTCTTATATTTTATTTGGTCATTTTAAAAATATGAACTTTTGGTGAGTCACTAGAAATTGCTCAGTGTCCTCATTCTGTTAGCATGTATGCTATGTGGCCATATGCCATGTATTTGATAACTTTTTGCTTAAAAACTCAATCCTGTTACTTTCAATCCTGTTGCTTATATGAAAAATAACAGGAGTGAGTTAAAGTAACAGGAGTGAGTAGAGTCTTCTGTTTTGTTGATTTAATACTGTAAATATTAGTTGATATAATACTATTCACCTGAATTATGAGTTTTAAGGTTGCAATTACTTATATTGTAGACATTGGCATTAGTTTTACAATGTGAACACCATACTTTCAGGAAGCCAGTCCACCACGAGGTGACTTAAATGTTGTGTCTTTGTCTTATATTTTGTAGAAGATGGAGAAAACCCATACTATACAGGTGCCAGAAATACCCACCTATGGCATATTGCAATGGAAGGATCGAAACACACCCCCAACCCTCTCTTTTCCCCCTTTTTTGTCTTAATTTCCCTCTTCCTCCCTCCATCTCTCTTCTTCTCTCTCCTTCTTTCTCTCTTCACCTCCTTCTCTGTGAAGTACTACTAGCACATAGTACATCACTTTAACACAGAAATCTTATGCACACACAGTCATGTACACTGTCTCCAATACACACACATATGGACACTCATTCCTGTTACCAAGTGTTCATTCCTGTTACAAAGTGTGCATTCCTGTTACTATTTTTTTTCTTTTTTCTAAAAAAATAAAGTTAAACCAGTGTTTTTATCAGTTTTGTTTGGGCCATCATTTATACAATAGTTTAATAAATTAAATTATTAAAACAATTATAAACTTGAGGGTTCGGTCTTCTTTAAAATGAAAAAATGGCTTTGTGTTTTTTATTAAAATACACCTTGCCTTAATATATAGTGATTTTTTTTCACAAATATCAATTATTTGAACATATAACCAACAATTTCTTTAAAATAAAGTCTTTCTTGTGGGGAAAAAAAAGGAATTAATTGACATGGTTTTAAACATGCTTTTTAAATGGCACATGAGTTTCGGTAACAGGACTGAGAAAATATGCGTCCACTTCTGCTTAAACCTTGTAAAAAAGATAAAAATAAAGTTGGCTGAGATTGACCAATACACATTTTGAATAGTTAAATATGTGTAGTATTAGATTCAGTCTTGATAAAAGATAAAGAATCAAGTTAAATTTTGAGAGTTACAACAAGCAAATGTCACCCATTCGGTGGAATGGCTCATATTAATAAAAATATATTCTTGGTTCGATAGCAGATAAAGAGTTAGTTCACCCAAAAAATAAAAATGTGTCATTGATTACTCACCCTCATGTCTATCCAAACCCATAAGACTTTCTTTCATATTCGGAACACAAATTAAGATCTTTTTGATGAAATCTGAGAGATTTATGTCCCTCCATTGACAGCAACGCAACTGACACTTTGACGCTTCAAAAAGGTCATAAAGAGATCATAAAACGAATCCATATGAATTGAGCGGTTTAGTCTAACTTTTCTGAAGAGACTCGATCGCTTTATATGACGAACAGATTTGATTTCGGCTTTTATTCACATATAAACATTCATCTACACACAGATCAGTTATGGTAAAGGGAAGCTCAAGCATGTTCGCTTGACGAGCGAGAACCAATGAGGTTCATTCTCGTGTTAGGCAGCACGTTTGAACTTCTTCAAGAACCAATGAGGTTCATTCTCATGTTAAGCAGCACCTTTGAGCTTCAGCAAGAACCAATGAGGTTTATTCTCGTATTACGCAGCACATTTGAGAACCATATATAAGAATATAAGAACCAATGAGGTTCATATATATATATATATATATATATATATATAATTTTTTTTTTTTTTTTTTTTTTACTGAATAATTGAAATAAGTACTTCATAAGACTATGAGCTTCCCATTTCTGTTTTTAATCCCTCTGGAATTATGTCTATTTTCAGAATGTTACTGAAACAGCAATTTTTCATTTTTATTTTAAATAGTGGTGATTGAACATTATGCAACATTCTTTTAAAAAGAAAATAAGTCTGTTATATAATTAGTGTCGTCTAGCATTTCGTCTGCTTATGGTCATATATCAGAAAAGTGGCAGAATTGCCACTTAAACTTTAATAAGAGAAGAATATTCCACCAGAGACATTCACAATTGAGTGAGTGAAAATCCTCAAGGACGAACTTAATTAATGGAAGCAATTAAATGCCTTTTATCTTAAAGGAGAACAAAGAAAGTTTCCTCAGCAGACAACCACTCAAATGGTCCACTCAAATAATGGAGGGAGGTCTTTGGAAAGTGACAATATATCCTAATTCGACAAACAACTCAGTGGCACTGGATGACTTTATTGCCTGGCCCCTGTTCAGTCCCAGTATGCCCAGCTCTTCATGCAAGTCCAGTTTTGCAGCCCACTGCACAACCTTTCTATTGCCTACGGCATGCCAAACCGTGCCGTTTAAATGACTTGTCAAAGTCATTGTTCAGTGTCAGATTCTTTTGTTCATACAGTCACAAAAACCACAGACTTTATGCACTGGTTTATGAAGTCATAGCAAACTTAATTTTGTTATCTTTGAATTTATTTGAATGTTTCAGGCGTTTCAGCAGAGAGTAACATATACAACTGAAATAAATGGCATATATGCTTGTTTGCAGTGAAATGATCATTATACAGCTTGAAACAAGACAATGCAAATATATCTAGTATGATAAGCACACATTTGCAACCGCGCGTCCTATTATTGGGCGCTTAAATGCTGTTCAGCAGGCTGCTTTATTACCATATGACAGAATGAACGTATGGTTATAGCATTGTAAAGATGATAGATACAGAATGATCACTCCATGCGCCATGCAGAGCAATCAACCATGTGGAAAATCGAGCTAGAGCTTGTGTTTATTGGCATAGAGATTAAGGCAGATGTATCAGGAAATGTGATGCTTTCTCACTACATTTCATCAATTAATTAATGCCTGATTTAGAGTCAGTATGTGGAAATGCCAAAGGAAACTTGGCACGCTCTCACGATCAGTAGGAGGATTTGAAAAGGGATCATTTTGAAAGCATTTTACTTGTGCAGCCATTAACAATATCAACACTGCTACTTTGACAAATGCCTGAATGAAAACTGGTGAACTCAATGAAGGCCATTGAACTTGAAATCCATCCATCCATCCATCCATTGTGGCATTTTATTTATGTAACCAAAGCTTTGCATTTCATGATAGAACAGTGGGAAGCAATGTCCTTGTAAATGCATCTTAAATTAATAATTCTCTGACAAATGAAAATGATCTGTAATTAAAAATGTCTTATTTACTCACCTTGATGTCATTCAAAACACTAACATTGTTATTTTTTGATAAAAGTTCAAAAGAGATGTTATTCCCCTATAATGTCAGTTTACAGTGACTTCATGTGTCAAACTCCGAAATATAGAGAATGCAGTAAAGTTGGGATGAAATGGAAGTAGCGACAGATTCGGTTGAGAAGTGAATGGGCATTCGGCATCAGTCCATCTATCGCTGTTCCATGTTCTTGGAGTAAGTATATGTAAACTGTGAGTTTATATTACTATTTTAAAAATGGCGGGTGCCGGTGTTTCGTATGGCATGCATTCGGCCAATCAGCGTGCACTTGCGTCACAACTAGTTCCTGTTGTGTTGGGTTAGACCCTACTCTGAAGTAAGAGCTAATTTAGTCCCCCTTAAAGCCGTTTCTAGAACTAAAATCTTCCCAGTTCCTGCTGTAGGTAAAAAGCGGGTAGTTATAGGAATTATGAAAATGTTCCTCTGGTGCGAAAACCCCTAATGATCCATTTGCAGCCATTCGTGAGTTAACAGTTCACTGAAGGAAAAGATATTCAGTAATATTGAAATAAATGCTGGTCTTTCTTTTCATCACAGAATGTTTAAAAATCACGGTTTCCACAAAATATTAAGCAGCAAAAATAATTGTTGTTTTAATAATTGAGCACCAACAATAATTGAGCATCAAATCATCATATTAGAATGATTTCTGAAGGATCATGTGACCCTGAAGACTGGAGTAATGATGCTGAAAATTAATCTTTAATAAATTACATTTAACCATGTATTCACATAGATATATCCACAAATTGTAATAACATTTCATAACGTCACTGTTTTTTACTGTATTTTTTATCAATAAATTCAGCCTTGGGTGAGAATAAGAGACGTCTTTCAAAAACATGAATACATATTTATGATCACAAACGTTTGACTAGTAGTGCATATTATAAGCATGCATGTATGTATAATGATAATGAAATGTGTGTTCCTCACTAAAAGCTACTGAACGACTTTAGAAGAGTTTATTTGAAGTGTATGTAATGCTTTGTACATTGTAAATGTAAACATTGTTTAATCAAAACTTAATCAAATCTTTCTTTTGTAAAAGTCTTTCTAGACAATTAAATTCACATTTAATTCAATTTTAGGTGCCACTTCTTTGTACGTATTTGTGAAAATTTCTAGCAATTTCTAAATGAATGTTGTTACTACACCATTTTTTTCAGTGTAATCCCAATGCATTAAAATACAATTTTATAAATTCTATTGTAGCTGTCCTCGATTCTGATCCATCTTAAACCCCTAACCCTAACAATCATCAGTTGTAAGCTTCAAATGTTTCCAAACAGTAACTAAACAAAACACTGTAAATTATATTACTTGTATTGGCTTATACTTCAGTGCTATATTGGTGCATTATGTCATTGTATTGCGTACTTCAGCAGTCTTAACCACTATACTGTAGTTTAAAAGCAAAGCAAAGCCTATGATGGTGGAAGCAATGGTGTCAGGTGACACTTAAAAGGGAAAGCCATCTGCAGGAAAAGATATATGACCCAGTGGCTAAGTAATGGACTTCTGTGTGAACAGTCCCCATAGACCCCCTAATGCCTTGTTAAGAATCTGTTGAGTCTATTTCGTCTCACTTTATTGCTACTAACATGGAGATATTGTATTACTGACAGGAACAAATAAGCACATGGCGACAGAATAATATGGACTCAAATGTTAGAAAGAGGTTTGCGTTCCTCTTAGAAGGGAGGTTTTCTGTCCGTGTGTGATGTTTGTGGCTCCTGAGACAAAAAAAGTGGGGGGGGGGGGGGGGGGGGGGGGGATATGATTTTAAGTAAATGGAAAAACTCTCTGCGTTAAATAGTTTTGCAGTATCTATTTTCGGCATGCTTGCTGCTGTTTTGTGTTTGAGGGACCGATTGCAATTGTGTGTGAAATTGAATTGGTGAAATGAAAAATCTCTAAGGACCATGAATCAGTATTACTATTTGCCGTTTAGTGTATGATGCATGCTTGTTATGCTGTAATATTTCAACAAATCGTTATTTTACTTCCACTAATCTTAAATTTAAATTGTGAGAGATACCGTCTGCTCCTTGTTTATTATGTGACTGTAGTAATGGCATTACAATGGAGGTCATTTGGGCTTAATTTTTTTAAGGATTTTCTAAACTTTTTCACATCAAACACATTATACGTGTCACAGTGTCTGGTTGTGTTCCCTTGTCTATCACTAGAGGTCCTCGTTCTCACGGTGTCCTTCACATTTGACTTCAATTCCCAGCATTCTGTCTGTCACTGTCACTCATCAGTTCATTGCACTCAGCTGTTCCCTGTAATCATTGTTCCCAGCTGTTCTGTGTTAGTCTTGTTAGATGTGTGTATATATTCCCTGTCTGTGTTAGTGTGTGTACTGAGTCGTTGTATATTGTCACCACACTTCTGTCGTCTTTGAGCCTGTTTCTTGTGTTTGTCTTTTATGTTTTGGATTACCTTTTTGGATTTTGACCTTTGCCTGGACTGGATTGTGAGTACGGATTACCCTTTAATAAATTACCTGCTATTGGATCTCTCTCTTCTGTGTGTGCTTCGTGACAATATGTAAACACAATATAACACACAAGCTTAAAGTCTCATTTACACAAAGTATGAAGTCTCATAAACAGATTTGGTATTTTGAAAGAAAAAATGATAGGGTGATAGTCACAGGGAACTATTTTGAAGTCTAACACCAGCTGAATTGTTTATGTATAAGGACATCTGAACAGGAAAGTGGTCAAAATCCAGGTGGTGGAACTCGCCATACTAACTCCGAGCCTAAATGGTTATTGAATGGTTTGAGCATGAAAAAAGTCTGCAAAGTTACAAAAGCACAAAGTCCCTCCAGTGAGAGTTATTCTCTATATCAGTGTCACTGTTTCTGAACTCCCTGAAATGCCTCCATTGTAGTCTTGAATTTTCTTCAGGGAACAGACACGTCACAATATTGCTCAACTAATTCCTGTCAAAGGCATACACAGTTCCGTTAGTAGTGTGTTGAAACTTGCAGTTATGGTAAGGGGTGTGATACAGTGCTTAAACTACCATAGTGCGATGGATCATTGAAGAAATCAACTAGCTAGTCACGAATGTTTCCCGAATCTGTATTGTCGCAAATTGGTCGTTCAAGCACGTTAGTTTACGATGTCGCACAAGTGGTGGAGTAATAACTTCTTTTAATGAATCTGTTTGAGATTGTGGCGAGGGGGGCGTGGTTTTGTGAAGTCTGTAGCGGGGGAGAGAGGAGGGAGCCTAGCGGTGAGTAAGTAGGTCAAGTGCAGATGATGAACACCTGTGTCTGATTGCAGTAATTGGCGTGGAGAGACCGCATATAGGCCGGCAGAGAGCGAGAGAGAGAGTTGGACTGGGACCTCGTACACTGCTGTCAGCTGGAAAGCCTGCCCAAGTTACTGTTTTGTCGTGTTTCTGCTTCTTGTTGTGCTGTGTCACCCCGATGGCTCGGTGAATGCGCTACTTTGCGGCTCCTTTTGTTTTGTTTATATTATTTATTAATAATCGAGAGTCCCAGTCACGCCGACCCCTTTCTTCTTCCTTCCATCCACACATTGAACAGTATCACAGAGATCAAATTAATGATAGATTACTTATCAACTATGCTGATAATAAATTACGGACATGTCATCTGAGGAATAATTCAATTTTTTCTCAGTTATTTTGCTTTATATACGGATTCAATCATAGTCTAAAGCACATAAGCACATGCGCACATGCTCAAATTATGCTTTAAATCTCTTGACAAACTAAAACATAATGACATGTATTCTAAATAAAAGATACAGATTGTACTGAATGTCAGCTTGCTTATTTGGCTCAAGATAAGGATTTATGCAAACAAGAAACTCTGCTTCTAACCACAGCTCGAGATCTGTCGTTCCAACCACACAACTTTGCGATGCTGTTTTGCGAATGTTTGTTGGAACGATGGTTTCGGGAAACACTGACTCGTTGAACTATGCTGATAACGACGTACTGTATTTGGCTAACGACACTTTTGGGAAACACATCCCAGAGCTTTACTGACAGACTGGGAAGCGAGGTGCTGCAATGATGTGAAATATGTGACAAATGTGTTTTTTGTACATTCAAGCATGACAACCCATTCAAGTAGATCCCCAAAAATCAAGACTTTGAAAAAATTAATAATAGGCCCCCTTTAAATATCAAGCATATGACTGTCACCATCAATCTACAGTATTCAATTCTCAATTACGAAGTAACATTTTCAGTAACACAGTGTGTATTAAGAGATCACAGTGTGTTAGACTCGGACTCAAAATACCAGGCGTTAAGTGCTCTAATTGCCCGCAGACAGGCTGGCACAGCAGTGAGGCGAGGCAAATCTGTGTTAATGATGTGTGGGGCTGCTAGATATCCCCTCATTTACACATTCAGCCAGGAATCACTGAGCTGAAATATTAGTGGATCTTGGCCATCCTTCTTTAGAGACCACCAGAAGCTGGAATTATGGGCATCCCAATTTCAAATGAACTTCTCTATGAGCGAGACGTACTTAATTGCGTGTGAGGCGATACGAAGAGGCAAATCTGGCCTTAAGCTTTCTGACACCAGTCATCATTAACCCCGCTGGTCAACTCACAAGGCCAGCACTGACCTCATCACATCTGGCTGTCGGTGAGAAATGGGTGTTGTGAATGTCGCCCCGTGTGCTCGTCTGCCTCTCTTAAGCTCAAGATGAATTGGCCCATCCATTCAGACGGCTGGACAGCAGGACAATCTGTCAATGGCCTCATACATACTCCAATGCAGCTAATTTAAAAACAGGCTTTAGACACACACGCTTTTGATTGAGCCGAAACTGAAAAATGAATTGTGTCTCATTACGTTCTGTGCGTTAAAAACTGTGGTAACACCTTATTAATACTGTTCCATTATTAATAAATAACTACACAAGAACAAATGAGTAATGCAATTTTAACAATCTAGTACCTATTAACTAACAAGAAACTCTGATTTATGAATTAGTAAGTAATAGTGCTCAGTTGAATGAGGTAGTTGAACTATTTTTTTGATACCTCCCAGAAGACTAAGAACTACAATACACAGGTTCATAATTAATGTGAATAATGCATAATGTATAAGTAATTCTGAAGTGAAGATTATCGTAACCCACTAGTAATAACTCAAGTATTACCAAATCCTTCCGAAGGAACTACTAATATTTTGGATCAGTATTCTAAAGTGAAAAGCACGATAACTCCTTAATATTGACTGAAATCATTGTAAGGTTTTGGATTGTTATGGCTCGAGTGGTACTATATTCTTCGAAAGGAATTACTAATTATTTGGATCAGTATTCTAAAGCGAATATCATGGTAACCCACTAGTAAGGACTCAAGTGTTACTAAATCTGTCAGAAGAAATTACTATCAAAAACCTCAAAAGCTTACAATGACTTCAGTCATTACTAGAGTTATCAAGCTTTTAACTTTAGAACACTGATCTAAATAAGTAGTAATTTCTTCTGAAGGATTCTGTAATATTTCAGTCAATACTAGTGGGTTACGATGTGGGCTACCATACCTTAGAATGAATTATACATTATGCATTATTTAAATTGATTATGAACCTGGGGTGCGTTTCCCGTACAACCAGTGCTTGAAGTGGGGGAAAAAAGGTGCCGGTACTCTCTTGCACTGGCAAATCATAACATTTTTCTACTGTGAAAAACAAAACTTGGTGATATTGCTGGTACAACAACAATTTATTGTTATTTATTAACAACATAAATGTATTTAAACAAGTCGTGTGTGTGTGTGTGTGTGTGTGTGTGTGTGTGTGTGTGTGTGTGTGTGTGTGTGTGTGTGTGTGTGTGTGTGTGTGTGTGTGTGTGTGTGTGTGTGTGTGTGTGTGTGTGTGTGTGTGTGTGTGTGAGAAAACGGAACTCCTCCAAGTCTGCAAGTCCAAAAATACATTTATGGTGAGATACTATACATTTTATTTAATTAAATGCATTTATGGTAAGATTATTATATTTTCATGTCAATCTGTGTTCATTTTGACCACGAACCATGCGCTGTAACTTTAATTCAGCACGTGCAGGACAGCAGAAATAGACTCGGTGTGTAAATGATCTCTGCACTGCTGTATAGGCTACACACCGCTCCTGGGACGGATCGCCGGAGCGCATCCGCGAGCAGTGTGAACGCTCTAACCTGTTAATACGGGTGCGGAAAAAATATGCACCACATACGCACTGCAAACGGAGTATATGTGAAACGGGCTTGACACTGACGCTTTTTCTGTCAGTGGTAGAGTACCGGCTACATGCGAGAAGTAGCGGTACGCAAGAACAAGTACAGGTACGCTTAAGAGTAAAATGTAGAAGTGCCGGTACTGCGTACCGGTGGTGAGTACCGCCCCACTTCGAGCACTGCGTACAACGATGTAACTCAGTGCTTATAATAAATCCATCTGAGATATAATTACTCCCCATGTATTTAAGCCTTGTGATTTAATGTTTTAGCAATCAATAGGACACAACATCTTACAAACTATATCTGATTAATATGTAATATGAAATATTGTTTCAGTAAATGTATTATGATTAAGAAATACTGTATATCTATTTAGTTTTTATTTGTTATAGCTACTGTTAAGGATATTTATTGTATAACATATCAGAAATGATTATGCTATCTGATTATGTTAATCAGAAATGAATTATTTTAAATGCTTTTGAAATTAGTCTATTATTCTCTCCATGGGGGAATTTAGTTGATTAAAATACAGCGGATTAATGATATTGCAAATAGTAAAGTCTAAAATAACTGTTTTCTATTGTAATATATTTTAAAATGTCATTTATTCTTGTGATGAATTTTAATGTATTAATTGTTCAGCATCATTGCTCCAGTCTTCAGTGTCACAAGATCCCTCAGAAATCATTCTAATATGATGTTTTGATCCTCAAGAAACATTTCTTATATTATCAATGTTGAAAACAGTTGTGCTGCTTAATACTTTTGTGGAAACCTTGATACAATTTATTATATATTATTACAATTTAAATATCAGTTTTCTATTGTTATATACGTATAGTACACTATCATTTATTCGAGTGATCAATGCTGAATATGCTGATTTGATTCTCAAGAAACATTTCTTTATTATTGATTATTATCAATGTTGGAAAACAATTGAGTTGAAGAATTATTTGTTGAATAAAGAACCTGTCACATTTTGGGTTTTGTTTCTTGTTCCTGTTTCATGTATATCATGTGATCCCTTGTTCAAGACACGTGATAATGCCCTGTGTTCCTGGTCTGATGTGTCATGTTGTCATTGTTTCATTGTTCACAGGTGTCCCTTGTCTAGTCGTTAGTCGTGTGTATTTAAGCCCTCATGTTTGTCCTGTGTCTTTGTCTAGCATTGATTGTTTCATGTAACTTCTGTTGGTAGCCCTGTCAATGTTCTTGTTATTGTTTTGAGTTCCATGCCTCGTCATGCCTTTGTTTTATGTTTGATCACGTTTTGTTAATTAAAGGAGCTGTATGTAAGAAATGTATTTCAATTAATCCTAAAATGGCCCTGATGTGTCACTAGACATTAAGAAATCATGTTCATTTCAAATACTTATATCACTGAAATCAGTATAGTCCGGCCAGGATATTGTCATTTAAAAAGTGAAGTTGCAGCCCTCAACTGATGTTGATGTTGTCATGTTGTGTTTTGGTCTGATGCGCCACCCTCCACCTATCTACCAATCACGAAGTCTGTAGTGTTGCGGCATCTGGGTTGCCAGCTCTGCTCTAGTTACCACAGCTGCAGCTACAAACGTGTTGGAATCGGATAAAAAAAATGTCTAACGTTGCGAATACAAAAAAAACTCGTTATGAATCCGAAATACTTGGTGACAAAGTCCGAAATAAAACAAGGATCTGTATAGGAGATGCCTTTGATAGATGGAGACGGCTGAAAACGGAGAAGAATTTCTGGACAGGAAACGATACTCGGTTACTAACGTAACCTCGGTTCTCTCTAGAGAGGGAACGAGTATTGCGTAAGTTTAGCTTACGCTATGGGAAAGATTCATCTTCTCGAGATACTGAAGCCAAAAAATTATCCTTAATTTTGTATTCCTTGTCAACGCAGTGCAGCAGCTAGCAGACCTAGAGCAGGCCATCTCGCGTGCTCATTGGCTGCCCTGCGGGCAACTGCTGCAGCCTACCAGTGAGCCTGGCGTGACGTCACGCCCAATGAAGAGCGCTCGCGCCTTCATAGCGTCACAGCCCGCCAGAATGGGCGTGGCTTAGCGTATAACACTAGGGGCTGTAGGCTGACTTCCCTGGTTTTCGTCGACTGAAGCGAAGTCGCTCGTGGCGCGAGCACGGCCGGTTACGCAATACTCATTCCCTCTCTAGAGAGAACCGAGGTTACGTTAGTAACCGAGTATCGTTCTCTTACGAGAGGTTCTCTCGTATTGCGTAAGTTTAGCTTACGCTACGGGAACACTTTGTCAACGCCGTGCGCGCCAAGCATCCACATGAGACCCCGAGCTTTCAGGGGAACCCCATAAGTGGAAAAAATAAGGTGGCCAGCCACGCGGGCCATCACTTGTACATCACTTGCGCCGGTCTGTATAGGCACATGGCACATACCCTACTTAGTGCAGCTCAACCAGGAGAGCTGAGTCATGTGAGAGTGATCTGAGCAGGAGATCTGGGCAGAATACACCTCTCCTTCAGACTGACAACAGTTTAGCCTGCAAGGCAGGAACTTCTAGGTTATAAAACCTGACAAAGGTAGACGGGGAGCTCCAGCCCGCCGCTACCCATATGTCATGGATAGAAATTCAACTGGACCATGCCCACGAAGAGGCCACGCCTCTCGTGGAATGAGCCCTGATGCCCAGAGGGCATTGCAGACATTTTGACGCGTAAGCGGCCGCTATAGCGTCTACTATCCATCTGGACAGGCTCTGTTTCGAGGAGGCGAGACCCTTGGTGCGCCCACCAAACGAAACAAAAAAGCTGTTCCGAACGCCTGACGGAGGCGGAGCGCGTAATGTAAAACCTCAGCGCTCTGACAGGGCAGAGGAGATTCACATCACCTTCGCTGTCAGATGCTGGGAGAGCTGACAACGAAATAACTTGCGCTCTGAATGGAGTGCCCATCACTTTAGGGACATAGCCATGTCTAGGTCTGAGGATGACTTTGGAGTCATTCGGTCCGAACTCAAGACACGACGCGCTGACAGACAGCACATGCAGGTCCCCTAAACGTTTTACTGACGACAGTGCAATCAGAAAGACGGTTTTCAGTGATAGATATTTCAACCCCACGGTGTCTAGTGGTTCAAATGGAAAAGCTTTCAGGGCCTCGAGGACCAATGAAAGATCCCACATGGGAACCGACGGGGGGCGCGGCGGATTCATCCTTCTAGCTCCTCTAAGGAAGCGGATGGCCAACTCGTGTCTTCCCAATGACTGGCCGTGCGTCGATTCTGCGAACGCTGCCACGGCCGCCACGTATACATTGAGCGTGGATGGAGACCTTCCCTTATCCAACAGCTCTTGTAGGAAGGTGAGCAGATGCGCCACCCCGCATGTCCGCGGGTCCAGACCTCTGTCGGTGCACCATCCAGAGAAAACCGACCATTTAGACGCGTAGAGCCTTCTCGTGGAAGGGGCTCTAGACTGTGTGATCGTGTTCATCACTCCTTCTGGCAGAGCAACGAGTACCCGTTGATCAACCATGCATGCAGAGACCAGCGCTCTGGATTGGGATGCCAGATCGTGCCGCGAGCCTGAGAGAGGAGATCTGCCCTCACCGGATTCGCCACGGAGCTGTATGTGACAGCCCTGCTAGTTCCGGGAACCAAATCTGATTCTCCCAACGCGGGGCTATGAGGAGCACCAAGTGGCGCGTTTCCCTGATTCTCTTGATCACCTGTGGCAACAGAGAGACCGGAGGGAAAGCATATAGCGGGAGGCTGGGCCAAACCTGGGCCAGCGCGTCCTCGTCCTTCGAACAAACCGTCGGGCATTGAGCGTTGTCTTTTGACACAAATAGGTCGACATCCGCTCTGCCGAATAGGCGCCACAGTTTCTGGACCGTTTGGGGTGCAGGGACCATTCCCCTGGGGGAACATTGTCCCTGGACAGTATGTCTGGGCCGTCGTTCAAATGGCCAGGCACATGCGCCGCCCTCAGCGAGATGACTTTACGATAAGAGATGGTTCCCATCATTACTCCCTGCTGGTACCAGTCGGCCACTAACCATGGCTGCAGAGCTGCTATGCAGGCCTGAGTCACTCTGATTTTCTGGCCGCCAGACACCCGGCGGGACACGCAAGCATTCAACCAGCGTTGGAGCGGGCGCATGCGCAGTAGGCCCAGCTGGAGCACCACTGCAGCTGATGCCATACAGCCCAACATCCTTTGAAATGTTTTCAAAGGGAGAAAGCTGCCCTTCTGGAAGATGCGGCTAGGTGGTGAACACGGCGCGCGCGCTGTGTCGATAAACGAGCCGTCATGGTCACCGAGTCCAGTGCTATTCCTAAAAAGGAAATTGACTGGCTGGGCAGTAATGAGCTCTTGGTCCAGTTGACCGTGAGACCCAAGCTTTCCAGATGACTGAGAAGCACTGTTCTGTGAGATAGCGGTTCTGTCTCTGACTGTGCCAATATCAGCCAATCGTCCAGATAGTTCATTATTCGCAGCCCCTGACTTCTCAGGGGGGCGAGCGCCGCGTCCATGCACTTTGTAAATGTACAGGGTGCCAGGGACAGGCCGAACGGCAGGACGGTGTAATGATATACCTGCCCTTCGAAGGCGAATCTCCAAAATTGCCTGTGACGGGGTACTATCTGAATCTGAAAAAAGGCATCCTTCAGATCTAGAGAAATAAACCAGTCCCTCGGGCGAACGTGCGCGAGGATTTTCCTGGTCGTAAGCAGTTTGAACGGTCTTTTCGCAAGCACTTAGTTCAAATGTCTCAGATCTAGGATAGGTCTGAAGGCTCCGTCCTTCTTGGGTACGAGAAAATATCGGCTGTAAAAGCCTGACTCGCTCAGAGAAGGCGGTACCTTTTCTATAGCCCCTTTGCACAGCAGCTTTGCTATTTCTGCATGAAGTAGGTGTGCTACTTCCGCATTCACTATCGTCGCGGTCCGGGCTTGAAAGCGCGGGGGACGGCGAATGAATTGAAGTGTATAGCCCTGCTTTATTGTGCTCAACACCCATTCTGAAATCTGGGATAGTTTCCCACGCAGCTATGTGAGCCGCTAGGGGGCAAATGGCCTCCGGGTTCAGACCGCCGCCATTTGCGGGCTTGTGAAACTGAACCGGAGCCGAAAGCGCGGTGCGCGCGCTCTCGGTTCTGAGCAATGGCTGCTCGCTGAAAACCCGAAACCGGCTGATTTATGTGAGATATCCCAATCATAAGGGATGGGGAACAGTCTTTTGTCATTTTTTTGACGCGCGAGCAGCGCTCTGGGCTGAAAAGCTTCCTGTAAGCGTGAGCGCGTGTGCGCGGGCACGAGACTTACAAGTGTATTTGATGCCCCGATCATAATGGATGGGGAGCGTTTTATTAATGCCCTGCGTTTTGTGATAACACTTAAAACGCGCGGGCGGAGCCCGGGGGGAGGTTTGTTTTAGCAAGCGTGAACGCACTCTGGCGGGCACGAGACTTACATCCATAACCTGCTTTCTTTTGTGAAACTGACCCGGAGCCGAAAGCGCGGCGCGCGCGCTCTCGGTTCTGGGCAATGGCTGCTCGCTGAAAGCCGAGACCGGCTGATTTATGTGAGATGTCCCAATCATAAGGGATGGGGAACATTATTTTTTCACTCTTTGACGCGCGAGCAGCGCTCCGGGCGGAAAAGCATCCTGTAAGCGTGAGCGCGGGCACTAGACTTACAAGTGTATTTGACGCCCCGATCATAATGGATGGGGAGCGTTTTATTAATGGCTTGCGTTTTGTGATAACACTTAAACGCGTGGGCGGAGCCCGGGGGGAGGTTTGTGTTAGCAAGCGTGAACGCATTCTGGCGGGCACGAGACTTACATTCATAACCTGCTTTCTTGATCGTGTAACAGAGCGGGCAGATAGTGGGCACAGACTTGTGGACACATTTCTTACATTCAACACTCGAGCGGCTTTTCTGCGCTTCATGAGAGTGTGCTCTGCGAGGTTCGGAGTGCTTATGTGTAGTGGTGAACACTGGGGCGTGGGCACTTTCATTACACTTACAACACCGACGGCATGAGCCGGACCAGACATTAAATACTCTTTTTGAGATTTTTCTGGGTCGCCGTGAAAACGGCGTTTGTGTGCAGGCGAGAGGGTAAACAAACCGGCTCGTTGGCTGCTAATTGAACCACTGCAGTAGCCTGTTTGAAGGGGACTGACAGGGAATAAACTTAAACACGCAAGTCTTTTCGGAGGCGATGTGTCTGTTAGTAAGTTAAGCGTGAGCGCTCGTGAGCGGGCACGTAACTTACATTCTTAATCTGACATTATACTCACTTGAGATTTCTCTGGGTCGCCGCGAGAACGGCGGATGTGTGCAGGCGAGCGGGTTGCATTACCGGCTCGTTGGCTGCCAAATACACCACTGCAGTAGCCTTATCTAAGGGGACTGACATGGCGAGACATTTCGTTGGCGGCGCGCAAGCCCGTCCGGGTCATGCAGAGAGCTCGAGAGGGCTCTGCATGACGCGCGAACGGGGACGCGAGGGCGGGGTAGCTCTCTTGTAACGTAAAGAGAGCTAGCCGCGTGCTCGGTGGTCGAGCAGAACTGGAACAGTGTTTGTACGAGGGCGCGCGCACGAGTAGTGGGCACGGGACCTACATGTAACACAGATGATGCCCGTCCGGGTCATGCAAAGAGCTCGAGAGGGCTCTGCATGACGCGCGAATGGGGACACGAGGGCGGAGTAGCTCTCTTGTAACGTAAAGAGAGCTAGCCGCGTGTTCGTACGTGTCCCTCAGCCTCATTCTCAGATGCGACGGCAGTGAGGCTCGTGAGCGGCAGCTGTGTGTCGGTGAGGAGAGGCGGGGGGTGTTGAAGGCTTCGAGTCGAGCCCGCAGGGTCGACAGCGGAAGCGCTTCACAGCCGGAAGTGCGAGGCGTCTTAAAAAAGACACTCGCTGCTCTTTTAGAATAGGTTTTAGAATAGGTTTTAGCAAGGTAAAGGATACGTCGCCGGATAGCGTAGCTCGCATGGATGGCTGAAGGTGGCGAAGACGGCCGGCTTCTTCAGCGCTCTCCTAAGCTGGCTGTCCGCTGTTCGACGGCGGCGGTGGCTTCTCTCAGATCCAGCGATGCGAAGAGCTCGCTGAAGAGACGAAAATCAGGGAAGTCAGCCTACAGCCCCTAGTGTTATACGCTAAGCCATTCTGGCGGGCTGTGACGCTATGAAGGCGCGAGCGCCCTTCATTGGGCGTGACATCACGCCAGGCTCACTAGTAGGCTGCAGCAGTTGCCCGCAGGGCAGCCAATGAGCACGTGAGATGGCCTGCTCTAGGTCTGCTAGCTGCTGCACTGCGTTGACAAGGAATACAAAATTAAGGATAATTTTTTGGCTTCAGTATCTCGAGAAGATGAATCTTCCCCGTAGCGTAAGCTAAACTTACGCAATACGAGAGAACCTCTCGTAAGAGAACTAAGATTCATCTATGTTTGGCTAACTTGTACCTGATGTAAATAGACATTTCAAATATTCATGACAGTCGAACAAAGTTATGCATGTTCGTGCAAAGTAACGTTACGTTAGCTCATATGGAGGAGGTGGGTCATCGACTTGAAAATGTAAGGAATTGTTTGGGTAATAAAAACACAGAGTCGTCATTGCTAAAATTAGCAATGAATGCATTATCAGAGCCCGTTTCTTTGTTATTATGCTGAGACGCTGAGGAAAACAACATTAGCACGCCCATTATTGTTTATCATGCAAGTTCTACAGCCAAAAATAATAGAATGACATGTAATCTTTCACATCACATATTTTAGCGTTATGGACGTGTACTGCAGGGTAAGTTAAAAAATACAGCTGGTCGCTTTCACTTATAGAGTCACCTAAATGAATAGGTGTATCTTTGATATCGGTTACACACAATGACAGAGGCTTGTGCTTGTACTTACGTTAATGCCAGATACCTACCGTTACAAGTTAGACTAACAGCTACTGTTCTAATGTACTGTCACATAAGAGCGTACATCTTTACGATTATATTTGGCTAATCGGCATTAGTAAATTTTTGCGATATATAATTATTTTGCAAAACATCTCTCATTTGAAGCATAAACATAATTAACAGAAAAATCTTCTTGCAGCAGCCTACGTTCCTGCTGGATCCTGCAGCCTATCTGGCAACTTCGAGTCAGGGAGGAGGGGAAGGGGATACACCGCTCTACAGTAATTTTGAAAGTGATTGCAGTACCAGTTTTGGCCACAATCTTACACACTGCTCCTTTAAAGTTGCACTTGCGTTCTCACTTCAACTTGCCTTCAGAGGATTCATTACAGAACCGCTTTTATTTGAAACATAATCTTTTAGAACTATGTATAAGTCACCTTTGATCAATTTAAAGTGCCCCATAATGCTATGTTGAAGGTCCCTAAGTCTACTCTGCTCTGATTGGTCAGATGGCCCAGTCTCTTGTGATTGGTCTACAGTTTACAGTGCATGTTGGAAATAAATTGACCTTGACCATATTTGAATTTCAGCTGCAGTTCGTCCTTAGTACTTGATGCACAGTGATACGAACAGTAACGATGTCGTCAGTTTTACTGTATCAATTCAAGAATTTTCTTTCTTTCAATAAAAATATGAAAATCTTACTTAACGGTAGTGTATATACAAGTATGTGTTTGTCTACAGCTGTGAGATGGTAGGTAGGTAATGTGCAGTAATTTGTGTCTCATCAAATAATGATGCTAATTGTGTAATGTATTTGTTGCCAAGCAGAGCACATTCCTGGATCAACATCTTAGTTCTTTCTAGAATGTTTCGAACAGCCAATCAGATTTCAGGGTTAAGGTTTGGATTGGAGCTTTAGAGCATTCATATCAACAATCGTTTCCATCTGATTTTAGGGTTAATTGATGATAAGTGTTAGTGGTTGAGGTTGAGGTTGAGGTTAGGATTGTGTTGCTCTTCAACCAACAAAAGATGTTAATCCAGAAGCAAGTTTGGATTTATGCATATCTCAGAAAAAAATCATAGAAAGCAAATTTTATGTATCACTCATCTAAATCCTTAAAAATAACTGAGAATTGGATGCAGCCCACATAGACAGATTGATCAGCTGTAGACTGTGTATATCTGTAAAGATCTGACCTCTGAGGGCATCTCTTCATCTGCACTGAGTTTCATTAGCATAGCTGATCATCCCCACACCAACAGACTGGACGTTTTTTTTTTTCTCTTCTCTTGTTCCAAAGTCATGGATCAAAGTTACTTGGCTGGTAGTCAGTATATGCTTGGAATACCAATCATTACTAGCATTGCCTCTGTGTTTTTTTTCTTTTTTTTTCTTGCTTACTACCCCAAGGTTGAAGGAGGATTCGCAGTGGTTCAATGAAATGCACAAGAGGAGGGGAGCGCAAGTGAAAATGGGGGGGGGAGGGAAAAAAGGACTATCCCAGATGGCAGAACAGACGGTTTTGTGTGTTTCAGACAAAACCAGGAGCACTGATGTGTCTTGGAAAAAATATGATTTTGAAATCCACAGTTGTGCCATGCAGCTCAAAAGAAGAAAGAAAGAAAGAAAGAAAAAAAAAGCATAAAGAGATAAATGCACCTCATGGGATTATGGACTTGAAAATATACAAACAGAGTGAACTCTAGAATATGTCCTTCATTAAAGCAAGCTAGAATCTTCTAAATTACATGCTGGTAAATAAGCAATGCAGACAGAAGAAAGTCCTTTTTTTATGCTCAAAAATGGAGAAAGTCATATGCTTACTATAATCAAAATATATGAATATTTTTTTATATGAATGGGTCCTAAAATATTTTAAATCTTGGATCCTTAATAGCCCTTCACAAACACTGATTTTTGTGTTGCATTCCTGCATTAATGAAGCATGTTTTAGGGTCAGCGCCCAATTGAAAGGTCCATCCAGGAGCATCTCAACCTCTTGGCAGAGGCTAGTAGGTTTTAGACAAAAATATCCTGGTGCTTATTGGAATTCATTATGCGATCGATCTTGCCAGGAGCCGCTGGACCATGAGCAGCCAAACAGCCCCAAAGCATCAACTGCCTTAATTCACCCATAGCAATGGATGTCAGATGGATTTTTAGATGCATACAAACTCATTTTTACATATAAACCAGCCAAACAAAACCTTATGAAAGGAAAACAAAAGTCAAAAAGCATAGCTATTTAGAACAGATGGCACTTTGTTTGGTTATATTTTTATTTTATTTTATACTTTAGGAATGCCAATATTTTGGTTTTGCTTAAACTTTATCTTAAGTTGAAGTTATTACACTGTCATTTCTCAAATAACTACCGAGAAATATTAATTAACTGCATGTGCTTGCTATAGGGTTAGCATTAAGGTTTGGTGCCGAGTTAGTTGCTTGTGTACATATATGCAAAAATTACTGTTATTACTATTGTAAGTACATATAACATGTAACTACTCCACCTTTAAGTCTTTCTAATGTTTTTGTTTGAAAAAAAAAATGTGGTAATAGCTAATGAAAAGCAGACCAGAATATCATAGAGACTTGGGATCTTTTCCAACCAAGAACACCAAGAACATAAAATGCACACTTTCCTTAAAGGGCACCTATTATGCAAAATTCACTTTTACATGCTGTTTGAACATAAATGTGTGTTGGCAGTGTGTGCGCAAAACCACCCTAGAATGATAAAAATGCACCCAGTGTTTTTTTTACAATCTCAATAATTCATATGCACTCTCTCAGAATGAGCTGTTCTAAGATTCAGCTTTTTGTGACGTAGAACATGGGAAAGGGGTTTGATTGACAGTGTGGTTGGTGGTTGGTACCTCCCTCCGTGATCTGATCCTCCATTGTTGTTTCAACGACAGCCGGACCGCTGTTCTGAAGATTTGTTCTGCCTTCTAGAAAATGCCTCCTAAGAAAAATAAGTGTTTTGTTGTGGGCTGTAATACTTCGCATAGTTGTTTGCACTTGCTTCCGACATCAGAGCCACTGAAAACGCAGTGGGTGGATTTTATTTATGAAGGAAATGCGCCTCTTACACTCCCGAAGTACGTTTATGTTTGCTCAAATCATTTTGAGAGTGACTGTTTTTTGAACGGCGGTCAATTCAAAGCAGGTCTTGCTACAAAATTAATCCTCAAGGGTGGATCGTTGCTTAGTGTTCGCGATCCAACGACAATTCCTGAAGAAGTAAGTGTATTTTATGATTTCTGAGGTAACGTTAATAGTCATCGACAACAAATGTTGTTGTCGTCGTCGTCGTATGATTTATGTAATTTAAACCTTTTAAATAACCACACGTTTTCATATATTTTTTAAGATATTGTTACTGTTATTATCGGTATTTGTGTTTGTGTTTTCAAACATTTGCGTCAACGTTATCACAGTTTGTGTGTGTCTGTGTGTGTGTTGCACAGGGATGACAACGCAATGAGTTCATAAATGTATAAAAATAACCATTCCGAGACATCCTGGTACATTCTCGATCGTGTTTCTTCAGCCGGAGTCTCTTCGTCATCTGGGTCGGACTCTGGTTCAAACATACGGCCGAATGCCATACACAATTGCGGCTCTATCACTCTCGGCCATTATGGTTCTATCGACTGTTAATTGCCATAGTTATGCAAGTTACGCCCACATCCAGCGGCAGGGTGGGAATTAGCAGCTCATTTGCATTTAAGGTCGTCTGCCTCAAAACAGCTTGTTTCAAAACAGGCCCCAAAAATGACACATTCAAATGGTTATAATAAATTAACTGGGGGGTATTTTGTGCTGAAACTTCACAAATACATTCGGGGGACACCCAAGACCAATATTACATCTTGTAAAAAGGGCCATAATAGGTGCCCTTTAAACAATCATATACATGTACAGTACATTTTTTTCTTATAATCTTGATGTTGAAATAAGTCATCAACTCTCTGTTTATATGGTAGGCACTCTAATTAGGAATAAGCATGCATATTTTTATATCATATTGTTTTACATCACTTTACTAAGAAGTTGTATGCCTTGAATTTAAATGTAAACTGTAAATTTACTCAAAAGCTCTCCGGGGAACATTCAATACGGTCACTTCGACAGCTGGGTTGACATTCAGAGAATGGTCTCACCACTTTGGTAAACACAATGCTAGATTGATTACACGCTAATTGAACAAAGCTGAATTAAAAATTTATTAGACATCTTTGAAAGTGTGCACTTATAGCTTGAGAAACGGATCTCTGCTTGACCTAACACTTGAGCTGCCTTTGAGTATGTGTGAAAGGTCAACTGACGCCGCTGGATTGGCCAGCGATTCGCCCTCCAAGCTGTGCTCAATAATTGATGTGAATAGAGATGCTTGGTTTGCAATGGTTTTCATTGTGAAGGAGCGTAAAATGAGTTTGGAGCATTCTAAATAAAAAGAGAATTAATGATTGACGCATACATTATGTGAATGTAAACTTTTGAGAATACATCACACTGGTAAAAAGTGTTCAGTTCACTTGCTTAAAATGTTTTTGTAAACCCGTTGCCTTACAATGATTAATTAAATAAACGTAATGCTTAATTGAAAAAAAATTGACAACTTGACAATTACACATTACTTCATTTTTTCGATTAAGCATGACATTTCTTTACTTAATTTTAAGGCAACAGGTTTCCTCAATTTTTTTTTAAGTTAAGTCAACTGATTACTTTTTACAGAGGCGGATGTTTTGTTTTTCATTCACTGGTTTCAATGTCACCTTCAAAGTATGAATACAATCAAAGGAACAGTGAATAGTTGTGCAAAAGCTACGAATCTTTTGACCAAAACATTTCAAATTCTGATATAAGTACAGCATAACTCTTTTTTTTTAATCTCCACCATGCTTACAAAGGCACTTAGTTGAACTATGAAATTTTCTGAATGTGTAAAGATAAAAATGTATGTGCTTTATGGTGTGTGTCCCATGTCTGGCCATAGTTATAGATGGATGAGCTTTCGTTTCAGGTGCTGTACTGACGGTCCATTTCTCTTTTACGCACCATTGGCAAGCAATGTATTAGCTTACACCTAGAGTACAAATCTGAATTTATGCTTATCATAATCACTTTTTAAAATATACTGCACAAAAACCTGTGTGATAAATCAGCATCGTTTATTAAAAGCCAGCAGTTTGCTGGAAATAGATTTCCTAAAGTTGTTATTTGTGTACATTTATTCTCTGTTTTAATGCCTGTGGTCAGAAATGGCCTTGACTTGACAGTCCTCTGGTCTAATGCCTTGATAGCCTGTTTCTCCCTGACTGATCACTTTGACATTGACCTTCAACTCCTGTTAGTGGTGAAGCGCAGGAAAGTGTGCCAATTTCATCCCTCAAGCCTCAACTGAAATGTGATATACAAACGCCCTATACTGTTAAACGGCACTTTAAAGTCTTGTGCAAAAACAAAGTGCTACCAAACATAATGTAGTTTCTTTTTTTTCTTTTTTTCTATTACCCAACTCCTGGGTCAGACATAACAACCCAGGGATTGAGTTATTTCTCACAGGCTTTTCGCGACCTCTCCTTAGACATTAATTAATGTATGAAGTAAAAAAGAAGAGCTTGTATTATAGTAAAAATGAATCAACTATGCTGGGTTCAATCAACCCATTATGATGGGTTAAATAAACAACCCAATTTGCTGGGTAAAATGAACCCAACATGTGTTCTGTCCTATATTAACGCAGCCCTTGGGTTGAAAACAACCCTAAATTGCATTGTTTTTAACCCAGTGTTTTTTAGATCGCATGAATGCGATATTTAGATTATTTATGTATTATGCAAAATTTTATGTAGTATAAGAAAACATTGCCTTAGTAATTTAATATTTTTGCAAGACAGTAACAACATTTCCCTTTCAGTCGATAACGTCAGACGTAGTCGACGTCGACTGAATGGGTATCACGCTAGGGAGCCTATCATCTTCTATTACTATTGAACGAGCCAATGGAATTTGGCGTGCGTGATTTGCATCACACACTCCGCCCCCGCGGCGCGGGTATAAATACGGAAGTGGATGCACGCACTAGTTGCCTTTCGCTTCGGAGCCGTTCGTCTTTGATGTCTCTGAAGAGTGCTGTTGTGTTCAACGAGCGAGTGTGTCGGTGTTCTTGCGGGAAGACCTCTCCAGTGTTGGTGTTCTACAGCGTGGTGCAGCGGTGATCGCGAGCTTCTCAGCTCTCAACTGCTGTTTTAACAGCATCAAATTTCTATTGTTTGTTTGTGTGTTGACGGTTGGTTAGAGGGCGAGAAGTGAGTGCTTCACTGTTAGTTGAAAGACTATTCAGTGTTTGCCGCGGTCATTCCCTGTGTGCTCCGGCACTGGTGACGGTCCCATTTCCTAAAAGAGCAACACGGGTGTGAGTGCGTCTTTTTCAAGATGCCATTCCATCCGTGCGTTTCTGGGTGCGGTCTGGCACTATCCCCCTCTGACGGTCACGAAAGTTGTGTCGCATGTTTGGGCTTACAGCATGCCGAGGCAGCTTTCGTGGATGAGTCATGTTCTCACTGCGGGAACATGACCATCTCGGTGTTGAGATCTAGACTCGCCTTCGTCAAAAGCGTTGGTGCAGTCCCCACCTCTGGGCCCCGCCCCTGTTCTTCCTCTGGGTTACCTTCCCAGAGGAGGACTGGGGTGCCGTCCAAGCTGGGTGATCTGAGGATCACAGTGAGGGGTAATCCGCCCGGCCACGCCCCGTGGGTCCCTCACTCCTCTTTCACACCGCAACCGGTGGAGCTCCCCATTGATCCCGCTGGTCCCTCTGTAATGGACGGGCCAGCCGTGTCATTTGGGGCCCCTCCAGGGGATACGTTGTCAATCGCAGCATCGGAGGGGGAGCTGAACTCTGGAGATGATGACTCGGCTGCACTGCCTCCCTCCGGGAGACCAGTGTTGCCCGAGCCAGATCCAGAGATGTCAGCTATGCTGAAAAAGGCCGCCGAGGCGGTAGGGCTGGTGTGGAACCCTCCACCGTGTCCCGAGCCGTCTCGGTTGGATGATTGGTATATCGGGGCGGGCCGTACTGGTTCTCAGTCCGCCGCCCCGGTTCCTTTCTTTCCTGAAGTGCATGAGGAGCTTACGAGGGCATGGATGGCACCTTTCTCTGCCAGAAACCGCCTGAGTAGCTCCTCCCCCCTCACTACCCTTGATGGGGGAGCGGTGAAGGGTTACGAGGCTATCCCTCCGGTGGAGCGGGCCGTTGCGATGCAGTTATGCCCAACGGCGGCCGCTTCCTGGAGAGGTGATCCTCGTCACCCCTCTAAAGCCTGTAAGTTCTCGTCCGCTCTTACGGGCAAGGCTTACAAAGCTTGTGGGCAAGCCGCTTCCTCCTTGCATGCCATGGCGTTGCTCCAGGTCCACCAGGCCCAGGCACTCATGAACATGCACGAGGGTAGTTCGGACCCTGAGCTCATGGGTGAGCTCCGCACTGCAACTGACCTCGCCCTCCGGGCGGCGAAGGTTGCAGCTCGCGCGGTTGGTTCGGCGATGTCCACACTAGTGGTCCAGGAGCGCCATCTCTGGCTCAACCTGGCCGATATGAGAGAAGCGGACAAGGTTCGGTTCCTGGACTCTCCCATTTCCCAGGTTGGGTTATTCGGCGACGCTGTGGAGAACTTTGCCCAACAGTTCTCTACAGCTCAGAAACAGACGGAGGCCATCCGGCACATCCTGCCTCGGAGGGACGCTGCTGCCTTCACCCGTCCCCCGAGGTCAGATCCTCCGCCTGCTCGTCGCCGAGGGCGTCCGCCCGCAGCCGCCTCAGCTCCCGCCGGACCATCGCAGCAGCCTTCACCCAGGTTCCGGCGCGGAGCCGGCCGCGGAAGGGGCGCCCAGCCTGCTCCAGGCGCTGCCAAGCCAGGTGGTAAGCACCAGCGCAAAAGAAAACGCTGAACCTGGACGGGCTCTCAGGGATGGAGGAGTTGCTTGTGGAGTGGTCACCGATCCACTCCCTCTGGCTGGTTGGAGGGCCGGCTGGAGTTTTTTGTTATGTGTGTGTGTATGTTCCGCCGCTGGCCCCTATAAAAACGGGGCGAAGCGAAGGATTTGATATAGCCGCCCTCCAGCCGGTACGAAGGCCAGTCGAAGACTCGCCCTTCGTGCTACTAGGTGGTGAGTCGTGACCATCTTGGCCCAAGATTGGTCTGCAGCTTTGACCTGAAAGACATGTGCTTCGGATCTCTACCCCCCGCACCGCAGGCCATCCTGCAGGTTGCGTCTAATGGTGGAGTATCAGTGCAGTGTCCTTCCCCTCGAGTGCTCCAGAGCCCGTTGGGTCTTCAGGTCAACTGGAAGAGAGTAATCTCGCCCACGGGCTGAGTATCTCTTTTTCAGTTTTGGAGAGGTACTCGGTCTAACACGTCTCTCCAGTGAGAATGTGTTCAGCTGGTGTTGAAGTGAGAAAGGGTCCCACTGAAAAGATTCAGAGGCTCCTGGGGTATACGGTAGTCGCAGCCTTTGGCTTCCTCCATATGTGACCGCTTCAGCGCTAGCTTCACGATCGAGTCCCGAGGTGACCGTGGCAGAGCAGCTCACCCTGTGTGACTATAGTTCATCCCGGTCTGCTGCCAAACCCTCCTCAACAGAGGGGCCATGTACAAAGGGCGTGTTTTAACGGGGGCCTGGGCACCCCCGACTACACGGGCATTCGTGCCTCGAGTTGTTAGACATTGCGGCCGTTACGTCCCCTGTATGTCACAAACTCTCCCGTCACCTCCTCCTTGGAGTCAGACGCTTCTGAGGGCGCCTTGTTCCACTCCTCCCGCTTACTCAATCGTGCCGCCATCGAGCCTCACGACAGTTATAACCAGGGCAAGTGGAGACTCCATCCCCTGGGTCCGGCTGGGTCATGACCATTCCGGGGCCGCTCAGTTGCCCCCCCGGTTTTATTTTTCCGCCAGTGTTTGGGTAAACCGAGCGGACTACCCTTGGACAAACACTGGGTCTCAGCGGCCCCGGGGGCCCGCAGAAATGCGTTTAACCCCAGTGAGCCTTCTAAAAGTGACTGCGACTCAGGGTCGCCTTGCGCCTGCTCAAGTCAGTGAGATCATCACACTTCATGTTGAGCAGAGTTGCTCCTGAAACTCAGTGAAGTTCATCGCACTCAGGTGTTGAGCAGCAATGCTCCTGTAGCTCAGTGAGTTCATCACAGGTAGCTCAGTGAATTCGTCACACGCAGTGCTGAGCAGAAATGCTCCTGGTGCTCAGTGAAGTTCCTCGAACTCAAGTGTTGAGCAGAAATGCTCCTGAAGCTCAGTGAGTTTATCACACTCAGGTGTTGAGCAAGAATGCTCCTGAAGCTCAGTGAACTTGGCACACTCAAGTGCTGAGCAGAAATGCTCCTGTCGCTCAGTGAAGTTCTTCGCACTCAAGTGTTGAGCAGAAATGCTCCTGAAGCTCAGTGAGTTTATCACACTCAGGTGTTGAGCAGGAATGCTCCTGAAGCTCAGTGAACTTGTCACACTCAAGTGCTGAGCAGAAATGCTCCTGTCGCTCAGTGAGGTTCTTCGCACTCAAGTGTTGAGCAGAAATGCTCCTGAAGCTCGGTGAGTTTATCACACTCAGGTGTTGAGCAGGAATGCTCCTGAAGCTCAGTGAACTTGTCACACCCAAGTGCTGAGCAGAAAACGCTCCTGAAGCCCAGTGATCTTCACATGTTGTGTTGAGCAATGCTCCTGTCTTTTGCGCCCGTCACTTGCACCTACGTGCCAAGTCAGGAGAGGAACAGGTCTTCATAGTTGCCCCTTATTGGCCCAACTAGACCTGGTTCCCATCAACAGCCTTCCTGACTTCCCCTGAAAACTCTTCGGGGACGGGGCACGATGGCACACGCGTTCTTCCCCCGGGGATTCCGGGCGGTCTTACATCTGAACGCGGAGGTTCAGGTGGCTATCACAAGAACATGTGATAGCTACCATCACTTCTGCGAGCACCCCCTAGAATTGGGTAGCGTGCTGACGCCTTTAGAAGTGGAACCTAGTCGTTGAGTGCGTCTTCTCTCCAGAGGAGATCCTGAGAGCTTTCGATCACTTCAGTGCTCTCTTTCCTGCAAAGTGGGTTGCAGTAGGCTGTTTTTCTTCACCCTCAGGGTGATGTTGCCTCGGTGTTTAAACGACGCTCATCGTGTTGCAGAAGTATGCAGAAGCACGTTCTGATCGTCAGGTTCCTGAGGGAGCAAGGTCTTGTAAATCCTTGTGGCCCTCTTTATCCTCTTGGGCCTTGTCCCTGGTGCGACTGCACTGCAGAGACTGCCCCTGAGCCACTGCAGGCAGTGAGTTAAAAAATCTGTTGTTTCAGTTCTCCTGCTCGCGTGGTCTCTACTAGAGGGTAGGGACTTGCTCGCTTTCGGTCAACGTATTGTGCCTGGAGTCTGGGCCGGCTAACTCTCACAAGCTGAGACCCCGGCTCGGATTGTGCCCAAGGTTCCTACCTCTCCCGTAATAGGAGCAGGTGGTGAGCCTGCAAGCGCTGCCCTGGAGGAGGCAGATCCAGCCCGGGCTTCTCTGTCCGTTCGCTTGGACGTGTACAGAATGCAAGTCATAGACCTCAGACCAGCTCTACAAATATCTGTTGGAATTCAGCAGAGAGGGAAGGCTGTTTCCAGGCAAAGTTGCACTTAATGCTTGACTTCATTTCGGTAAAGATCCGGGATGCAACAGGTCCACTTAGGTGTTGAGCTCCTCTATGATGAGTGTAAAGTGCTCCGCCTGGGCGTTGACGATATGCTTTGCTAAAACAGATTCTAGAGTTGGGGGCTGGACGACACCTAGTTGAACCGCTGCTTCCCGTGGGCTCCCTTCTCATGAAGCCAGTGTCACCGTGAGCCCGGTTCAAGTGTCGGCTTGCTGCGCCATTCCCCTCCTATGGACTGGATGCGTGCGCCCTTCTACTTCAGTTGAGTTCCCTTAAAATTGAACCCTGTTGAGTTCCTCCACACCCCTCCGACGTCGGACGTGCGGAACGTCTGGTGTTAGGCCTACCACTCGTAAGCAGTGTGGAACCTGTGTTAGGCTGGATCCATATGTTGCGGTCCCTTCGGCGACCCCATATGTGTATTCTTCCACGGTACGGCTCCCTGCGGTGAGCCCGTGTCTTCCCTCGGCAGAGTCTCTCTGCCGTCACTGTCCCGTGTGTCTCCCCCGTCTTAGGCTGGAGCCACCCCAGTGACATTCCATATGTTAGACTGCCCGGTTTCCGCCCAGTTCATATGTGTAGTTTCCACGTTACCTCCCTCTGGGTTGGACGTGGCTTCCGCAGCGTCCCTTCCTTCCAATGTACGGGGAACGCTTTCCCAGTGGTCCTGTAGGAACAGCAGTGACTTCCCTGGCCTAAGCCCTGTCCTTCCCCGCCTTAAATTTGCGGGGGCATCAGGAGGCTTTTGTTTAGGCACTGGAAGGTGGCTGCCTTTTCAAAGGTTATCCCCATTCAGTCGACGTCGACTACGTCTGACGTTATCGACTGAAAGGGAACGTCCTGGTTGCGTATGCAACCCACCGTTCCCTGAAGGAGGGAACGGAGGACGTAGTCCCCTTGCCACTACCGCTGGACCACCGCTGACCCCGGGTTACTCTCGGCTCCTCAGCGAAAAGCAACTAGTGCGTGCATCCACTTCCGTATTTATACCCGCGCCGCGGGGGCGGAGTGTTTGATGCAAATCACGCACGCCAAATTCCATTGGCTCGTTCAATAGTAATCGAAGATGATAGGCTCCCTAGCGTGATCCCCATTCTGTCGACGTCGACTACGTCCTCCGTTCCCTCCTTCAGGGAACGGTGGGTTGCATACGCAACCAGGACGTTTTATCTAAAATGCAAATGGGTTTTTCCAAAATATGGTCATTGTAAATTGATTGATTTTTCATGTGTTGTTACTCCTTTTATCAAAAGAATGGTTTTTTTGTTGTTGTTTTGTTGCAAACTTCAGGCCAAGACTTCACACCTCCATAATCTGCTCTTTTTAGCCCAATGATACACAGACAAAGTGTGATAGAGTGCTTTTTCCCCCCACAAAAGCATGAAAATTTGCTGAACAGCTAGTGCATTTTGCTCTAATTTGTGAAGTATCCACAGCAACAACAACAATGTGGACGTGCTGCTGGGATGCAGAACAGCCGGATGGTACGCCTGTCCCTCATCTCTGAATACATCTCAGACACTTTACCTCTCCGCTTCACGCCTCGTTCACTGGCGTACCAGCGAGAGAGTGGCGGGCACACAAAGCCAGACCCTCGTTGATTAATGGCCTGAGATGTCTGATCAAGAGCGGGGTCACAACGGATGAATATACAACTGAGAATAATAACCACACTGCCATTTCAGGGAATATCATAGCCTGTGTTTTGCAAAAAAAAATAAAAAAACGGTGTGCCATTTTATAATACCTCCCCCATCAAATTCAACCAATACATCCTCAAATCTTTCCCCAGATGCCCCATTATGCCATCTGCCAGCTTTCGGTTCAGGAATGCAATCGACAAGATTTATGACAAGACAGTTACACAAGAAAGTGCTTACGCCGATAAAGAATGTGATTGGCTAATCTCACTCTTGGATTGTCAGGATGGAGGTTACACAGAGAGCAATGATCCATAAAGATTTCAATGAAATAGCTCTCTAGACAGTTCAAATAGATGCAATAAATTGTTATAGTGAAAACTGCGTCTATGTAAGCTTATAAATGTTGGGCTGAACCTCAGTGAATTTGTAAAGTTTTCGGAATTATAATTTTCCATTTAAGTCATATATATATATATATTAGAGGTGGGCATAGATTATTTTTTTTAATCTAGATTAATCTCACTGGAATCTTGGAATTAATCTAGATTAATCTAGATTAAAATGGCTCATTTGAATTCTGCCGAAGGCATTCAGAATATGTGTGCTGCCCAAATAATGACTAAAAGTAAGTCTTTGAAATAGTTCGCCTCGCGTAGGGATGTGAATTTCTGCCAAAAATGCCATTCGACAATAGAGGAGCAAAAGTCGAATATCGGTCAAAAAAATGTATAAAATAAATAAATAAAACGCACAATTACAATGACAGAAAGGGAGGCCAATTTCATCTTTAGCGATTTGTCATCAAACAAACTGTTTATTAATTGAACAAATAACATGTTTTCGTCGTTTTTTTTTAACATAGTAGGCTAATTGGAAGAAGAAAAAATCAATAAGCACGACGTAGCTACAGTCCGTTTTTGCATCGCCAAACCAGATGCTCGTTAGATCAAAAAATAATGTCATATGTCATAATGATTTTATGTGAATGCCTTTACCGGCAATAGCCTCCTCCTTTTTAAATAAATTAGTTTCAATCAAAGTAAACTATTCGTGTGACTAAGCCCCTGCGCAATACACACACTACCGCGGGATGGCGGGTGTTCATTTCATAAACTGTACACAATGGTAGCTTATTTATTTTGTAGCCTATAAATTAATGTATATGTCCAACGGATAATGTCATACTTTTTAGTAGTGCTATCGCGGTGTAATAATCTTATTGGTTGTAAAATGTATTACCTGAATGAAATTAAATCGAATGTATCGTCCTGTGGAGTCATTCATTCACAGACAGCTTACGAAGATGTTCAACTAATAAAGATCTTCATCGCTGGCAAAAATATGATGCATTTGCAGATTTGCTTTCACTAGACTAAACTGAAGCTCTTGATGTTCTTAAATCTTCCTGTTACGACTCCGTGTCGAGTGTGATTGAACGCGCTTCAGAGTTCAGACGATTCAGTGCGTGAGGAAATGGAAGCTCTAGCGTTAAGTTCTGCCAGGAAGACTCAATTGCTACGTCACTTATTACCTTCTCATCTATCCAATCGTGTCTAAGACTTGTGGTATAAAAGACCAGTACTTACACATGTCTGAGTTCACAGATGCTGACGCTTTCATGCACCTCCATCCTCCCCACCACGACCAGGATGGTCCCTTCCCCTCCATCCTCCATCCTCCCCACCACCACCAGGATGGCCCCTTCCTATACCTCACGGGGGGTCGGCTGCGCCCCTGCCTTCGTCTTCAGGCAGGAAATGCAGAGTCCGGACCCTCGGATTGCGAGCTATGGACGGGGCCTACGCCAAAGAACTTTATTGCTTGCTGGGCTATCAATAAATGTATTTATTGTTACAGTATTTATTCTCCCGAGTCTTTCTGGTAGAACTGAACAGAACTGATTCGCGAACCGATTTAGACAGATCTGCCAACTTGTTTGATGGAGTCTTTGAACAGAAACGACCCAAAATAGTGATTCATTTGTAAATTGATCACCGCTCATGCCCATTAAAATACAGCGCGCTTGGAATAAACTCATTTAACAACATGTAAAGTAACGAGAGGATCGATCAACGTAACATGTAAAAGTATGCACCTTGTGTCCCTGACAGGAAAATACCCTGCTGCGCGATTTGCGCGAAAATATAACGATATTCGAAAAAGCTATTTTATGATCCCAACCCAACTTTGAGAATAGATTAACGGCGATATTTTTTTTTTATCGCCCGATAAGAGTCTCACGTTACCGCAGCACGTTAACGCCGATAACGGCCCACCACTAATATATATATATATATATATATATATATATATATATATATATATATATCCAACTATCCATCCAGGCATCCATCAAATTATCCATCCATCCATCTATCCATCCGTCCATCTGTCTGTCCGTCCATCCTTCAAATTATCCATCCATCCATCCGTCCGTCTGTCTGTCTGTCTGTCCCTCCATCCTTCCATCTGCCGTCCATTCATCCATCAATTTATCCATAAATTTTTTCCATCCATCCATACATTTATCCATCTATCTGTCCATCCATCCATCCATCCATGCTTCCATCAAATTATCCATCCACTGAGACTGCACTGTTGAGGGTAACTAATGACCTTCTCATTTCAGCAGACTCTGGATCCCCCTCTCTGCTCATTCTCCTTGACCTTTCAGTGGCTTTTGATACTGTAGACCACCATATCCTCCTGAGCCGTCTCCATACTGACATTGGTCTCCGTCAATCCACACTGGACTGGTTTACCTCATACCTCGCTGACAGGACAGAGCAGGTTCGCCTGGGATCTGCTAGGTCCCGAATAGCTCCGGTCACTTGTGGTGCCCCACAAGGATCTATCCTAGGACCACTGCTCTTCATTCTATACATGCTACCACTGGTAGTATAACATAATTTACTCCAGTTAAACAGCTCTAAAACTGAAGCCATAATAATCGGCATCCCCATCAGGTAAAGCCATCACCCATTACCACTATCTCTTTCTCTGGTTAAGATATCTCCCTCACAACTACTGTTACCAACCTCGGTGTGAAGCTGGACCCACAACTGACTTTTGCAAATCATATCAAACATCTGTACAAAACCTGTTTTTTCCATATCAAAAACATTTCAAAACTCCGCCCCTTTCTCACTTTCTCTGACGCAGAAAAACTCGTTCATGCCTTAATTTCCTCCAGGCTTGATTATTGTAACAGCCTACTTATCGGTATATCAAATAAACACCTTCAAAAACTTCAATTCATTCAGAACTGTGCTTCCCGAACTCTGATGAAAACCCGTAAATACGAACACATCACTCCCATTCTTCAGAACCTCCATTGGCACCCCATAACCTCAAGAATTCAATACAAGATTGCCCTCATTACTAATCTTTGCATCTATAACAATGCCTCGCAATACATTAAAGATGTCCTTACCCCTCATTCTTCCACCCGTAACCTCCAGTCCCAAAGTACAAACCTCCTCCATCAGCCACGCTCAAGACTATGCACCATGGGCGATCGAGCTTTCTGCTGTGCTGCCCTTCGCATCTGGAACTCTCTACTTGAACATCTGTGAAAACCCCAGTCTGTGGACAATTTAAAAAAAAAAACTAAAAACTGTTTTTTTCAGGCAGGCGTTTTTAAGTGATACATAGGCTTTGTTAATTCCTTTTCACTAAATAATCAATTTTTATCTCTCTATTGCCTCTTATGTATTTTATTTTATTTGTTCTGATTTCAGATTAGTTCTATGTGGTTTCTGTAGCACTTTGAGATCATTGTATGAAAATTGCTTTACAAATAAAATATATTATTATTATTAGTATCCATAAAATTATCCATCCATCTGTCCATCCATCCATCCATGCATCCATCAAATTATCCATCCATCCATAAAATTATCCATCCATCCATGCATCCAACAGATTATCCATCCATCCATCTGTCCGTCCAACCATCTGTCCGTCCATCGGGCCATCAATTCATCCATCTCTCCATCCATCAATTTATCCATCCATCTATTCATCCATCTGTCAGTGCATCCCTCCATCCATCCATCCATCCATCCATCCATCTATCTAGCCATCCAGCCATTCATTCATCATGAGAATTTGGATAATTGTCATTATTATACATTCTCTTAATGATCTCTTAGGGTGAAATGTGACCTGACCATGTTTTTTGCATGGTTCATCCAGATTTCTTTTCTTTCTCAATTTTAACACTGAACACACTGTGAGCTGTCAACAGCTGTCTTTTAATTCAATATGTGTGTTCATAATTACAGAGTTTTTATTGATGAATTCCACCAGAACATAAAGTATTTTCAGCTGACAGCAGCTCTTCAGCCCTGCTGAGGGAAGCAGATCACATTGTTTTCACCAGATGGAGTTGTTATAATGGTAGATGTACATGTAGTTGTTTCTGAACTGATCATATTAATTTGAGTCATATTTAATTTTGTCTGCTTCATGTCTTCATTATGAACTCCATACATCAAGTGAACAAACAATATAATTATGCAGGTCAAATAGCTGGGCTATTGTATTATTCAAATGAGTACGGTTCAGAAATATTATTTGCATACACAGAAATTGATATAAAGTAAAATGGAATCCAAGCACATTTCAAATATCCAGTGTTTTTGTCTTTCTTTATGATAATTCTGTACAATGCTTAGATGTTTGAAAGCTACACTACAAGTCAAAAGTTTTGGATCGGTAAGATTTGTAATGTTTTTAAGAAATTTCTTCTGCTCACCAAGACTGCATTTATTTGATAAAAAAATAAAAATAAAAAAAACAGTAATATTATGAAATATTATGACAATTTAAAATGTCTTTTTTTTTATTTTAATATATTTTAAAATGTGATTTATTCCTGTGATCAAAGCTGAATTTTCAGCATCATGACTCCAGTCTTCAGTGTCACATAATCCTTCAGAAATCATTCTAATATGCGGATTTCATGCTAAAAAAACATTCATTAATATTATCAATGTTGAAAACAGTTGTGTACAATTTTTTTCAGGATTCTTTGATGAATAGAAAGTTCAAAAGAACAGCATTTATTTGAAATAAAATATTTTGTAACTCATGGGTATATTTGTGGCAATAGCCAACAATACATTGTATGGGTCAAAATTATTGATTTTTATTTTATGCCAAAAATCATTAGGATATTAAGTAAAGATCATGTTTCATGAAGATATTTTGTAAATATCCTACCATAAATATATATAAATCTATATTTTTGTGAGTGGATGCAGCAAAATCACAAACATAAATGGAGAACTTTAAAAGCGATTTTTTTCAATATTTCGTTTTTTTTGCACCCTCAGATTCCAGACTTTCAAATAGTTGTATCTTGGTCAAATTTTGTCCAATCCTAACAAACCATACATCAATGGAAAGCTTATTTATCAGCTTTCAGATGATGTATAAATCTCAATTTCAAAAAAATTACCCTTGTAACTGGTTTTGTGGTCCAGGTTCATATTAATGATCAGTTAAGCATTATGTAATGTTTGTTAATGATTTATTAATGAAAGTCATTATAAAGTGTTGCCTATTTGACATAATGAATCAGCCCTATTTTAGACATACAATCTAATGTCAAGAAGGAGGCGGTGACTAAATCAATTATCAGTTCTCAAGTTTTTATCTTACACACGTTGACAGAGAAGCTAAACAATTATTTTATTATTATTATTATTATTATTATTATTCTAAGCTGTAAAACAGGCAGTGAGCAGCTGATAGTTTTCCCTCAGGCTTGTAGTCACACACCCGCACTGGCCTGTGTGTGTGTGTGTGTGTGTGTGTGTGTGTGTGTGTGTGTGTGTGTGTGTGTGTGTGTGTGTGTGTGTGTGTGTGTGTGTGTGTGTGTGTGTGTGTGTGTCGAGATGGACCTCCACACTCCCCAGGGGCAGAAGACTTCAAGCCCTATCTCGATTAGCTTATTTTGATGTTTTTATCCTTCCGTGATTGGGAGCCATTCTCGACAGCCAAAACAGACAGGTTTGTGAAGGCGTCGGGTGCATTTTTAGCCCCTCTCAGAGGATTCCGCTTCAATAAAACATCACCCCACCGCCTTCTCTAACTGGCCCTGTAACATTACGCTCATGTGAACGACTCAGTCGAGCTCTAAGTGAAGGTTTGCACGCAAACATGGCTCCCGTTGAAGTTACCTCAGGCGAAAGTGCCTCCATCATCGACGAAATTAAACATTACGCCATGTCTCTGGCGATTAACCGCGAATCTGATTCGACTGCGCTACATGTTTTTTTAATGAGGTGCGATGGTCCTTTTATACCCCGGCTCCCAGAGCAAGGCGAGCCTGTCGTTCTCGCTGAAGGGGGAATGGGCAGGAGATGTGAATGGAATGGATTGTTGGTACAGCGCTAGATTTCTGTTGGTGAAGCAAAGCAATGAAAACAGACTTCGCTGGCAGACACGACATGCGCACTGAGACTCCCTCCAGTGACTGGATATCTTTTATTAACCAAGGCTGCAAATAGAAGACGGATTGCTCAAACAAACTAAAAACCCTCCGTTTTTTTCCTATGCTGAGTAATAGTCCTTTCTGTATACTGTGCCACCCTGATAATACAATACTATTCTTTTCAAGTAACTTAAATTATTATGACAAGACACAACAGCCAAAAACAATGTGTTTTTTTTCATGCCCTGCAAAGTTTCGAGATTTGGGGTTATTTGGCTTCTGCTAATGTGTTGTTTCAGGCTAGTGAAAAGAAAACATCAAAAATATTTGATGTTTGTTGTTGCACTTTATCTATTTGCATATGTAGATTTCATTTGCATATCTTTAAAGGCCAATTTATAAAGTTTCTTTTTTTTTTTTTTGTCTGCACTGAACCAGAAATCTCCACTTTAAAAGATCTTATATCCACCTAAATGTATTCCTATATATATATTCTGAAGAGTTTTACTGAAGCGTTCAGTCATATATAATATGCCTGATTTTATACAACATTTAATTCCTAAAAACATTGTGAAAATGTATTTGTTGACAGTATTTTCTGCCAGTATTTTCCCCTCTAAAATCCTTTGTCTCTAATATGTCAACAAAACGAAGCTACAATTTTGAACCCGACTTTTTTTTCCTGGATTTCTGGAACTGTATGCAAATGCATATTTAATTAGCTTACATAATGCATCATTTGCATATGTAAACATATTTCAAAAAAACTTGTAATACACATTTTTGTTTTGTGCAATTCTTAATGTAATCAATCAACTGGGGAAATAGTGATATTTATCATTTAATATTTTGTCCTTTTCACCTGGGGTGTCTGGCCTTAAATCAGATTAAATTAAAGCTATTTAAAATATATATATAAACAAAAAACCTTACCTTTCTGTGACAGTTTCCCCAAAGATCTCAACATCATTTAAATACAGCTCAACTCATAACAAAGGACGACATCTAATTAGATGCGACCAATAATGGGAAAACAGTTGGACTTCCTCTATATAAAACAAGCTCCCTTCAAACCTGATAAAGATTTTTAAGAAAAGAAAAATGCTGACTTTGCTATAGTTTGCTGTCAGATTTGAATTTGCAGGCTTTGTATGATCTATATCAGCAGTTATGGCTAACATTGACGCCTCTTATTCACCAAAGATAAATATCTATTGATTTAATACTTCCTACTGCAGTCAAATACAGTTGTACTGATAACATCAGCGGTGTAGTTATATAATAGGCCTTTTCCCCCATTGTGCTGCCTTTGCAAAGAGGATCTGTGGTAACAATCACGTACTACTGGAGATATGCAGTCGGGGATTTAGGAAATGACTCACTGGACTTTTACTTCTGAACAATATAATTTGTTTTTAATACATATGTATTTGTATTAAATATAAGTTATGCATCAAAACACAATCATTGCAATATTGAAATATTCCTTTATTATTTTTTTTGATTATTCTCTGTTCTAAATATTAAGTAGGTCTACTGATAAATATAGTGTTATTGTAATACTTGGTAACACGTTATTGTTATGCATGTTACATGTACTTATTATAGTAATAACAGTAAATTATGTATAATTACATGTAACTAACTCTAAAAATCCAAACCCTAAACCTTATATTAATTACAAGTGGTAAATTAATATTTTCAGCACTTTATTGTACAATTATACTGTAACGAGGACACTATAAAAAAGTGTAACCTAACACTTTCAGTAGCACTAATAAAAAGATAAATCCAAGTAATTTTAATAGCTTTAATATAATTACATTGTATCAGTGGTTTGTACACGATGGATGGATGAGTGGATAAATTGATGAATGGATGAACAAATGAATTGATGGATGGGTGCATGGACGGATGGATAAATGGATGAATGGGTGGATGGATGGATGAATGGATGGGTGGGTGGATGAATGGATGGACAAATGGATGGATGGATAATTTGATGGATGGATGCATGGATTTAATGATACATTGATGGATGGATGGATGGATGGATAAATTGATGGATGGATGGATGGATTAATTGATGAATGGATGGATGGATGGATGATGGATGGGTGGTTGGATGGGTGGATGGATAAATTGATGGATGGATGGATTAATGGATGGATGGATTGATTGATTGATTGATTGATTGATTGATTGATTGATTGATTGATTGATTTGAGGTTGCATGTTTTTACCAAACTTTAAATCAATTAGTTATGTAAGTTGACACTTTTTTTTCTTTTTTTTGTGAGTCCCTTCCCCTTCCATTATTTTTTAAACAACAAAAAATGGTTTGGTTAACAATACACTTCGATTTAAGTAAAAATCAATCCAGTTGTTCACTTAGATATTCATCAAGTTATCTAAATGCATGTTTAAAAATTACATTTAAAACACTAAGTAGAAATAAATGAATGTGATTTCCTACTTCCTGACAGTATGATTCTGAGAATAAATCGACACTCTTAGCTCTGTTTATTGTCTCCGATTTGCACTCACAGTAAATTTTCTGTACAGCACTATGAAATATTCACACTGAGGTTATCACAGCAGCAGTTATGAAATTTTAAAGACTGTTATCTGTTAAAGCTATACTGTAAAAGCCCAGGCTAAGTGGTCCATGTTTATGGAGCACTTCTTCAAAAGACATCAAACAAATGATTGTGATCTTAAAATAATAACTACCACAATAAACAAGAATCTATATTAAAACGAAATAATTTCATCAGAGGCACATCTTTCCCCATTGATCAAAAGAAAACAAACCATTAGTCTTAAATGTTGCAGGCTTTCACAGAAATAGTGCTAAAAAAATGTTGATAGAATAACACAATTTGTGTGAAAACCAATGATAAAAAGATTTGTTTCAATAAAGAATAAAAAAAATAAAAATAAAATCATGTTCATTTAAAGGCAGTGAGGGGGACATAAAATAATACTTTGGATTTTTGTGTGTAGCATTTACATTTTTAAGAAAAAAAAGATTTTGGACAGTGTCACGATTTGGTTTTGGTTCTTGTCTCATGTCATGTTTCTGTGTCTTGTCATGTGATTCCCTGTTTGCCGTGTGATCCTGGCATGTGTATTGTCATTGGTTAATCGTCTGATCATTGTTCACAGGTGTTCCTCCTTGTCTTGTAATTAGTCTATGTATTTAAGCCCTCATGTGTGCCCTATGTCTTGGTCGAGTATTGAATGTTTCCTGTCTATGTTCTTGTTCTTGTGTTGAGTTTCCAGTTTCATGGCTTTGTTTTATGTTTGATCACGTTTTGTTAATAAATTGCATTTGGGTTCTCACTTCAACTTGCCTCCAGTGGATATAATCATTACAGACAGGATGACTCAGGTTTGCCAACCTGATCTCACGGCGAATTTTACGAGGTGGCTAATTCATATGAATTCACACGAATGAACTACCCCTGACTCCGCCCCTAAACCTGACCATCACTGGGGTTTAGACAATCCACACGAATTCGTACGAATTGGTTGTGAAATCTGTTGTAACAAATCCCTTCAACAACATCAATTTCTGACACCAAATTTCCTAAAACTAAACTCACAAACAACTATTCATTTACTAAACACATCATTTTATTGATGGATATGTCTTTATTCTGTTATGACATCCCATTTTTTTTTTTTGGTTGTGTCATTGTGGTTCCTGCCCTCATCCCCAAGTCCCGGAGTAAAACATGGCAGTTACGAGCAGCAGGCTGTTTTCCTGATGGTCTCGTCTGTCTCTCTCGCAGTTGGTGTCCTCTGCCCTCCGCCATTGGCACGACTGCGTCTCCCGAGCTTGTCCTGTCAATCAACAGCCAGAGGCAGATGGCCCGTCCTGTAGACGGAGGCGACCGGTGGGCCTGTGAGCGGCCCCACAGCTATTCCCACCCTGAATGGAAAGCAGAGGAGGATGGAGGCATACAATGCTGATGATGCCACGATCTCAACAGTCTGCAAACATTCCCACATCTGACATGCTCTGAAAGAGCCGAAGCCTTTCGTTGACACTGTGGCGTAATGGAGCCGTGCCAAGCCAGGGTGTGTGATGGGAACTATGACACCCTACACAACATCATTTGTCCATTTGGTTAATGCACTGTTATTCAACTTAACAATAAACTTAAGGATAAAACATTTGTAAAAACGAGATGTAAACTCGCCATTGTGAGCTAAAAATTCAAAATGATCTTTTGAAATATTTTATTCTGTGGTGGAAACAATACAAACTAGCTTCCATACAAACTAGAACAGGGAACAGAATGAAAACAAAACCAGAACTACAACATAACAATTGCTGTTTTATGGCTATATAAAATGTTTTATTGTTAAGTTTATTTAATAGAAATGTTTATTAAAAATCATGGCTATACTAATAGATTGCATGCTAATTATGAATAATTAGGGAAAAAAAATATGTAGAGGGCAATTTCTGGCATATAATGTTAAACTTGCAAAATTATTATGTATTATGTAATACTGTAGTCATAAACATTGCGCTTGTCCAGTATTTTATATATATCGACATTCATTGAAAATGCTACAAAATGGATACACTCATTTTCTACTTAGTCTGGGTCTCTGAATTATTATGTATGATGTTCATCGAATGGAAAGGGACATTTAAGTCTTTAAAAAGTACATTTTTGCGAAGGGACGTTAAAGTATTTAAAAATAAATTCTTTATCATTTAATGAAGTTGGATTACATTAATTTTGACAGGTAGGGCGGCAGCTTCTCTCAGTGGACACTCAGTCTGACGCCTGCACTGAGGTTTGAGAAAAAGGATAATTTAGAATAAGTGTTTAAAAAAAAATTTTTTAATGTAAATGTTGTGAAATACTGCTGTAAAATCAAATGTACCCCACATGTATACAAAACAAATATGCATGTATTACAAGCAAAATCAATAGATACAGGCATCACTTGGTAGAGAAGTACTATTTTTTGCGTTGTGACAGCCTTGAGGAACAAAATTATATTTTTATATAATATAGCAAAGAGATCATCACTTAAAAAATTAAAATTAATCAGCAATTAAATTTACAAATGTCCTTTGCTGTTCTTGTCACACTATTCTTTTTTGTTCATGCAATCATTTTGCCTTTCACTGTCCTTTTAGAGGAATTTTCCCCTCCCCTTGAACCCAATACATTTTTTTTAATCTAAATTTAAACTGACAACTGTGGTCGTTTTTTAAGGCTTTTGAGAATTTACATTTCATTTGCATGCTAGTGCAGTTAATGGCTTTAAGGTGCTTCTCTAGATGAACACAGCACTTCTGTACCTCTTCATTATCTCTGAAGATCCTGTAGATTTTCATTCTTTAGATCTATAATTATCTTCCAACTGGAAAACCAAGAATACATTGTGCTCACAAGCAGAATTCATTGTTTAAAAATAATAATATAGTCACTACATATCTCTATCTACGCTTTGTGACCTAATGAAGATTCAGCTGGCAAAAGGAAGCTTGATGGAGTGCTTGAACAATACATAGAGCAGTGGTTTAAAACTCGTATTCTTCAGTCACTTTTCATCAAATATGGTGTAGATACAACATCCTGCTTTGAAACACTCTGCTATTTATAATCTAAGTCCTAATCCCAATGTGATTTCTCCTGAAATATTGGTAAGATCAGTTGGTGGCACTAGTTGGTAATTGCTCCCAGTGTCTGTAGCCACTGTATACATTTCAAATTCATCTTAATTTTGGCTCATACGGACCACTCACAGATCATTCACTCACAGTTTGTTGAATATTGAGCACAAAATTGACAAGAGCTGCCAATTCCAATCTGTTTCGGTGGCTTTACACAGCTTCCAAGAGTTAGGATGCACCAATCTATGTGGACCTAAACCATTTGTACTTGGTACAGTTTTGAAGTCCTATTATACCGAATTTTGGTTGTAGTTCCATCAGAGTTCCACTGTTTACTGAGAGTGGAAGTTCTCCCCTTATTAGACATTCTCTGGGGAAACCAAAGCACCTGGTCAACGCCAACACATGCAAACTCCACACAGAAAGACCTCTTGGCTCAGACGGGACTCAAAATGTTGCTCTGCTTGCAACAGCGCTACCCACTGAGCCACCTGAATCGTGATTGAATATAATGACACAAACTAGCTGTGCATTAAATTTAGTCAGATTGCCTATTCCTGTCGGAAGTTCTTCATCAGAATTTGATTTTGTTGGTTGTCATTCAAGCCCTGAGAATGACCAGCCAAACATCCAAGGTGTTTCTCTGCCTACAGCCCCTAGAAATTGGGATAGGCTCCAGCATTCTGTGACCCTATATGGGACAAGTGTTTCGGAAAATGGACGGATGGATGGATGATTCTCATTGACATTCCTGGACTACCCTAGAACTGTACATATTGAATGTTTCCCTAACCTGACAGACAGTTTGTGGCTTGATCCTCATACTTTTGCTTTATTACAACAGATTGCTCTAATGAATTGGGGTTAGGGATACCTTGATTTCAGCTTTTTATATGTCTAAATGACTTTACTGTCCTCTTTATGCAATCATCACTAAAGCCCTTATAATGCTCCCATGGGAGTTTCACAAACATCTCTTTACTCCTTCTGTGTCATTCATCCATTTGAAACCATTAATATAGTGTCCAGAGTTTGGCTGTACGAAGCGATAATAGATCAGAGTGTTGCTCAGATTCAGATAGTGTTGATTAATAAAGCAGAGTGCTTAACTTTGTGTGGGTAAACACACTTTGTAACCTACACTTACATTTCTCTGTTGGATCAATTATTCATCGCCAGCGATGATTCTTTCATGAGACTTGCAGCACATTATTCATGCTGGGCTGCAGAAAGTAGGACACATATAGAGTGAGTGAGCTAGTGCTGCTAGCATAAGGAAAAGAGTATCGCTTGAAACTCACAGGCTTCAATCGAGGGGGAGGGGAGCGCTCAAAGTCGTCGAAATTAGAGAGTTAGCAGGTTTGTGGCTGACACAAAGATGGAGCAGGGTAGTTGGAGAACCGTGGTGGCCTACATTTGTTGTAAAGACTGAGTCAGGTACAGGAATCTTCTGTGTGTGGGATGAAGACATCTCAAGTGTCGAATAAATGTTCAGGCAGCAGTTTTCTTTGCCGTCGTTAGCTCAAGGGCAGTGTGTTTTCAGGAAGGTAACGGCACACACAGTGTGTTCTCGGGAGGGTGTGTGTTCAATGGAGGGAGAGAGAGTGATAGGATGCAATGTTTTCAGGCTGTAACAAGTGTCAGAAACCATCTGGTTTTATAGTTTGTGGCACATATATATATACATATATATATATATATATATATATATATATATATATATATATATATATATATATATATATATATATATATATATATATATATATATGACAACCATGACAGGGGCAAACATTTCAGCACCCTTTTGGTTTCCTTGACATAAAACGGATGACATGGGAAGACAAGTCTAACAGAATGCATTGACATTCCAAAGGCATTTTTTGTTGTGGCCCCACAGCGACCATGTAATTGTTGCTGTACAGTACGTAGCCTGAATTGCAATCACCATGTGCTCATTGTTATGAATTTACTTTGTGTTCTTCTAGACCAGACGGCATGCCCACAGTCTGTTCACTGCCGCCTGGTGCATATTGCTAAAAAAACTGGCAAGAAGTATCGGATATTAACAAGCTTCAATCAGAATACCCAAATCACTCTTAACTCTTAATCACTCAGACAGCCTTTTTTTTTTTTTTTTTTTTTTTTTTAAGTTGCCAGCCATCGCAAGTGTTTTTAGTCATTTTCACAAAAACTTCATGGCCCTCAGAATATTTTGCTGTATGAATATATGAACATGCAATATGTCAAAAGAAAGAACAGAGCCTTATTTATCAACACTTGGTAAATTTCGTAAAAAAAAAAAAAAGAAGAAGCAACATTTTGAGTGAAAAGCTGAGAAAATCATGTTTTTGTCAAAGACTACATCCATATCGGATTCAGAATGATGATTAAAACACAGATGGAGTAGATCGAGTCCATCAACCCCCCCAAAGCTCCCAGTAACATTCAGTAACATTAGGCAGTTTTGATTTACATGTAGGCCCTGCTGTATAATGTTGATGATTGCATTGTTTTTCATATGCATCTGCTTACATATGAGATCACTTGTTTCTGCTTCTTCTTTGCCTGTGTTTTGATCAGGAGATTCTGTACTCTTTCAGAAGATGTGTAAAAGAGCCCCCCTAGCGTATAAGTGGAAAACACAGAAAGCTGTAAAAACAGACTGGTAAGCAATAGGGGCTTTCACACCGGAGGAACCTTTTCACAGTTCCTAGAACTAATGGCGGAAGTTCCCGAATGTCGGCGTGTTTGCACCGCAGAAACTAGGAACGATTTAAGTTCTAGGAACTCCTTTTGGAGGAACTAATTTAGCTCCTACTTCCGAGTCGGGTTTAAACCAGCACTATAGGAACTACCAGTGACGTTTGTGTACGCTGATTGGCCGAACGCACGTGAAACACCAGCACTCGCCATTTTTAAAAAAGCTGTGTAAACACACAGATTATAGCCTATATATGAAGAGTTCAGATGCAAAAGCCTCTAAGTGTCATCTGAAAATTTCTTCTAGAATAATCAATTTTGTCAAGCTTGTATATTTAAGTTCAGTAATTTCAATTAAATGACAATGAAAATTACCTATTAATTGTCATTTAATTCAACCCAACTTTGAGGGGACCAAGAGAAACATGATTATGTATTTCAGCTCAGCTAGCAAACACTGGACATCATACCTCATACCTTTTCATATACGGTCTACTTTCTATGTATAACAGTTCTATCAAATAACGATCTACAGTAATAACATATTAGACAGGACTGTTAGACAGATCGTAAACTGATGAACACGGATAATGCGAGCATCCGAACGCAATACTGGCAGTGCGAATGCAACCAGAAAACGTTCCTATGGGAATCATTAGTTATCGGGGAACCACCGTGGTGGCTAGTTCCTAGAACTATCTGGTGCAAAAGCCCCTATTTTCTCATAAAAGACGAGGTAACTCGTTAATGGCTACAGGGTTTGAGTTCAAATAACATGTAGTTTGTTTTAAAATCACAGTTTATTCACCCATTTAGGATGTCTATGTTTCAGCTGTAATAACGAATGGTAATATTCAAGTAGTCCATTAAGAGCTGAAAGGTCAGAAGGACATACTGACCTTTCTTACACTAATGGTGATCTCTGTCTCTGTCTCTGTCTCTCTCCGTTCCCAGGGGCTCAGAGTCCACAGGAACTGCCCTTAGAAACAAGTTCTCCACCAATGGAAGTGAAGAAATGTGTTTCACAGGTGAAAAACACAAGAGGTTAGTCTGCTTGATTGTTGGGAATAAACACAATCTCTTTCTCATGTATTGTATAGTGCAGTCTATTGTTAGCACACCTGGACTTTGTTATCAAGGAAAGGTTTGTTCTTTCCTTCACCTCGTTACCTATGAGGACATGTTTTCATTCTTATCTATATTGAATGTCCCCTCATTGTGGTCCAGACGAAGTCCAACCTTTGCACAGGACAACAAGGCATTGATACCGCATGTGTTCTATGATAAAGCGTCCCATGTTTATGTTTGCTGTGACATTGAATGTCACGTTACTTATAAAATAGCCAATTATGAACAATTATGAATTAATGAGTTGTTTCAGTGTGATAGTACAATAGATTTCTCAGCATTGATCATAATAAATGTTAAGAAACATAAATGTTTCTTTAGCATCAAACCATCATATGATTTCTGAAGGATCATGTGACACTGAAGACTGGAGTAATGATGCTGAAAATTCAGCTTTGATCACAGGAATAAATTGCATTATTCAAATAGAAAACAGCTATTTTAAATTGTAATCATATTTTGTAGCATTACTGATTACTTTATTTTTAATTGAATAAATGCAGCTTTGGTGAGCGTAAAATACTTTTTTACTTTTACCGACCACAGACGTGTTTATTTTTACAGTCACTGGACTTATACAGTAAAGTTCTGATGACCACAGTTATATTCTTACAACATTTTACAGCCAAATTATCTATGTCGTCTTGCCAAATACGGTAAGATGTACAATATCTTAATAGTACAACCTTGTTTGTACGGTACATCGTGTTTGCAGAGCCTCCCAGAAAATCAAGCCATAAAAACAGAGGAAGTATCAGTTTATCATGATCAGATTACTCTTATAGCATTTACAAGATGATAACAATCGTCTCCATATCGACATGCACTCAGACGGTCTGATGACCGGGAGTATATTATATGATGAAATAATTGTTTTCATAAACAAATTAGTCCGTTGAAATGGATACGGTCCCAAAGTGGAGAACACGCTTTTACTGTAACCGGCTGCTTACCTCATTAGAAAATTATATATTTACATTCATAAATGTATTATAATCTAAAAGAGACTTTATCCACTCTGATAAGCCTGTAAAGCACATTTACTGCTTATCTTTTTTTTGTCTTTTTTTTTTTTGTCTGTGGCACACCAAAGCCATTTTTGCTCTTTGTACTCTTTTTTTTTTTCTGCCTGAGGACAAGTTCAAAGTTGCCTCCTAAAGCTCCATTTATCACTATGTCTACTTTAGAGGTCAGAAAGCCCTTCAGAAAAGAAAACACCCCCTCCCCAATGATACGCTATGAGGAAATGGATGATTTGAAGGCAAAAGTTGAACTCGCTATCAGTGATTTGGCGAGGTATTTGACAGATAAGAAGTCTGTAGGGGTCATTAGCGCGTGAAAAAAAGGACGTATACAGAGCATGATGCAATCACACACCTGTGATGATAGACACATGGAAATAGCCATGACCGACCTTGCAAGGCGAGCTCTTTCAGGATCACTTGTATGTTTTCAGTTAATAGCATCTGTAATATGTATGAATGTCTAATCATAAATCAGCTGTCGCATTTTAAGATGCTTTGAATGCAGACTGCAGTCTGTAGGAGTGCAGAGAGTCATTTGCACGCCTCATTGGACTTCAAGGAGGAATTTCAGCCAATTTCCATTTATTGCAGAGCAAGTGAAGCTTTTTAACCAGTCTGTGCAAATTATTTTGTGAAAAAAGAGTCGAATTTTAGATAGCGTTAGAAAAGGAATTATCAAACCATTTATTTTTAAAGAAATATAGTGCAAGTATACAATTTAAGCACAAATAAATTAATTTAGGATTTATTGAGACAATGAAGTTTAGGAGTTTGTTAGCAATTGAAATCAGCAAGACATTTATAATGATTTATAGTGCTACAATGAAATAAAATGAAAATGTGTACTGTTTCTTTTTATGTTACCAGCCTGACATATGAAATTATAGTCCGAAAATAAAATCAATAATATATTTTTTAAATAATAAAGAATAAAAAATAAAAAATTATAATAAAATGATAGATAAAAAAAGTGTTTATGTTTTTGTTGAGTGACGTATTTGATCTTATACTTTTATGACTTTCAGTATGATATATGAGAATATGTCCGTGTATTAGGACAGCAAGCAAAATAAGCAATTTGGTGCAGTTGCTCATATGGCCAAAACATAAAATGAAATTCGTATTGCTTGTAATGTAAATCGATTTACATTCATCTTTATAACAGTATTATAACAGTATTGTATATGCAATATAACAGATTACGTACATAAATGCATATCATTTTCAATGTCATTCTACTTCTCTAAACAACATGTCCAATAAGATATTTAATGGTTAGATTTATGATCAAACTTCTCTGTAGTTTTTATTGTTGGGGGGAAAACTGCAGTGCATTACAATGATGATTGATAAATTAACAAAAAAATGTTCCTCAGAAGCTTGATGGATCATATTTTGACGGAAAATTATTTTGTTCTTTGGATAATTAAGTAAACATAAGTTGCTTCAAACTAGTATGTGTTCAAATTGAAATAGTACTACAATAAACATTAGTCTTATGTTTACTTTATAAAAGTCAATAAATATTTCAGAGTAAAAAGAGACATCAAATATACAATTATACTAAAATGACTTTTTTCTTACAACAAAAATTATAAACTATCCATCAGATTTTTTTTTTTTTTAGCAGTTTTATTAGAAGTTGTACTTATTTAGAGACATTCGAAATTGCAGCTGAACTTTAGATGTGTGTAACAGGATTCGGGCCGTACGCGCGGGGCTAATCACTTCACAGTGAAACCCAGCGGTCGCATGGGGCGAGAAACCGTCTTTGATGTCCTGTGTGTGCATTGGGGTCAATTGGCATCACACTTCCACAATTCTGCGCTAGTCCAAATGGCAAAGCTGGTGAACACACAGCAATTCAGCCCTTCGCTTTTAATAAAGCTGTCAGAGATGACACAGCCAGCCGGGGTCTGAGTGTGTGCCCTAACTATCTCTCTCTCTCTCTCTCTCTCTCTCTCTCTCTCTCTCTCTCTCTCTCTCTCTCTCTCTCTCTCTCTCTCTCTCTCTCTCTCTGCGTTCAGGAAGAGGGGGATTATGGAGATGAGGCTGTCCATTGTTATAGACTGGGGAGCATTGTCTTTTTTCCACACGGAGCAGTCTGCAGTTTTCCTCCTGTTTCATAAATGCCTGCACTGATGAGCTGTCTCTTTGGGCTAAAAAACACCTAACAAAGCTATTTAGCTCAGCTGTTAACTAGATGTGGCAGGCTTTGGCAGGAGGAAACCATGGTGTTCTTTTTTACAACTTCCTTTTCTTTCTGCCCTTTCAAGTGTTAATTGCCCTTGTCCTGCCAAGTGCAGCCAGATCTTTCGCCAGTGTCACAAAAAAAGCAATTACGCAGCATGAACACAGCATTTTCTGTATCAATTAAAATAATATCCGAGTTTGCTTTTTATTATTGGAAAGTGTAACACATTAAAAAATATGCAATACAAAAATTACACAGTTGCATAAAATGATCAAACAAATCATGACTTAGAGCTGGATATACTCTAAGAGATAATTTTCTAATGTATGGTAATATTATGTATTATTTTATTTCACACAGGTCACAGAAAGAGTCAATGTAATTAAGTACTAATATTAGATAGCTACATGTACTTACTTGAGGATTAGGGTTAGATTAGAGTTTGGTTAAGGTTTAGTTGCATGTATTTGTGCATCATTTATACAGTAATTATTACGTTAACACTTAATTTTAACAATGTCCTTGTTGCACATTTAACTTCTACTTATAATAATAGTAAAGTATGCACAATTAAAAATGAAATATTTTACTTTAATACTTTATTTTGATGGTCCGCTTTAGACATTCTACTAACTATAAGTAACTTTTCAGCCAACTACGTCAACTAACTCTCATCAGAGTATTAGTAGACTGTCTCTTTAATATCTAACTCTTTATTGTGATGCTCCTCAACAGACATTTTACAATATATACAATATATTATTGCAACTTTGCAACTATATGTCAATTTATTCTACAAACCAGAACCTAACAGTCTAACAATACTCTGAGTTAGTTGACATGTCGTCGCAAAGTTATTTATTGTTAGTATAATTTCTAAAATGGACCATTAAAATAAAGCGTAACGATCTAAATTGTATGCATTGTGCAATTTAGCATTATTATTATTCTAGTTATTATTGTATTGAACACACATTTTAAACATGCAACATGAAAATGTAGCATACTACTGTTTGAAACCTAATTTGTGCATAGTTTGTACCGCTTCAGATAATATACAACTTAATTTAGCATATACACTGCAGTATGCAGTGAGCAGCAGCACTCAAAACTATTTTGAACGTAAGCCTTGCAATAAAACATGATGATTAATTAAAAATAACAAATGAAATCTACATGAAATATGCTTTTGTATCATTGTATTTAGTAAGCAATATAAACAGGATTAAAACATAACATGTGTGTCTAATTTTTAATAAATAGGATTCTAATAGAAAATGCAATGTTGTCATACAAAATTAATAACACAGTTATTACATTGTTATAACACCAACTAAAACCTGTTCCCTGCATACTCCCAACTATGGGTAAAAAACAATGGTGTTTCAAATGCCTTCAGTCCAGAAAAATGTGTAAAAATCAGATGGAACTGAACGTGAATTTACATTGCAGAGTGCAGAGAGACACTGCTTCCTCATTTTAGAAGTTCACCACTAATGACATTGTAAGTATCTTGACAGGGTGAACCATTATGCAAAGCAAGTGATGAATAAACTCATCAGCTAAGTCTCCTCATGTTACTCTCCCAAATCCCTGAGGTACAATCAGTGTTGTGGGTTGTGTGATTAGAAGTGTCATATGCATGTGCGACCTCAACAGCCACACACCGGCCACTATAACCAGGATCAAACTGTTGGTGGTTTCTCTCTGCAGCCCTAAGGTGCCAGTGTCAGTGTGTCAGAGGATTAGAGTATAAATCAGAGTATTACCGGTTTTCCGTGTACTGTGGAGACAGGGATGTTTCTATGTGAGATACTTGCGCATGCACGGTAACAGACGGGCTTGCAATTTTAACAACCCACTCTTCTCCTCCCCCTCCCTTTGGACTAAGAAGATTTGTGGTTCAGACAGCTGGGCCTGGCAGTTCATGGCCCAAACCAACCCTCCTCAGTATTTAACAGCAACCCCAGACGCGTTTCTGAGTAATTATCAGTTGATAGATTGGGATAATATGCAAATATCTGCTCACATTCATGATGAATGAACTTCATAGCTACATTTTGAAAATCCTAATGCAATCATATGTATGAATGATGCAATAATTGCTGCACACTGTACAGAGAATTTCACCATGTCTTTGTGACAAAATGCATATCTGTGTCATATATGATTATCCACAGCCACTAGTCCAAAGATAACACACCAAGTGCTGTCAAGATCTATTATTCATTTCCACCCTGCATGTGTTATGATGGTTTTAATTAGAGACAGAACTTCTTTCTGACATTGTTTTGGAATAATGAAGCTCTGAATGACTCTGATGTTAAATGTGTCAAGTTGCAGGCTACAATTCTTAAACAGTAGAAAAACTACAGTAATTTTTTTTCCAATGTGACATGACCAGTAACACAACACTCAGTCACACTACTATGTGACTGACATTTACATTGTAAAAACATGTATGTACACAATAAGCACATTCTCTTAAATTATTCATTTAAATGGTAGTACATAGTAGTTAAAGACACTTAATATAAAGTGGGACCATCTTATTAGTAACATTACATTAGGGATGTAACCAAATGAAAACAACTAAATGCAGCAACAAGACAAGAAGTCATTCATTTCCAATAAAAGCTGCTGAATTTAAATGAAATTGTTGTCATCACTGGGCAAAAAAAAAAAAGAAAAAAAAAAAAAAAAGAAAAGGTTGGGATGAAAATGGAACCTGCTTGGAATAAGTACAATTCTAGTAATATTGTAATATAAGTAATTGCATGTATTCTTTCTTTAGTTGGCATGACTACATGTATGGAACTTCAATAACAACCTGATATCATGAGAAAACATAATTGTATTAAAAGATGGTGATCTCATATGAATTCATACAATTTCATTTGTACAAAACCATATGATTTTGAGAAAAAAATATTAAAGCCTGGCCCTCAGGGGGGGGATGAGATTGTACCAAAATGTATGAATGACATCCTTTGAATTGATACAAATTTGCCACCATTTCGCCAAAATTTTAAATAGTTACAAATTATGAAAAGAGTGTGTTGTCTATAACGTAATATTTTACAGGAAAATAGAACCAAAAGAGTGATGAAAATAAAAGTGTTTGACCTCAATAGGCTTTCATTAACAGGACTGTGTTTTTTTGTGCTTTTTAAGCTTGTCAGTTTAAATCTCTTCAGTCTCATCATGTCACATCATGCACTGAACAACTGGACAAAAGACAGATATAAAACATTGCACTTAAAATAACCCCATTAAGCACTGTAAAAAACATAATCATTTTAAATAATTGCATATCATTTTAAATCTAGATTAAATACACATCTCTTTAGCCAGGCATTCACATAATGCATCTCATAATTGCACTCCAGTTATATCAAATGCAGATGACTATGTATTGCTTGAAATGTTATGAACAGCCAATGTTATGTATGCTCATTATTTCCCATTTGCTTTTCTGTTCAGTAACAAGAGATTACACCAGCTCCAGTATGAATCCAGCCTCTTATGGGGACTTCAGATGACACCAAATAATATGAATCAATATGTACTACTGAATCCATTTTTACTACTGCCAAAAGTTCTATATACAGTATTGTAATCACTGTGATCACTTTATTGAGCTCATTGTTTGTGTAAATGAATACATGATTTTAGCTAACTGCTTGATTTGTGTTATCTTAGACCTGTAGATTTCTTACATATGGATACTATTTTGACACAGCGACCTCTGATAACAGATTAATCGAAATTGTAATATATAAAGATGTGTTTTCTGATAAGCCGTTATGTATTGTGAAAAGTGTTATACAAACAAATGTGAATTGAACTGAATTCGTTGATTGATTATAAGTATTACAAAGTTTAAAAGAAACATTTGTGCCAAACAAATGCTACAAATGTAATTTATAAGGTATGTAAGTTTATTGCAAAATACGTGTCTGATATATACACAAATTTTGGTAGTTTGAGATAGTAGTTACTATCTATGACATTTACAATTTCACGTGAGGGCAAACTATTTCTCCACACAGATTTGGCAGTCGATTTGTTGTTGGTCATGTGGATTTGTCACAATGAACAACAGAAACCTTTGTGGTTTGCTTCATATATTGCTACACTATTGACGATAGACATTTTTTTGCCAGTGAAAACAAAAAGTTGAAAGGTATAAAATCATATATTAAACTAAATAGAGGAAACCTAATAGCACCAATATCCAAAGAGTCTGAAGTCATGTGGTTGAACTAGTTTGCTAGCATTGGTGTTGTATAACATCACAGGAACATGTTAGCCGAACCTCACCACGGGGGGTTAAGCCTTTCACCCACAATCCAGACAGCAAGCGGGATTTTGCAAATTGCATCTGATGAGTTGACTTATAACGAAGAATCAAATTATGCAATTTATGTAATAAAAAGTTTGCATTCAGCATATAGCGTCTTTCTATGTGAGTGAATTGCATCTGTCAGCGGTGTCATAGCGAGACGCAGTGTAGCAGACGTCTGGTCTGCTCGTATGCAGCTCACACACTCACCATATGCTTGAGTTTCACAGTGTTACCTCAGGAGCCTCCAACATGCTCAAGGACTGGCTTAAAACATGCTGCGATGATTGCTCTCAATATCTCTTTCAGTTTATTTTGATATATATGTGAAGACAGTCATTGACTTACAATGACTATTATGTAATAGCACAATATATAGATATAGGTAGATTTTCAGTAGATTTTCATTATATGTTTTGAGGCAAGCGTCTCTATTACTCTGAGGAGAAACTCATTTAAGTTCTCATTGAGATCCAGAATGGTGAACGCAAGGGCAGAATGAAAAGGTGCTGACGAAATGCAGGATGGTCCCATCGAAACCAAATTAATTGAAAATTCAAATAAATTTAGTGTAGAAACAATGTTCACTCAGACATTCAGAGTAAATTTCATAACTAATTACAAATACATAACACTTTTCAATAAACGAACAAGTTTAAAGCTGAAACAGTGTTTTCTTTTTAAACATATTATCCAATATTTTGTTTTATTTACAACTTTTACTTTTAAAAGTATTTTTTTTTACACTTAATGTGAAGAGGGAAAAAAATTTTCACCATCATAATTTAAACACTCAAGCTAAGCTCTCAGCTAAGCTCAAGTGCTCAAAAAGGGCATAAGTAAACCAATATCCGTATCTTCAAAGGAATGAATCAATAAAATAATGTTAAGTAAAATGAAATAGTCAAAGCCTACTTGCACGGGATGTGCTGGTTTCGGCTGCAGTCACCTATGAAACACCTGCTAATGCACTCACATTCACGTGAAGTAGCCATGTTGACAAGTTTTGGTGAGTGAGGGCAAAACACACAAGATATAGTACTTTCAATGCCCTGTAGATCGCATTCACTTCTTCTGTAGCAGATATAAACTGCTTCAGGAAAAGTTAGCTAGCATGCAAAATGTAAGGAGTAATTGTATCACTCATCACAAATGTTCTGGAGTAAAGATTACATATACTTATTCAAAAATGCAGTCAAGTAGAGAGTAAAAGTTGCAATATTTTGATACTCAGTAAAACTGCAAAGTAGCCAAAAAAGATACTTAAGTCATATACTTTACACCACTGGTTAACCTTATTTGACACCCTGTCTAGTTCTTTCTGCAACTGTTTTACGAGACGGCGTATGCTTTCTTTTTCTTTTTTAAACTCTAAAAATTGAGTATCTGAGCAAATATAATACAGACTTGAGGGTGTAATATTTACACTCAAGGCCCATTCACATCAAATACGATAAGGATAATAAAAATTATAGTATCGACAACACCATCAACCCCCCTTAGCAACTAACCAGGACACCATAGTATTTACCTAGCGACATCCCCTCAGAACACCCTAGCCACCCTATAGCAACACCCTGGAAACCAACCACAACAACCTATAGCATTATAGCAGTGACTTTTCCATGGACTAGCACCATTCACATTGCTTTTAAAAAATGAATTCAAAGTAATTTCATTAAGCAATCCTCTCAGTTTCATTGAAAGACCAAATCACCTTTGGAAATGGAAGGAATTGAAAGCTTCCAAACTGTTTCCCCCCACATTGTTAATGAAATCATGTCATGTGTAACAATGGGGTGATCAATCACTGCTATTCGTCACTGTCTCACTGTCGAGCTTTATGAAAAGAAGGGGGAAAAAAATCTGGCAGTGGCCAGTGACCAGTGAATCAGTGTGCTTCATGTTTCTTGAAAACAGACACAAAGTGAAATGCACAATTATCAACTTCAATACCACTTGCTAAGTTTACAAATGTGAGAAGTACACTTAGTAATCAAAACATAAATATTGCTTTATGTATGCTTGGCCTGTTACACAAAATTAGGTAGCACTTTATTTCAATGGTCCACTTTAGACATTTTACTAACTTTAAGTAACTTGCAATTACATGTCAACTACTAATCATTAGGCTATTAGAAGAAACTCTGCTTAATATCTGCTAACTCTTTATTGTGAAGGTCGTCCAACAGATATTCTACTGACTAGAAGTAACTTTGCAAATAGGCTACTTGAACTTATTCTACTAATCCTTAACAGTCTACTAATACTCTAATGACAGTTAGTTGACATTTAGTTGGAAATGTACTTATAGTTAGTAGAATGTCTGAAAAATGGACCATTGAAATTAAGTGTTAACCGAATCTAATTGAAAAAACTCTTTAGATCTGAGAAAACCAAACAAATCCAGTCCAGTTTAGATAGTATAGATCAGGTTCAACAGGTTCACAATGCTTGTTATACACATTCTCTGCAGGGAAAAGCCACACAACATGGAGAGTCGGTCAGCTTTATTCACTTCTTGAAAGAAAGTCGGGGGATAATTATAGTTAACTAAATCTAAAACAATCCAATCCAATTTTAGTTTAGTTTTAATTACTTTAAATAAATAAAAATATATAAAGAACTGTCACGGTTATGTACTTTAATTTTAAAATATTCTCTTTTGTTTCCCTGCTCTGTTTAGTTTCAGTCCCCTTAGTTAAATGATTATGTCCATGTTTTTTCCTATGGTTAAATATTATCTGCACCTGTCAGTCATTATGTTTGCCTTGCATTTATACTCCCTGTTATGTTTAGTCCCTTGTCAGTTGTCATTTACATTTGTGTGGTTGTGTTTCTATTGTTACTCTGCGATCTCCAGTGTTTTCCTAATTAAATTTTAATTGAAGGTTTTTCTTTGGTAATCTCCTATGTTGTGTGATTTATACAGCCACCTGTTATAGAAGAACCGACCCTCAAAACAAGTGAACAAAAAGATGGACTTACCAGCAGTGCTCTTCCTCGAACCAAGAGCCCTATTTAAATGTTTGTGATGGGTGTTGCTGCACAGCAGTTCCTCTATCATCATTTGCAAGGCAGAGAAGGAGCCTAACCCTACCGCAGAACAACCGCCAGTGCCTGCCACCTGGATCATCTCAGAGTTGAAGTGCGCTGCCCAGTCTATCCACTGCTTTATCGACTTGTGGTCCATGGATCCAGTTCCCTTCTGAGTTCCCACCCTTGATTCACCCCCTTCCTGGCTCCATCTCCTCTGCTGATTCCATCCAGTCCCCTGGATCCGCCATCTCTGCTGGTGTCGTCCAGCTCCTCTGCTCTTCCCCCGCCACTAACTCCATGCAACTCTCCGGCTCCACTTCTGGCTTCCCGATCCTCAGCTCAGCATTGGATTCTCTTGCTTCAACTAAGGCCTCCAGGCCCATGTCTCCACCTCAGCCTATCAGTCTCCACCCCGCTCCCTCTGCTCCACCATGGTCCGTCAGCCCTAGGACTCTTACGGGCTCCCTCGTAGCTCCGGATCAGCTTCAGTCAGTCATTTCTCTGCTTCCACCACAGACTTCCGGCTCATCGACTGCTCCTCGACCCTTCCGGGCCGGGCAGGGATAACGCCTGGTCCGTCCGCTTCTCAGCTCAGCCTAGGTCTCCATCACTTTTGGTTATGCCTCCGTCAGTCAGTCCTCAGGTTCCGCCCGGACCTTCAGTCAAAGTTACACCGTGGCTCCTCACGCCATCAGCTCCGCCATGGTGTTTCCCTCTACCGGCTCCTACTGGTCCCTGTCCATCACCTGCCTTCACACCCGACTCCAAAGTCCCCTCCATCCCTCCACAGTTGGATTAGCAGTTATGCCACGATGATGCGCCTTCCAGGAGGGGGAACTACTGTCACGATTATGGACTCTTATTTTGATATTCTGTTTTGTTCTCTTTAGTTCCTGTATCCCTGCTCTGTTTAGTTTTGTTTCCTTTGTTTCTAATTATGTCCTCGTTATTTTTCTATGGTTACATATTATCTGCACCTGTCTGTCATTATTTTCACCTTGTATTTATACTCCCTGTTATATTTAGTCGCTTTTCGGCTCTCATGTAAATTTGTGTGGTTGTGTTTCTATATTGTTTACTTCGTCGTCTGATTTATACAGCTACCCATTACAAGAACTTAAACTTATTTTATTCCAGCTAGGTGCCAAGGCCAAATTTATCATTTTCATTTAGTTTAACCTATACCAAAATAACTGAAGTTGAAATAAAAATGAATAAAAACTAAATAAACATACTTAGAAAATAAAAAAACCCTATTGTAATTATGCAAAATTTACCAATATTACTATTTTAAGTATATGTGACGTGTAACTCCGTCACTTTAAAATAGTGTTACCATTTTTTTTAAAGTTTTCTAAACTGTACTTCTTTTTCTCGAGGGAATTGACCAATCAGAATCACATATTTCAGAGAGCTATAATAAAATCTGTTAAGGTTAACCTTACATATTTTTTTAGTGTGTTAATGGTTATTTGAAGTGTCCTCTTATGTCTAACCATATTATAGTTTGCATTTTATCAGTCATGTCTACCCACTGGCTTCTGAGTCACCCTACATCCCACAATGCAACAGTGTGCTGCTCTGAGATTGTGTGTGCTGACTCGTGGATTGTTCCTCTTCCTGTACTCTTGTCCAAGTCCTCTCTCTCTTAAATGCCAGGACACGGTTATCAGTAGTGACAGCTCAGCTGTGTCTGCCTAAAACAAGCCTCCGCTCTGAGTGTGGTGGCAAAGACCCTGCTGTTTTAGGATCAGACAGCGTGGGTCTTTGCTGAAGTCTATGACAAGTCCAGTTCACTCTTTAATTTAGAAGCTGCTTCTTTAATTCCTCTTCAGTAGAGTAGGGGTAGTTGGACTCGGACTTAGATTGCAATTATAAACAAACTTGAACTTGTATGCTCTCGGGTGGATTTGTACTCGAACTTGTCATTTACACTTACTTTTGATTTTTTTGGAATAAAGCCGAATACACGTCATGTAAGATAAAAAAAAACTAACAACAAAAAATTATGATAACAAGACATTAATAAACGTCTCCCACTCAAACCCGATTGGTTCAGGACTTGGAATCCACAAGGTGGACTCGGACCCAACACTGTGCATTGGAACCATTTAGACAACAACTGTCCTTAAGATTCACTACTAAAAAAAATCTAAGTTTTTAAAAGAAGTTTCTTATGCTCACCAATGTTGCATTTATTTGATCAGAAATACATAAAAACTTAAAAAATTGGAAAATATTATTATAATTAAAATAACTGTTTTGTATTTAAAAAGAATATATTACTGTGATCAAAGCTGAATTTTCAGCATCATTACTCCAGTCTTCAGTCACATGATCAAAAATCCATCCTTCAGAAATCATTCTAATATGCTGCTGCTCAAGAAACATTTATTATTATTATTATTATTATTATTATTATTATTATCAATGTTGAAAACAGTTGTACTGAGTGATATTTTTGTGGAAACCGTGATACAATTTTTTCAGGATTCTTGAATGAATATAAAGTTCAAAAGAACAGCATTTAATTTAAATAGTTTTTTTTATTGTCATGTGTGGTCAATTTAACACATTCTTGCTGAAAAAAGTATTCATTTCTTTAAAAAAAATAATAATATATATATATATATATATATATATATATATATATATATATATATATATATATATATATATATATATATTATATATAGGTGCTTTGTATTTAGGTGCCCTCAAAATGCCCTTAAACGTACACTGAAGGAAGGGCATGAGACTTTGAGGTGCCTTTTGCCAGTAAGCACCTTATAGCAAATATTTATCAATGACTCAGCAATGCATATCATACCATATTTGATTAGATAAATATTTATTTAACACATCTAACCAGATTTAAATACTTTTACACTTTTTTTGGGCATTATTTTTTATTGTGCTCTGTTCTTTATCTATAAATGTATCATCCGGACCTGACCATGATTGTGCGATGTCACGTGCAACAGAAACAATGATGCTGTAACCCATCTCTTCCCTTCCCTGTTTTTGTTGACATCTGAAGACAAAGGCATGGTTGATGTTCTTTAGTTTGTGATTTTGAACTCAGGATCCGAGTCTGATGTTGGCTGCTGAAGAGTGTGTGGTGAATGAGGATGTTGAGGAGCGTGGGATGTGTCAGGAGGGCACGGCACGGGAATATGTATAATCATGCAGATGAAAGAGATTGAGCTGCAGTCATTGAGCCACATAATCTTGTGGGTGGAAGTGCTGCTTCGGCTAAAATTTGGATTTTAAGAATGCAGTGAAAAATACAGCTAAAGATAAAAAAGGTCATGCAAGCTTAAATCACATTTGTTGCCATATTATTAGTGTTTTACTTTTTGTTTTTTCTTACAAAACTGCATTCAGTATATTATGTAAACACTAATTAACACAATCATTATTATTATTTTTTTTACAACTGATGTATTATCATTGCCACTAACATTTACCTATTATTCCAATTGTTCCTATTTCATGAATTAATTGTATGTCCTCATTATATATACATATCAACTGTACAATGGTTTTCCAAATAACCAGAAAATAGTTGTTTGTAGAAAGTTGGGACTGAACTGTTAAACCCTTTTGGTTTTAAATAGAACCATTATCACAGTATTATTATAGATAGATAGATAGATAGATAGATATATAGATAGATAGATAGATAGATAGATAGATAGATAGATAGATAGATAGATAGATAGATAGATAGATATAGATAGAGACATAAAGACAGACATATAGACAGACAGATAGATAGATAGATAGATAGATAGATAGATAGATAGATAGATAGATAGATAGATAGATAGATAGATAGATAGATAGATATAGATAGAGACAGAAAGACAGACATATGTATGTACAATAGAACGATAGATGGATGGATGAATGGATGGATAATTAAGAAACAGGTAGGCCTAAATAAAAATATTAAACTATAAATAGGTATATTACGTAGTTAATTATTTTGTCTTCAGGCATTTTTTAACAGAGTATGATTACTTTTAATACTAGGTACAATGCTTCATGGATTCATAGAAAGTGCAAGTAGGCCTATATCATGCATGCATCTTAATAGCAAGCTTTCTTTTTTCTTATTAGGGAAATTGTAGAGTATTATCAGTCAAACACGATCAATACTGACACAACGTGCACATAGATGTCATTTTTGAACATTATTCGTCTGACACCTTCATTAGTCTAGATGAGTCTCATGTCATGAGCAGTCACTGATGTCTATTGGAGAGCTGTAATCGTTCACTCCTCCTCCTCTTCCTCGTGCTGTCGGCTGTGTGTGTGCGTGTCTGACAGCTCCGCGTCCGCGACTCTCAAACACTCACCGCAACGTGCACGCCGGTTCTCTCCGCTCAAATGTGTGTTTCTCCCTGCGTGTCTTCGGTCAGTGGTCCTCATGTCCTCCGGAACTCTCGCAGGATCGTTCCAGTGCTGATGTGATTTCAGTACGTTCATTCATTTCGACACATTTCTTCAGTCGACGAGTATGCGTTCACGGTGGAGTTACATCGCCTGGATTTGCGTGTTCAGTCTCGGCGCGTTCAGGACTTTCTGCATTCCTAGTAATGAAGGTAAGACACGGAGAAATCTGGGAAAGGGGATATTTGCAGGGATATGATGGTTGACGGGATTCCGCAAAGAGAAGACAGTTCTGGAAGTAAAGGTTCTTCAATGGGTCAGCAAAGAACGCTTTTCTTATTCAAAGCCATTTTTGGATACATTGGGTTCTTGGGTGGCTCTATGGCTGAGACAAAAACAAAAGTTCTTGATGTTTCATTAAAGGTTCCTCAGATTAGTGAGTTGTCTCGGATGTGGTGTCTGCATTACTGGTAGGCTACACAATCGTTACTAAATAAATAAATAATTTTTAAAAGTTGTTTGTAGAACTTAAAAAGGTTCTCCAATGATATCAGATTGTCACCGTTTTGGTTTTAAATAACCATTATTATTATTTTAAAAGATAGATTATAACCAGGGTTCACAATATACATTAAGTATATTGATAAATGTACTTTCTGTAAGTATATTGATAAATGCATCAAACCCCCATCAGATCTTCTCCAGAATATGTTGTATGGGTCTACATGGGTATTTTAAGGTATACGGTACATGTTGCTCTCTAACATAAATGTTCTCTACACAGGTTGAAATGTTGAAGCATTATGTAATATATTGTCCATAAAAGCCAGTAATGATTTCACACCAGAGCAGAAGTTCCTGAACATCAGTGATTACAGTTCACCAAACTCCCAGTCAGGTGGTATTTAAAAGTCTCAGTTCACTGCCCCCCATTCACTGAAAACACGGATAGAAGTCATAAAGTGTATTGTGCATTGCTTCATTTCCTTTAAAAAGCTCCATTGAACTTGTTCAAAGACTTTATGAATCGTGGTGTTCAATAAACATCCATTCAAAGATGATCAGAATGAAAGCACTATTCAGTGAAGCTTTAATGTAGATTCAATAGTCTATTTTAAGACCTGTTGTAGGACATAGATCTTAAATGCTAGATTATTGCAGGATGAAAAGGAATGTCTATATGTAATGATTTCTACAGTGCAAGGAGACAAAGATGAGGCACTTCTTGAAGGTTTTAAATATAAATGTTCTTTTCAGAGGTTAAACGTGCTAAAAAGATAATGGAGTTGGCCACAATGACACGTTTGGTATAAATATGATGTCTTTTTTTTGTGATAGCTGAAGTGTACACGTGGGATGTTGAATTTGCATTACAGTCGTAGAGACAAAGGAAACCGAGACGGCGTGCATCAAAGTTCCCTAAATTTGCTTTGTAGTGGTCAGAGAAAAATAAGCACCATTCCACATTTTACAGATTTATTTCCCAGGATACAACAGTATATTTGCATGAAAACCCTTTCAAGCTTTTGTACATTTTAACTAGTAGACATTTTAAATTAAATAAACCAAATATTTCACCCATGGTTACCATGGAAAATGTCAGCAAATTATCTGCAACTAGAATTAATGTGTTCCAATTTATCACTATGGCTGAAGTGCGCGGACTATAGAATATGTAAATATTGTAATGAGCAGAAGTCAGCATATGGTTAATGCGATGACAAGTGTGGGGATGAGTTGATTGATTGTACGCTGATGATGGCACAATAAAAACGAGAGCAGGATGGGGGAGGGCGCCTGGGTGCCTACACAGACTGGCACAATGGTCCGGCAGACGCGCGAGGACAACGGACACTTGAAAATCACAATAGCTGCAAGTCTGGCAGAATTGGAACGAACCTGTCGATTCTGAGAGCTGAGAACTGCGGTGAACTGTGATCTGTAGGGCAGAGTGCTTTAAAAACACTTGAAATAAACATGAACCATTATACCCGTTGTATTTAGACTGTTTAACCTTGAGTATTCCAAAGCAGAAAGGCATCAAATCAGACTATTTGCATTAAATATTCTACAAGAAAATGTCCTGTAGTGTTTCTTGAGAATCTTTCTTTCATGGTTTACTTTGTTCGGTTTTAAAATGTGTTTTCTTCCCCCCTCAAAGTTAGATTGCCATATATCGCACCTCTTTAAACACTTGTATTTGCCTAAGGATGGACATAACCTCTCTTTTATCTAGTTCAGAACTGTACTTCTTCCTGCTAATTAGATTTATGGGATTCTCCCCAGGATATTTTCTTTCAGTTTAAGTAGGACAATGCACATCGGTGTCTGTCATTCAAACAAAAGACACTTAGACCTCATTTCGAGACATTTAAATGCGCCAAACGGATTATTTCATTTGGTGTTAAAACAGGTTAAATGTAAATGTAATTCAGTGTTTTTTCCCCTTAGCAGATTTGTTCTAATGGGTATGAGTGAGGGTATGTTTACACAACAACGATACCCTTAAAACGGAGAAGATTTTCCTTTGAGTTTTCCCATGTACAGACGACACCATTGTCCAAACGATCCCCGTTTCACACGGATCCGCGAAAACGGCTAAAAACACTGTATTCTGTTGCCAGACCATTAGATGGCGATGGAACAATATAGACTGAACACGTAATACACATGTGCATGACGTCATCATCTTCAGAGAATCACATTTTTGTTGTTTACATGGAGAACGTTTTCAAAAATGTCCAATTTGAAACCCGTTTTCAAAATTTTACATTTTCAGGCACCCAAAACGCAGTTGTCGTGTAAATGAACGGCCAAAACACATATCAAGTTTCACGGTTTTAGATAAAACGGTGAGTCTCAAATTTTGGGTTACATAACATGTAAAATCAATAATCTCTCTCTCCCATCCAACTTTTGGCCTTATTGATTAGGGCATGAAGTGAATTTTTTTTAATTTTTTTTTTTACTTTTGACTAATGGTTCTGATAGGTATTTTGCATTCTTTTTTTCTTTTTTTTTAGCACCATTGTGTCATTTGGGTTGGTAGTCGTTAGCTTGTTGTTTTGGAGCCAAAAATGATATTGCTATTGTGAGTCATCTCACACATGCTAAATAGTCTCGCCACACAACCTTTGATCAACACAAGGTCAAATTAAAATTCAGCCCATATCGGGATGTGAATGTAAAGGTCATCTAATTAGCTGTTGCGGTACTCATTCGTAAAAGGTTCCAGCAGATAATAAAAAGGACCTGTGACCTACTCTGCGTATGAAATACTGGCACAGTAATATAAAAAAGAAAGGATTGTTTTATACACAGCTCACATAGAATATGCACTCAATTTAACCAAGGGCAAAGATTAGGAAAGAAATTATTTTCCACTTTCTATTATACTTCCTATAGGGTATATTTTCAATGATTGGTTTCAGTGTTCAGGCAGATTTTGATCAATATTGTAAAAAGCCAATGTGATTTTGTAGGTATTCAGATGCTAAGTGTCTGGATAATATTTTCCATCCAGGATTGATTTTCAGGTGTGTTTTCACCTTTATGAGGGGTTTCCCCCCAAAAAAACATATGAGACACACTGTGTCATTTTAGTTTATCCATTGCAATACACTCTCCCATCTAAATATTTAAAATATGAAATATAATATTATATTATTTATAATTTCACTTACATTTTTTTTTACCCTTGTGGTTGCAATTTTGACCAAATCCTCATTCATTTTTGATGATATTACAATATCACATACTGACAGCTTCTAAAACACGTTTACATGTGTGCAGCTTTCCTTTAAGGGTTTATATGATTATTACATTCATGGAATTCAGTGATTTTATTGTATGAGATTAATTACATTTTTAATGACATAACACTTCAATTCTATTTTATATACATATGTTCATGTTCATTCTTTCTTTACTTATTAATGCCTATGAAAACACATTGACAAATTGACCAAGGCTATGCTCAGACCTTTTCTCAGACTGACCCCACTATTAATTGCAAGTGATCAAATATGATTTGTGTGTCCAGACATAACCAACCTCTCTGGATGGGTGTGCTTTGGTAATGATGTAGACGTACCCACGTATGTGACGAGGCATTTAAAACAGATGCAGGACAAATGGAGGTGCATCATCTCACTCTCCAATTAAGTTGCCCGTCAAGTTGTGGTGCAGAATTGCTCCGTCACACAGGACAATGCTGAGATATTCAGACATATCATTTGAACACTATTTCAATACTTCTAGCATTTCCGTCACTAGTTTTGACATTATCGTGTTGTGTTAGGAGTGATGTAAAAGTGTGATTGGAATCGCATTTTAAACCACCTCCATAGGTAGTTTGAATCAGATTTTGAAAAAAAAAACATGTATGAACACCTGTGAAATATAAATCTAATAAAATGTCACCCTGAACTAGATGATATTGTGGCACAATTAATGTGAAGTACAATTATAATTAAAAAACATTAATTTAAAAAAAAATGTTAGAGAATCTATAGTACAAAAATGAATGAGATGAAGTTCTGTCATGAAACTCTAGATGGCGCAGTCTGATTGGTCCTTTACTCAATCTGGTTACAATAACATCATTCTCTATAGGGAGCAGCTGATTGGTTTCTGCTGTCTCAGTAGCCAATGAGCTCACTGCTCAACCTTCAAATACTTGGTCAGCATTTGCTATAGCAGTGCAGTGCGCTTTCAGAACCCTCCACCTTCCCCAGCTCCACCCGTCTGGATCTGTTATGGGTAAATCAATGTACGCTATATTGTACAGCAGCGTTTCTTGCTCACAGCAGCGTGTCGTGTATGTATTGGCAGTAGCAAGTCCTGTACTTGCTCTGGATGTTGTATTAGTCATTATATTTGATTACTAAATAAGTAACTTAATTAAATTATCAATCACATCAATTAATTTTACAATCATACTAGCCCTTTATTTTGCCTAAAATCCTTCTCATTCATTTGGTGAGGAACATTGCGTTTTGAGCAATATGTACACACCCTGTCATGCTGCTGGCTAACCCACTGCAGCAGACGCATATTGCAGTATTAAGGCTAATGATGAATCGATTAATTGATTGTTGCTTTAGACGACGATAGATCATAGGAATTTGTGTACATTGACATCCCTACTGTGAAGTAATGCAACCTGCATATAAATGTTATTTTTATACTACTTTTACAGCTCCAGATCATTGACTTGTCCCCGTTTCTTGTTCTCCTGCAGTGAACTTGCTGGACTCTCGCTCTGTAATTGGTGACCTGGGGTGGGTCGCCTACCCGAAGAATGGGGTGAGTTCCACACATCTTCCTGTCTCTCAGCACTTTGAGTTAAGAGCTGGCTTAGGAGAACATCTCAAGGTTTCCAATTCCCTTGATGGCAGAAAAGACAGTTTCAAAGTGGAAAATAATAGAACGTGGCGAGCGTAGCACAGAGAGAGAGAGAGGTAGTACAAGAGGTCAGAGACAAACAGAGAAGAAGGGAAGCCCGTTTTGTTCTAAAAGAGGCACAAAGACACACTAAACCTGCTGTTCTAATTTCTTTGTGACAATCAGAAAAAACAATTTATTTCTGTCGAGCCAGCCGATTGGGAAACCCTGCAAACAATATGTGGAATTTTAATGACAAATGGCCAACTTTATATATATCGTTGTTTTCTATTTCCTTCTGTTGTTTGGCATATAATACATTGACAATACCAAAGTGAAGAAAGCTGAAGCTAGATGAAATGGTTTGTCAGCAGAAAAGGAGCATACGTGTTGAGTATCTAGGTTGTTTTTGACAGGCTGTCGAATGAATAAGCAGTTAAAAACTTGTACAGAACGGGAGAATAAATATCCCAGTGTTCTTTTAGGTCTGTCAGTATCATGCTGTTTTTATGCCTCCCCAAAAATCATCTTAAAGGGATAGTTCACCCAAAAATTAAAATTAGCCCATGATTTACTCACCCTGAGTCATCCTGGGTGATTATGACATTCTTCTTTCAGACAAATACAATCAGAGTTATATTAAAAAATGTTCTAGCTCTTCCCAGCTTTATAATGGCAGTGAATGGCCGTTTCTGTTTTGAAGTCCATAAAAGTGCATCTATCCATCATAAAAGTGCATCTATCCATCATAAAAATTCATCTATCCATCATAAAAATTGCTCCACATGGCTCTGGGGGGTTAACAAAGGCCTTCTATAGCGATGCGATAAGTTTGTGTAAAAAAGAAATTCATATTTAACATTAGCAAAATTCTATCTTTTGGCCAAACGAACATACAAAGTCTACTTATGCAACTTATGACTTTGAAATTAGCGTAGTGCATCATGGCGTAGCGTGAATATCAGCAGTATGTCGCATTACTCGCATAAGTTGCGCTATACAAGTCGAATTTTAAGTGGAATCCATATGTACGTTTGGCCGGAAGATAGTTTTTAAATTTATAAAGATGGATAGATGCACTTTTATGATGGATAAATGCACTTTTATGATGGATAGAAGCACTTTTTTTGACTTCAAAAAATAATCTACCATTCGCTGCCATTATAACGCTTAGAAGAGCCAGGACATATTTTATTATAACTCCGATTGTATTCGTCTGAAAGGAGAACGTCATATACACCCAGGATGACTTCAGGGTGAGTAAATCATGGGCTAATTTCATTTTTGGGTGAACTATCTCTTTAACATCTTATCATGACATCACCTAGTTCTTTTTTGCTTATGCAAGAATAGTACTTGTGATCTAGGGCTTGATTTTAGTGTTTGGCCCATGCTAAGCTATTGCTTGATTCTCAAGATTTTGTCAAGAATGTGTATTTGCTTTACGACTGTGCAAACACTGTGATTTCTCCATTCTCGATATCAGCTTGCTCGTCTCAGCTGTTGTTTAGAGGCCTTTATTGTTATCTAGCACGGCCTGCATCCAGTGTTTACAGTGTGCGGTTATAGCTTAATTCAGTTTCCTGTTGTGATGGTAAAAAAGAGTGCTTGCATTGTGCTTACCTGCACCTGCCCTCCAATGCAACAATACAGGCCGACAATAGATCCTAAAGTCTCCAGGCACGCTGCATAACACCTGTTATGAGAGGCGATTATTCCTCCTTTGAGATGGAAATACAAACGTCCATGCGTGATATCCTGAATATGATGTGACATCTAAGGGGCGATAAATCAGTGTCAGATTCATCAGAGGGCTATTCAGATCCTTCTCAATGGCTATTGAGATGAAATTATTTTTGCTCTATTATCAGATGTTCACATTACTCAAGGGTGACACTTGCAGTTTATGAAGATTATGTCAACAAGGCGGAATGCTAACTAGTCTTGCTATTATACAAGATGCATTGAGTTTGATCCAACAGTTGATTTAAAAGACTGACTGAATTGGTGTAGCTGTTATTTTCTTTCTTTAATCAGATTTGTTTTGTGACACTATTTATAAAGATATTCTATTATACATATTGTATTGAGTGAATCTTTTTTGAATACAATTTCAATGGAAATGAAGGTATAAAAGGCCATCAGTGAAGTAGGAAATTGTTTAGCCTCACAGTCTCAGAATAGATGATCAGGTAACGACTTTAATATGATACTAATTTTTAAATCTATTAATTTATTCAGAACACGTTAAAATGTAGTTTGTATATTCAGTAAATGAATTGCACCTTTTCTATGATTAGCATGTTTTTCTGAATATAAAATTTAATTTGTTATTTCGGTAATACTTTAATGCGTTGGTCCACTTTGGACATAAGTAACTTTGCATGTACATGTCGACTTATTCTACTCACCTAAACCTAACAGTCTACTAATACTCTAATGAGAGTTAGTTGACATGTAGTTGCAAAGTTACTTATAGTTGGTAGAACGTCTAAAATGGACCATCAAAATAATGTATGTATGTATGTATGTATGTATGTATGTATGTATGTATATATATATATATATATATATATTTTTGTTTTATATATACTTAATATATAAGTAAAAAATGATGATGATGATACATAATGTCTTGATATCATAGTGAAGTAAAAAGTCTCCTTGAAATAATGAATTTTCTAAAATAAATCATTAGAACTGATGTTTTGATATTATTTTCTAAAAAATAAATTAAATAAAAATGCAAATAAAAAAAGTCCACCAAATCAAAGTTGTGTGGTGCGATCAACATTCAGAAACCTGCAGAAAAAAATCAAACCAAAAAATAGAAAGTAAAAATGAAATAAAAAAAATAAAAAACTCTAACAAATAACAAAGAAATTACATCATAAAGAAGGCCCTTGTGAATATGTCACTTGAAATATCAGATACTTTAGCATTTATTAAATGGTTGTACAGTGTTATGTGGGCCGAATGCCCATAAACCTAATCGTTTTTACATAAATTGTTCAGCTGTTTGTACGTCCATATTTTCACAATTTCTTTTGCAAAAAAATAAATAAATAAATACTGTAGCTGGATGATAATACAGTGACAATATCAGATGGTAATATTTTGATATGCACCATTATACTGAATCATTGCTGTGTTCATCTAACATTGTACAAATAATAATAATACAAAAACAACAACAAAAAAACATGCAATGCCATTTTTTTGTTGGTGATTGTCTCAAAAAAAGAAAAGGAAAAAAAAGAAAAGTGGTGCATGTGCAAGTGTACAGAGAGTGATGTTGAGTAGATCACCATTACAAAATGGGACGTAGATACAATTGCAGTTATAGAGAGAGAGTTCTCACATTAAATAAAACAGTTATATAATCCAATTGTTATTATATTTTGGACCTAGGGTAGTGAGGTTGGTGGTAAAGTGAGATTTGGGATTGATAATGTGAGTTAGGCTTGTTTCTGCAAGGCTTGGGATGTTTGTTATGCTGTTAGAGTTGACTAAACGCACAATCATATTAATTCAACAGAGCATCCGGAGTGTGAGATGGATTTAGGAGCAGCTCAGCAGTTTCAAGAGATTCAGTAAAGCCTGTCACTAATGAGAAATATGCCACATAAACACTCTTAATTTATCTAGGTATTAACCGTTGTTTGATGCTTTAACATATTAAAGGGATAGTTCACCCAAAAAATGAAAATTAGCCCATGATTTACTCACCCTGAAGCAATCCTAGGTGTATATGACTTTCTTCTTTCAGACGAATACAATTGGAGTTATATATAAAAAAAATGTCCTGGCTCTTCCAAGCTTTATAATGGCAGTGAATGGCCGTTTCTGTCTTTGGAAGTCCATCATAAAAGTGCATCTATCCATGATAAAAGTGCTCCACGCGGCTCCGGGGGTTTAACAAAGGCCTTCTTTAGTGAAGTGATGCGTTCGTATAAGAAAAATATCCATATTTAAAACTTTATCGACTATAATAACTAGCTTCCGGCATACAGCTGTACGCATCGATTTACGGCAACAGAGTAACACTTGAACTTGACGCACAACGCAATGACGCCAATTGACGCCTCTCGCGGTTCAAACAAACAGGGCTGGGCAACCACGTTCGTCATTACGTTGTGCGTCAATTTTTCTTACACAAACGCATCACTTCACTTCAGAAGGCCTTTATTAACCCCCGCAGAGCCGTGGCTATAACTCCAATTGTATTCGTCTGAAAGAAGAATGTAATATACACCTAGGATGACTTCAGAGTGAGTAAATCATGGGCGAATTTTCATTTTTGGGTGAACTGTCCCTTTAAGAGAAACCTAAACCACCCAATTCTTACATAACCTATGGTCAGACATTTGCTATCTCCATCTTTTCTATCTAATCTAGAGTCTCTGTATAGTCTAAGGCTGCATCCTAATAGAAACTGAACAAAAGTGACTTATTTTGAATGCTCTTTAGTGGCAGAAACTCCTCACTGAAAGCCTTCCTTATATGAAGAGCACATGAGTCTCACAGTTGATGCCCAGATGTTAGCATGTTGTTAAGCTAACTGCATCACTCTGATATTGTGTCCTAACAAGACCTGGACGATAATAATGCGGGTAATCAAAGTTATCTCTTCCATGTTAAGCCTCGTTTTTGTCCTAACCAGCTGGACCAACCACATAGAGCAACAAACTGTTTTGTCTGTTAAAGACAGCTCCTAAGCCAGCTGTTTGGTTTCTGTTCATGCAATGTTCCTCCAGTTAGCCCTGAAGTATTGCTCGTTATGTATATTAAACATGATAACGTGATTAAATTACAGATGAGGAGAGACTTTTGAAGATAAGAATCAGATTTTATATGACAAATCCTGTCAATTCCACAAGGAAAAGTATGCAAATCATACCATCTTTTAAAGCATCATGGAAACATCACAAAAATATTTGTAACCGTTTGGCTACCCACATTCTTCATTTTATATATATATATATATATATATATATATATATATATATATATATATATATATATATATATATATATATATATATATATATATATAATGAAGAATGTAGGTAGCCAAATGGTTGATAGTATTCTTTTTCTATTCTATGGAAGTCAGTGGGGTCCATCTACTTTTGGTTACCACATTCTTCAAAATATCTTCTTTTGTGTTCAACAGAATAAATACATTCATACAGGTTTGAAACAATTTCAGGGTGAGTAAATTATGACATAATTATAATTTTGAACTAACCCTTGAAATTTTTGGAGTGCATTCTGGGATTCTCCGGAAGCGGAGTTTGAGAGAAATGAGGCATAAAGATTTAGCATAATGTTTCTGCCTAACATGCTGTCTAGATAGGCAGCTCACTAGATTTCGGAACAGAACTTTTATATAATAACTGTTTAAATCCTTGTTTGCATGGTTCACGTAGGTAAAGCAATTGGGTTAGTTGCTTGTTTTTGAAGACGCGGAGGCTTTTGGGGCTTTTGGATCTACAATCAGCAATCTGTACTGGCAGGTACATCACAAAATACCAGCGATTATCTTTTCTCCCCGGTTTGTTTGTTTTCAACCCTGGCTTCATGCTGCTTTCACCGCTGTCAGAACAGGCCAGATTTGCCAAGTCAACGAAGCGGTTTACAGGAGCTCAGCTAAATCCGGGCTTTGTGCGGGCCTAGGGCACCTCTGGCTCACACCGCTGTCCTTTTTTCCCTGTCTTTTACAGAAGGGGAAAAACACGTTGATGTGATGCTCAGCAGAGGCATCGCTTCACCCACCCTGAAAAGTCACATTCACGTGTCCCACCACACTCTCACGCAAAGAGCCAAAATCATAGCAGGGAGTTGTTTTCAACCATGCTTGTCAGTCATGTTCAGCTCCGCCCCCCTGTGGACCCTGGGCGGCAATGACAGGGATGGCTGGGCGATGGTGATTGGTGGGTAATGAAGGGTTATTGCAAGTCAGTGGTGAAGCGTTAGTAAACAACCGAGAAGGACGTGCTCTAGGAGTTGGGGTTTATGGGAAAATGCATGCTTATAGCACATGTTAACTCACACTGGGAGAATTGAGGGTTTTAGGGGCAGAAAACATTGGTAAATAAGTGTGCTGTGGTAGCGGAGGGAAGGATTTAAAGAGAGAGAAAGAGAAAATGGAGAGGGTCTTAGTAGGGGATGAGAGTTTGAGTGATGATAGTTCACAGAAATGTATATGCTGAAAGGCCTTACAAGTGAAATAGCCACAGAGGTACCATACTGCAACAAAAAAATAAATTAAATGTTTTTTTTTCAACTGGTCGGTTAGACACATAATAGCATAGATGTACAGGTTGCACTGACTACTGTTGTTAAAGGGTTAGTTCACCCAAAAATATGAATTACTCACCCTAATGCTGTTGAAACCCCATTAGACTTTTGTTCTTCTTTGACATACGTTTGATGCTGTGATAGAGTGATAGATGGTATTTACAATGTGATAGAGTGATAGATGGTTAAAATAGCAATATTTTTTTAGATGCTGTTTATACTTAGTGAAAATAGTGGCAGATACTATTTGCTCCTCACTGTATTGTTTTTAAAAAATATAACTATGCAATAACAGCAAAATATTAAGCTTATATGATTATATTTATGAAAATCATAAATGGGGGCATTACTTGTCCCTATTCCTAAGTTCTTCTCTTTTTACCATACTTGATGTGCCATTTAAGTACGTTGATCATTGTTTATATGAGAATAAAAGCCTGAATTAAAGTGACCCTGTTATGCTATTGTAAAGGTTCCTAATATTGTTTTGGAGGTCTTCTACAATACATTTACATGCATTCAAAGTCTAAAAATATTATCATAATATACACTGCAGCATCAGCTCTTTTCTCACAGTATCTGAAATGGTTCAATAAATTATTCAGTCTCTTTTAAACCCTCCTTTCCGAGAGCCTCATCTGCTCTGATTGGTCAGATGGCCCAGTCTGGTGTGACTGGTCTACTCTGCTCTGATTGGTCAGATGGCCCAGTCTGTTGTGATCGGTCTACTCTGCTTTGAATTGTCAGATGGCCCAATCTGTTGTGATTGGTCTACTCTGTTCTGATTGGTCAGATAGCCCGGTCTGTTGTGATTGGTCTAATCTGCTCTGATTAGTCAGATGACCCAGTCTGTGGTTACAGCGCAAAGTAGACGTTGTGCACGTTTAGCCGATGAAGACATAGGCTGGCATTATGCAATTCTTTTACAAACCTACATAGGTTCGAGCAGGAAGTAAGAAAGAATTGATGACTCATTTCAGGCAGTTCAGAATCGGTTCCTTTCTTTTAGGAGACAATAACTCTATTTATCTGCGCTTTGATCTTTGAAACTGCAGACCTTTTATATTCATAAACAGGTATAAACACATTCAACATTTTTACTAATCTGTTCATCATGTAAAGCAATCATTTCTTTTCAGAAGAAAAGGATTGAAATGCGTGACTCATTGTGATAAATTTATTAATGGCTTTAAGGGTTAAAGTTTTGGTGTTGTAGACTCAGTGAAGGGACAGAAATATCTCAGATTTAATTAAGAATATTGTAATTTTGTTTCAAATATGATCAAAATTCTTATGGGTTTGGAGCGATATGAGGGTTAATAAATGACTACAAACATTTAGTTTGAAACAAAGTTGAATAGTCTGTCACCCTTGCTCTGGTGTCGTTCCAGACTTTCCATGAAACACAAGGTTTTTTTTGTAGACTGTTAATGCTACTCTTAAATTCAATTAAAAAGCATACCAGATAACTTTGAAAATAAATATTTATGCTAAATTATTCAAGTAGTTTCTTTTTTCTTTGCACTAAATGCACCATCTGGTTTTAATCTATCTTAAAGTCAAACCCAGTCTGTTAACCTCCTCTTGATTCATTGGCACTAATTGGATTTATTCCCTCACCCCAGAACTGGGCCAATGTCAGACCCAAGACTAAACTTCTAATACAGTTACAGTAACAGTACTCTGCTTTTTTCCATCTTACTCAAGCAGAATTACGGTGGAACTCCAACAAATAGAAGTTCACTTTCCTATTTAATTTTGTCTTGCACATATACAGAAAATAGCTTACTTCCACATTGAAAAATAAGGTGGACAGGTGAAGGTTGTAACATTTATAGCATTCACCAAACAGAAATCCAAAAATAATAAACTTCCCTGACGTAGCTGGTCAGACAAGACCTTAGTTCCGCCCTAAACTCACGCTATTGGCTGAGCCAATGTTGCTCTAGGAATGTTCAAATGAACAGAGCAATGCTTTGATAACACTACAGAGCCACAGTTTTCTTATGTGAGGTTCTCTCGTATTGCGTAAGCTAGCTTACGATACAGGTCAAGTCATCTTTACTCGAGATATTGAAGCCAAAAATTATCCTTAATTTTGTATTTATTGTCAACGCAGTGCAGCAGCTAGTAGACCTAGAGCAGGCCATATTGCGGGCTGGACTCGAGGCCTTTGCTGTGAAAACTGTCACCCCGGAGCTCGTCGGATTACGTTACATCCTGCCAGCTTCTCTCTCTCTCCTTCTCCACCCCTCCCGGACGCGCAGCTACCGGCTTCGGCCCGCACTGCCGCCGCCTCAGGGGACGAAGCTGAAGGAAAGGACCTAGGTGACAGCTGTTCCATCCTGACATCGGACAGCGAGGAGTGGTCGAATTCTCATCACTCCGCCTCCTCCTCGATCCAGGAAGGCTACAAAAGCTACTGCAGCGGCGTATTCGGCAGCCAACGAGCCAGTAAAACAACCCGCTCGCCTGCACACAACCGCCATTGCTACGACGACCCAAGTCTCTCAAAAGATGGTTGAGTCCCGCCGTGGCCGGACCATCATTGAAACATTTCGCCCTGTCAGTCCCCTAAGAAAAGGCTACTGCAGCGATGTATTTGGCAGCCAACGAGCCGGTAATGCAACCCGCTCGCCTGCAAAATTTCAAGAGTATATCGTCTGGTTATCCGGCTCATGCCGTGGTGTTTAAGTGTAGTAATGTGCCCACATCTCAGTGTTTACCCCTACACGCAAGCACGTTACCCCCGTGTCTCTCACACTCACAGAGCCCACTCGCATAAAGCTGGCAAATGCCGCTCGATTCATGGCTATGAATGTAAGTCACGTGCCCGCTTACGAGCGCTTACGCTTACTGACAAACGCTTCGCCCCAGGCTCCGCTTCCGCGCAATATTATCACAAAACGTTCCCCATTCAAAGCAATCAGGACGGCACAAGTGATACAGCCAGCGATTGCTGTCAGCTAGCCGCCGTATTCGAGATCCGAGGGCGCGCGCAGGGTTATGGATGTAAGTTTCGTGCCCGCTTACGAGCGCTCACGCTTACTAATAAACGCCCAGCGTTGCTCGCGCATCACAAAGTTATCTCAAACGTTCCACGTTCAAGCTATCGGGACATCACATATGAAACAGCCAGCTATGGCTGTCAGCGAGCCGCCGTATTCAAGCACTGAGGACGCGCGGGCCGCACCCATACTTCAGGTTCAGTTTTCCGAGCCCACGAAGTGTGGCGATCGGAACCCAGAGGCTATTCTGCCCGTGGCTATGAATGTAAGTTACGTGCCCGCTTACGAGGCCCGCTTAAAGCTGGCAAATGCCGCTCGAGTGCTAGATGTAGACAATGTGCCCACAAATCTGTGCTCACACCTACTCGCTGCACGCTCTGTTACACGGCAACAGCCTCACAGCGGCCATGTTATGAACGTAAGTCACGTGACCGCCCACGAGCACTCACGCTTACGGACAAACACTTCGCCCCAGGCTCCGCTCGCAATAAATATCGCCACGAAATGTTCCCCTTTCCCAGTAATCGGGTCATATCAAGTGGTTCAGGCAGTTACAGATGTCGGCGAGCCGGCGTTACTGAACGCGCACCGCTCAAGCCTCCGGTACAGTTTCCCGAGCCCGGGCTGCGCGGCCAACGGAAACCCGGAGTCCATTCTGCCCCTAGCTATACATGTAGAAGCATGGAAGGCTATTCCAGGTGTGACAGATTGGGTGCTAAGCATGATAAGTCGCTTCAGTTCGCTCGCCGTCCCCCTCACTTTCGAGCTCGGACCGAGACGAAAGTGAAAGTGGATGTAGCACATCTACTCCGCGCAGAAATAGCCAAACTGCTGTGCAAAGGGGCCATAGAACTAGTACCCTCTTCTCAGACCGAGTCAGGCTTCTACAGACGTTATTTTTTCGTACCCAAGAAGGACGGAGCTCTAAGACCTATCTTAGATCTGACACATTTGAACAAAGCTCTCATGAGACGGCCGTTCAAAATGATTACGACCAGACAAATCCTCGCGCACATTCGCCCAGGAGATTGGTTCGTTTCTCTCGATCTGAAAGATGCATACTTTCAGATTCCGATAGCCCTGCGTCACAGGCCATTCTTGAGATTCGCATTCGACGGTCGGGCATATCAATACACCGTCCTCCCGTTCGGCCTATCCTTAGAACCCCATAAATTTATGAAATGCATGGATATGGCTCTCGCCCCCTTGAAAGTGAAAGGGCTGCGAATTCTGAACTATTTGGACGATTGGCTGATTTTAGCCCAGTCAGAGATGGAACTGATATCTCACAGAGCTGCGCTTCTCAGCCATCTGGAAAGCTTGGGTCTCACGGTCAACTGGATCAAGAGCTCATTACTGCCCAGTCAGTCAGTTTCCTTCCTAGGAATAGAACTGGACCCGGTGGCTAAGACGGCCCGCTTATCGACACAGCGCGTGCGCGCCGTGTTCAACAGCTAGCCGCGTCTTTCCAGAAAGGCAGCATTGTATCTCTGAAGACATTCCAGAGGATGCTAGGCTGTATGGCATCAGCTGCGGCTGTGCTTCAGCTGGGCCGGCTGCGCATGCACCCGCTACAACGCTGGCTGAACTCCCAAGTGCCTCACCGGGCTTGGGTTTCAGGCTACAGGCGAATCAGAGTGACTCAGAGCTGCGTTTCGGCTCTGCAGCCCTGGTTAGCGGCCGAATGGTACCAGCGGGGAGTGACGATGGGGGCTGTTACACACCGATTGATCATCTCGAAGGACACCTCCAACCTGGGTTGGGGCGCCGTCTTCGAGGGCAGACCAGCCTTTGGCCTGTGGTCGGACCAAGAGAAACACTTCCACATAAACTGTCTGGAAATGATAGCGGTCGAGAACGCGCTCAAACGCTTCCCCCCGTTCATACAGGACCACCATGTACTGGTCCGCTCGGACAACATGTCTGTGGTGTCCTACATAAACCGCCAGGGCGGCGTCAGATCCAGAAACCTCTGCCATCTGACAGAACGCCTTCTTATGTGGTCTCAGGGCCGCCTGCGCTCGCTGAGAGCCGCGCACGTGCCAGGCCATTTGAACGACGGTCCAGACACACTGTCCAGGAACCACATCCCCCTGCGGGAATGGTCCTTGTACCCCCAAACAGTCCAGTTACTATGGCGCCTTTTCGGCAAAGCGAAAGTCGACCTCTTTGCGTCAAAAGACAACGCTCATTGCCCGCTGTTCTTTTCAAAGAACGAGGATGCGCTGGCCCAAATCTGGCCCAGCCTCCCACTTTATGCTTTCCCTCCGGTCTCTCTGTTACCACAGGTAATCAAGAGAATCAGGGAAACGCGCCACTTGGTGCTCCTTATAGCTCCGCGCTGGGAGAATCAAACTTGGTTCCCGGAGCTGATGCGGCTGTCCCACACAGCCCCTTGGCTGATTCCGGTGAGGAGAGACCTCCTCTCTCAAGCTCGCGGCTCAATCTGGCATCCCCATCCAGAGCGCTGGTCTCTACATGCATGGTTGATCAACGGATACCCGTTGTACTGCCAGAGGGAGTGATGGACACGATCACGCAATCCAGAGCCCCCTCTACGAGGCGGCTTTACGCGTCTAAAAGGTCGGTGTTCTCCAAATGGTACGCCGATAGAGATCTAGACCCACGAATATGCGGGGTCCCGGGGTTGCTTAGCTTCCTTCAGGAGCTGTTGGATAAGGGCAGGTCCCCGTCCACGCTTAAAGTCTATGTGGCGGACGTTGCAGCGTTCACTGAGTCGACGCGCGGCCAGCCAATAGGAAGGAACAAGCTCGTCATTCGCTTCCTTAGAGGAGCTAGACAGATGAACCCCCCGCGACCCCCCTCGGTTCCCATCTGGGATCTTTCACTGGTCCTAGAGGCCCTGAAAGCTTTCCCTTTTGAACTGTTAGACTCCGTGGACCTAAAGTACCTCTCGCTCAAAACCGTTTTTCTGACAGCTCTCTCATCAGTTAACCCTCTGGGGTATAAGGGGATTTTGTGGTCCTTGAGGTGTTCTGACATGCTCTGACATTTATGCTTTTTTCAGTTATTTATAAAGATGTTAATGGCAAAGGTGTAAATTCACTCTATATAGCACAAACGGGGCTACCGTAATATGTGAGCAACATGTATGTACATGTTTGTATTTTTTAGAGAATAATGTTTATGCGTGGTTATTGAAAAAACTAAAACTTAAAGTGTCTGAAATAAGGCCACAAAACACATAGTCCACAAGACTTTTGACTAATGAGTGTTGTTGCCTAGAATTTTTGCTTCAAAATGATCTGAAAATCATCCTGCCTAATCATTTACACAAAACAATACATTGATTTAAATTTTATAAGACACCTTTTGTTTGGAAAGGCAATATGCGTGGAGGCGTGTTCACACTTGAGAAGACAAAGGCCGGATAATGTGCCACATACGTAATGAGCTGCATATTAATTCACACAGGTGTGTCACAGGATCCCAAAGAATGCAAGGACAAAAGAAATTATCTATACATACTAGGGGTGGCACGGTACATGAAAAAATATCCGAACCGTTCGGTTCGCTTGTCTCGGTTCGGTGCGTGTGTGCGTTGCACGATTCGACGCATGCGCAATGTAACCCCGTGCCCGTGACCTCAGACAGTGTGTTTACTTTTTGCGCGAAATAAGAGATGTGTGGACAATGGACATAAATATGAGGCTTGTTCGACTTGAACCGGCGCTGCACAGACCGATCGATGAATAACATCAAAGTACCGCGAGAGCAACGGCTCCGTATGCTTTTCAATCACTCTCGCGGTACTTTGATGTCATAAACCGATCTGTCTCTGCAGCGCCGGTTCAAGTCGAACAAGCCTACAGTAAAAGTGGAGTATGGAGTGCTGCAGGTCTCGTCACGTATAGAAATGTCAAGTGGGAGATATAAGGAAGGCTAACCGGAGTTGGAGGATGCGCCAGCGTCGTATAAGTCCGGTGTGTGGGAACATTTTGTATTTCATGCTACTTATGATATTTAAATATATACAGTGACACCAAGTTTAGATAAGAACTCCAGTCATATGTTTCCAAATACTGCACTTTAATTTCAAGTAAAAAAAAATTATCCTCACTCTCAGGGAATAGAAGCATTGTTGATACTGTTTTTGTGTTGAGGTTGAACTTATGTTTCACTTTATGGTTATGCCTTTTCTATTGTTATAGCCTCATTATAGACAATTATGTGTAACATATTTTGACTTATTTAAAAGATAGTGCTTTAAGAGTTTCTCTCTTTTTCTTTTAAAAGATAAACATTTTGTAAGAGCTACACTGACGTTGACAGTTTGATAAATGCAAGTTAATTTTAATCTTTGTGTGCTAAAAATGCACATAAGTCCCTGTAGAGATAGCAATACACATTCTCCTTTTTTGCCAAATAAACAAAAGCATGTCATCAATGTCTTCTCTCTTGCTGTATCAAAATGTCACCTAGCTTTCCTCAGAGATGGGCTCAATAATGTGCTTAAAGTCAAGTCAAATTCAGTTTGTGCATGATTACATGATATACATTTTTTTTTAATACTGTATCCTGAATTGTGGATAATTAAGCTATAGCCTATATCATATGCTGAAGTACATTTCTGAAGTGTTAAAGATTAAAAGAAAAAATAGCTTGTGTATCTTGAGTTCGGGCCAAATGACTCTAAAGTCATCCTCAAGCCAGGACATGGTTATGTCCCTAAAATATTGGGCACCCCATTCACAGCGCAGGTCATTTCTCTCTCGGCTCTGCCTGCATCCGACAGTGAGAGTGATGTAAATCTCCTCTGCCCCGTCAGGGCGCTCAGGATTTACATTACGCCCTCCGCCCCTTTCAGGCGTTCGGAACAGCTCTTGTCTCGTTTGGTAGCGCACCAAGGGTCTCGCCGCCACGAAACAGAGTCTGTCCAGATGGATAGTGGAATCTATCACATCTGCTTATATGTCTAAAGGTCTTGCAAAGCCCTTTGGGCATTAGGGCACATTCCACCAGAGGCGTGGCCTCTTTGTGGGCTTGGTCCAGCGGAATTTCCATTCATGACATTTGTTAGGCGGCAGGCTGGGCCTCTCCGTCCACATTTGTTAGGTTTTATAACCTGGAAGTTCCCGCCTTGCAGGCTAGACTTCTGTCAGTGTGAGTAGTGTGTTGTCTTGCCCAGATTAGTATGCACGGACTTCCCTCACGCGACGTTAGCTCTCCTGGTTGAGCTGCACTATAGGTTGAATAGTTATGGACCGGCGACGCAGGTCTGTATACCCTATATGTGCTTATAACATGTGCTGGCCCGCATCGCTGGCCACCTGTTTCCCACTTATCTATGTTCCCCGGGAATCCCTGGGACTCAGGAAGTGGAGGCTGGGCGCGCACGGCGTTGACAATGGGTTCCCGTAGCGTAAGCTAGCTTACGAAATACGAGAGAACCGGTTACTAATGGTTACTAATGTAACTCGGTTACTTATGTAACCTCGGTTCTCTCTAGAAGAGGGAATGAGTATTGCGTAACCTGACCGTGCAGGCGCCACAAGCGTCTTATCGCTTCAGCTGATGAAACCTGTGAGACAACCTACGAGCCTGGCTTTTATACGCTAAGCCACCCCCAATTTGGCGGGCTATGACACGTGAGGGCGCGAAGCGCAATATGGCCTGCTCTAGGTCTGCTAGCTGCTGCACTGCGTTGACAATAAATACAAAATTAAGGATAATTTTTGGCTTCAATATCTCGAGCAAAGATGACTTTACCCGTAGCGTAAGCTAGCTTACGCAATACTCGTTCCCTCTTCCAGAGAGAACCGAGGTTACGTTAGTAACAGAGTATTGTTTTAATCTTACCGGAAACAAGTGATTATAGTTTATGAAGTTATAAATATGAATATTTTTCTTACAAAAACGCAATGCAACGCATCGCTCCACTTCAGAAGGGCTTTATTAACACCCTGGAGTCGTATGGATGGATGTGTTTTTTTTTGGGCTTCAAAATGTCAGTTACTATTCACTTCCATTATAAAGCTTGGAAGAGACATGATATATTATTAATATAATTATATAAGACCAGTGTTTAGCTGAAAAAAGTGTGAGGGTGAGTATGGGAAAATATGGGATATTTATTTTATATTTTTGGGTGAACTTACCTTTTAATAGGCATGTAAGGAATAGGCAGCAGGGCAGCTCTCTAGGATTTGGCAACATTGTGTTAAATCTACTCTAAGAGAAAGTGCGAAGACTATAAGGAAAATAGTTTTTTTTTATTAAAACTACTACACACATTAAGGAATTCATTTTCAGATTTATACAAAAAATAAAGGGTTTAAGGATTGTCAGATTTTTTTAAAGGCATACATTAACATGCACTACTAGGGCCACCAAATATGACAGGCTGATGTCCAGGTGTACCATTTCAATCTTTGGCTTGATATGATTCATGTTATCACTACACAGCTGTGACATGCATCCTTGTGCAATCTCCTTTTTCAATGTGTTTTTGTAATGAAGGCCTTTTCGAATGATCTATTCATCTTCATCCTGTGTCAGAAATGTTGTCGTCCTGGGGTGCCTGGTAGCTATTAGTAATGCATTTTCACATGAGAGCTTGAAACGAATATCCAAATGCCCTTGGTTATCTGCATGATCCACATTCACTCAGGCCCATTTTCATTTCAAATGGCGACTTTCTCTAAATTGCAGCTTTACCAATGTAATTTACCAGATCATGGCCACAGTGACTCATATTGGAGAAATCTGTGATACACACTTTTCTGTATCATTGTGGCACTGATGCATCACCAAAGGGCTCTATAGCCCTTGAATATGATCTCCTCTGCTCGAGTAAAATTGAGATGGTAATATGGGCGTTTGGCTTACTGGAATGTAATTAAAATGTTCCATTAGAGTATTACAGTGTTAGCTTAGCATCATGCTAACCTAAACTCTGTTGGAATTAATGAGTTGAGTCTACACGCTATTTGCATATTCCAAATCAGTCACTTACGAGGATTTGTTTAGGTTAGGATGTCGTCTTATAAGGCAGATTATCAAAATCAAGAGAGAGATAAAGGAAGAGTAGTAATGGCACTGTGAAACGGATTTATTTTCCAGCTGAGATTTTGAAATTGGATACAGCTCATGCCAGAATTTTATGTAAGATACAAAACAGTGTAAATAAATGATTTCATGACAATATTTCGTTAGTGGACACAATAAGTGAAAGAAGCGATGAATATCTTTCTTAGCTGAATGGGTGACTACGTGCTTTGAATGATTATTTATTGAATGGTTCATAATTCCAATGAATTATTGAATGTGCTTTGCCATAGTCATACTGATTATATTTGCTAAAACCTTGTTAACAATTACCTATAACTGAAGAATATTTTGTGCAGCATGCTCTTTTTTGTACTGCTTATTTTGACAGAGTCTCCCCATTCCTCAGTGAAGATTCACTCTAAACGTTTGCAAAAAAAAGTGTGCTTAATTGAAAGGAGTGTGAACTTGTGGTGTATTAAAGTTTTTTTTTTTTTTTTAATTGTACATGCAGATAATATATAATATTAATTAATTTAAAGCCCACTTAAGTGTTCTTAAAGAGAGTACACTTTCATGACTGTTTCTGGTAACACTTTATTTGTAGGTGTCTTTGTTCCATAACATGTTTGTAATGATACATTAAGTACTGAGTAATATTATTTAACAACATGTACTTACTATAGGGTTAGGATTAGGATTAGGGTTTGGTTTATGGTTAGTTGCATGTAATTATATAGTTATTACTACAGTAGCTACTTATAACATATGTAACAATAACACTAAAATGGCCATTACCTTGTTTCTTAACACACTTAAGTACATTATACTATTTAAAGGTGCACTTTGTAATAATGTCTGTCTATATACACAAACACACACACACACACACACACACACACACACACACACACACACACACACACACACACACACACACTTGTACGTAAGTCCTCGTCAAAAAAAACACTCAAAAGTTCAGCTAATTGAACATTTAAACCATATTTCATTTTGATTTAATTACAACTAACCCGCAGTTTAAGTGGCTGATATGTCAGACTCAGTTTGCATTTAAGTATATTATTTTAAAATATATTGGGCCCTATTTTAACGATCTGAAACGCAATTGTCAAAGCGCAAAGCGCAAGTAACTTTGTGGGCGGATCCCGCCGCTGTTGCTATTTTCCCGGCGGGATAAATGCCTCTTGTGCCTGGCGCAAATCTAAAAGGGGTTGGTCTGAAGTAGTTTCATTATTCATAGGTGTGGTTTGGGCGTAACGGGAAACAAACCAATAAGAGCTTTATATCACATTCCCTTTAAGAGCATGATAAACGAGGTGCGCTTGTTCCATGGCGCAATACTATTATAACGGCGCATTTACCAGGCGCGCTTCAGAATCGGTTCTCAGCCGAGGAGATTGATGTTCTCGCCAGGGCCGTAAAAGAAAGAGAGGTGACATTGGGGATGGGACAAACCCACCCAAATTAGCTTCGGTTAAACATGCATATAATAATTTGGGTAAATGTGTAAGCTTTATGCCTATTTTCCCCATCGTCATGGACACAACAATGATTTTCCTCGTGTTTTAATATTTTTCCTTATAATAATGTATCATTTGCAAAAAGTTAAATGCATCTGTGTAGATGAGAGAATCATCTACAGTGTATGCGCGTTGTTCACACTCTGTAGTATGGCCAAGCATGCGCACTTAAAATAGCATCTGAATGTACGCGCAACGCGCCATTGACTTTAGACTACTTTTTTTCTGGTCAGTGGCGCAATTGTTTTATAGAACAGCAAAATAGCATGAGGGAAAGTTTGCGCAGAACACGCCTCCTCTTTGCGCTGAACTGCCCCGGGGAGCGCAAGTGTATTTCTTAGTTAACCGACGTGTGTCTGTGGAGGGAAAAGTCCGCTTTGCTCGAGTGCAAAATAGGAATGATACATGCGTCAGTGTACAAAGTCATTTGCGCCGGGTGCAAGATAGGGCCAAGAATCTCCATAATAAGTACTCTCATTAAAAGTATGCTGAAATTGACTTCTTTTTCACAAGGGCATACTGCAAAAATAGATCATGTATATTACACTATTTCAAATAAAGTTTATAACTAGATCGAGATAAAGACCCTGTGCTTGATGTATTTAATACATTTTGAAGCAGTAATGACTTTGAATTTAATAAATAAGAAACAAATGACTGCCGACACAGAACTCCACAGTTTGTGCTCCTGTAAGTAAGTTGTACTAAAAGAGCCAGTGAGTTTTCAGTGTGTGAACTGCGAGACTCTACGATTAGCACTCGCTGTATGACTCCCAGTGGTCCAGACTTCAGTTCTTCTACTGTCCACACAGCTCACAATCGCTCACTTTCAGAGAGTGTCAGGCAGAGGTAATACGAGGCCTCCGGAGGGTCTCTCTGGTCATTGACTGCGCTTTTGAAGAGCGCTGAAGGGCCGCTCGGGCCCTCAGGGTGCATTCTGTGGTCTTGCTTTGTTAACTGCCATGTTACAAGCCTCCTGACTGCGTAGATTATAGCTGGCAGATTGTTTTTCCAGTCTCTCTGCCACCTGATGTATTGTTATTGAGCATCTCTACGGACAGCAAAACATATTTTGTTAGATGTGACGCTTGTGGTGTGTGAATGGATGTCACAATGTGCAAGAGTACAGTACTGTGTTACAATACAATTATTTTCCCCAACATTCCTCAGTACAGTGTTTAATGGAATTGACTAACTTTACTGTCAGAATGTAATGTATGTTATGTTTTTAGGACTAGGGCAGACATATTAGACGTGTGTGATATGATGTGCGAAGAAAATATAAAAAAACATGTTATGTGTGAAGTAAACAATCAACTTGTGAATAGTATATTTTATTTTTCCCAGCAAGATTTTGTCAAATTATGCATAAGGTGTGAAAATGTATTTAATTTTGTGCATTTAGGATACATAAAATGCTAGATATAAAAAAATACCTTAAACATTACTACGACATCAGCCATTTTATTCCACAAATGTCATTTCCATCACAGAATCATAGTAGCCTACACAAAGTACACAATTTGAAATGTGATGGTAATGATAATTGTTCATTTCAGTTCACAAAAAAAGGAAGTGATGGTGTAAAAAGGAGTTTTAAGGATTAGTCCACAGCGCTGAAAGTGCCCACACTTGAGGAGACACCCTTACAATCCAGTTCCACTTTTATTGCATCAGCCACTGCATATCTTTTAATATATAATTCCCAGAAGGCACTTGACCCAAATGACATGTCCACGAAGTCCACTACAGCACGTATCATTTGTCATTTCATGATTCAGAAGGGCGAGCGCACCCTTTCCGGGCATAACGTGCCCTCAATGCACCCTTTTGCCGAGCACGAACATTATGTCACCCAAATGTAGACCTAGATTTGGGACGAGGCCACTCTGCTGCTAGCGTCCCGGGAGCAGGACACTGGAAATGCCTTTTTTATTCCCCAATTTTATTTTTATTTTCACATTGTAACAATGTTGAAGGCTCAGGGAAGGAGGAGGCGGGAACTGGCGTATGTTAAATATAAATTTAATAATAAAATAAGTAAAGCAACAGCCCCTCACAGACTATATGAACGAACTCTTTTTTTGTAATCTTAACAAAACATACCGTTGTAAAGGTCTGAAACTAAATGTATGCGATATCAACTTCAAATTTGGAACACAACCTGGTTAGACGTGACTTTGATTGTATTACAATTTTAGAGCCCAAATTATTTTGTAAAATATACATTTTGGGTTGTACTTTATGTGTCTGACAGTGTTCACAAGTGTGACTTGTAAAATAATTTCAAAACTTCCTGGTTAAACATTATTGCACACTAGTGTGATAAACAGTGCAATAAAAAAAAAATATATTGAATATTGACAAATTACTGAAAATGCTTTTCACTCAAATACCTCATGAGGTGCATAAGCTCAGATCAATTAGGCCTACGATTAGTCAGTTCCAAAAAGAAATCTAAAAACCTGACTTAATTGAAAGAAAACAAGTTGACAAAAAGAGTGAATCCAATATTTGGTGATAATATAGCATAACAGCAGAATTGTTTTGTTTTTTTGTGGGCCTGTCATTTTTGACCGGGAACATCACAAGCGTACAAGGTTTGGGGGGAAAATCCCCAAAAAGTAAAAAAAAATTGTACAACAATTATTCCAACATTTTGGGAAGTAGTTATACCCTGTGTGTGCAAAGTCAGTAAGTTTTAGTCTAAAAAAACAAAAAAGAGAACAAAAACAAAAAACAATTTCTCTCCGGGTCAAAATTACCCGAACACAAAAAAAATAAAGAGTAAAATTAATTAATAACATGTACTTACAGAGTACTATAAAGTTAGGGTTAGGATTAGGGTTATTTGCATATAATTATGCATAATTTAATGTTATTACTACAGTAAGTACATGTAATATGTAACAAGGACACTAAAATAATGTGATGCCAAATTTTATATAACATAAAAAATGTTTAGTAGAATAAACTTAAACTTATATCACTTTTTTACACTGAAGTTTACACTGAACATTTTTTGAAGTGCTAAAGTGAACAACCTTGCGTCTGTATTCCAAAGCATTCATGATGTACAACCATTCAAGTTTGAATAGTGCATTTCCACATCTATGCTCCAAAAGGGGGGTGACAGTTAACAGGTTAATCTGCTTTTTCTCTTCTTGTGTTATAGTGGGAAGAAATCGGAGAGGTGGACGAGAACTATGCACCCATCCACACGTACCAGGTGTGTAAGGTGATGGAGCACAACCAGAACAACTGGTTGCAGACCAACTGGATTTTAACCCAAGGTGCCCAGCGAGTGTTTGTGGAGCTCAAGTTCACACTACGGGACTGCAACAGTCTTCCCGGAGGTCTGGGCACGTGCAAGGAGACGTTCAATGTCTACTATTACGAAGCCAACGATGATGAGAGAAGGAATATTCGGGAAAGCCAATACTCGAAGATTGACACCATCGCGGCCGACGAGAGCTTCACAGAGCTTGACCTTGGAGACAGGGTCATGAAACTGAACACGGAAGTTAGGGATGTGGGTCCATTGACCAAGAAGGGCTTCTACCTGGCTTTCCAAGACCTGGGCGCGTGTATCGCGCTCGTTTCCGTCCGGGTCTTCTACAAAAAGTGTCCTTTTGTTGTCAGGAATTTGGCCCTCTTCCCGGATACTATAACCGGGGCAGATTCCTCACAGCTTCTGGAGGTGTCAGGGACCTGCGTCAACAACTCGGTGGCTGATGAACTTCCCAGAATGCATTGCAGTGCGGAGGGGGAGTGGCTGGTGCCCATTGGGAGGTGCATGTGCCAGGCGGGCCATGATGAAGTTAATGGCTCCTGTCAAGGTTGGTGAACATCTTCATTATTATGCAAATGCGAGCGCTGCCGATGCCACACGTGTGTAACATATTCCCCTTGAACTGCGTCTCTGAATGTCACAGACGATGATGAGAACCTGAACTCTTTGTGTGGCGTGGGTAGACTGTGACATTCATTTCACAATCTAGTGATTTTACGGTTTTAATTTCTCATGTATTATGCCAGGCGGAGTTTATATTTAAGATGTTCATAATGGTAGCGTGTGTATTTAAGATACTGCTGGTATTTAAGATACTCTCTCAGAATGGTTAGAAGGATTTACGTGACTCAGTGGTGAGAGGCGGTGCTAATCATGCAGCAAATGGTAGAAGTGGGTTGGTAGAGAAACAGCTGTCAGAATGTGTAAGAATGACAGGCAAATGATTCACTAATATGAACAAGACAATCAACCTAACTTGATAGTAGCCCACTTCATGCCGGATACTGTTGTGTCTATTACACCATTTACTTATAGTATTGCAACAAACTTGAGACAATCTGGTTTGAAAATTATGTGAAGTTTGAGCAAAATGTTTGTGCCTCACAAATATTAACTTTTCAAAGGAAATGTCTTCAAATTTGACAGGAAAGTTTTCTCTCAGATTTTTGTTGGGCTCACTGTGTTCCAGGAAACACCATAATCAAATTGTAATGGATCAGTCTGTATCAGTGTCCTAGAAAACATTTGATCTCTTTAACTATAGAAATTTTTTCTATACGGAAGCTCATCTACTGTACAGTGCTGGGATGTAAATGAAAGACTGCAACGTTTGGAAAGGTTAGTGCTCTAATTTAGGCATAATTCTTGAATATATATATATATATATATATATATATATATATATATATATATATATATATATATATATATATATATATTGGAGGTGGGCATAGATTAATTTTTTTAATCTAGATTAATCTCACTGGAATCTTGGAATTAATCTAGATTAATCTAGATTAAAATGGCTCATTTGAATTCTGCCGAAGGCATTCAGAATATGTGTGCTACCCAAATAATGTCTAAAAGTAAGTCTTTGAGAATAGTTCGCCTCGCGTAGGGATGTGAATTTCTGCCAAAAATGCCATTCGACAATAGAGGAGCAAAAGTCGAATATCGTTCAAAGAAAATTATAAAATAAAATAAATAAATAAAACGCACAATTACAATGACAGAAAGGGAGGCCAATTTCATCTTTAGCGATTTGTCATCAAACAAACTGTTTATTAATTGAACAAGTACATGTTTTCGTCGTTTTTTTTTAAACATAGTAACTTAGTCTAATTGGAAGTAGAAAAAAACAATAAGCACGATGTAGCTACAGTCCTTTTTTCGCATCGCCAAACCAGATGCTAGATAGATCAAAAATAATGTCATATGTCATAATGATTTTATGTGAACCTGCCTTTACAGGCAAAAGCCTCCTCCTTTTTAAACAAACTAGTTTCAATCAATGTAAACTATTCGTGTGACTATGCCCCTGCACAATACACACACATTACCGCGGGATGGCAGGTGTTCATTTCATAAACTGTACACAATGGTAGCTTATTTATTTTGTAGCCTATAAATTAATGTATATGTCCAACGGATAATGCCATACTTTTTAGTAGTGCTAACGTGGCGTAATAATCTGTTTGGTTGTAAAATGTATTACCTGAATGAAATGAAATCGAATGTATCGTCATGTGGAATCATTCATTCACAGACAGCTTACGAAGATGTTCAACTAATAAAGATCTTCATCGCTGGCAAAAAATATGATGCATTTGCAGTTTTGCTTTCACTAGACTAAATTGTAGCTCTTGGTGTTCTTAAATCTTCCTGTTACGACTCCGTGTCGAGTGTGATTGAACGCGCTTCAGTGATTCAGTGCGTGAGGAACTGAACAGAACTGATTCGCGAACCGATTTAGACAGATCTGCCAACTTGTTTGATGAAGTCTTTGAACAGAATCGACCCAAAAGAGTGATTCATTTGTAAATTGAGCATCGCTCATGCCCATAAAATACAGCGCGCTTGGAACTCATTTAACAACATGTAAAGTAACAAGAGGAACGATCGCCCAACGTAACATGTAAAAGTATACTTGTGTCCCTGACAGGAAAATACCCTGCTGCGCAATTTGCACGAAAATATAACGATATTCGAAAAAGCTATTTTATGATCCCAACCCAACTTTGAGAATAGATTAACGGCAATATTTTTTTATCGCACGATAAGATTCTCACGTTAACGCAGCACGGTATATATATATATATATATATATATATATATATATATATATATATATATATATATATATATATATATATAAGCATAAAATGAATTAATTCAAAAAAGTTATACTTGGAAAAAAAGTTACTTTTAAAACAGTAATTAAAAACTCATTAACAAAATTAAATAAAAGCTGGAACTAGAGATGCACCGATGTATCAGTATCGGCATTAAAGCTATTATTTTTGGTATCGGCCGATTGTTTAAAAACAATAAATGACCCGTAGTTCAAGCAAGGGTTTCCAGATCTACGGTTTTACCCACCTCAAACTTGATTTGTATTGCCTCCCGTCCAATAATCGCATAGAGCTTTGTGCTTTATTACTTCTAATAAGAAAGTCTCAGGTTTCAAATTCTGTAAATTTTATAACGAAAATCATATAATATATAGCGTCTTGACGCACTTAAATGTGACGTGACAGTGACAGATAGCTTAGCGCCTCAGTTCAAGTCTTTTCTTCCACTTTAATACAAATTATATCTCGAAAAACATGCATGAACTGAAATCCGAATCATGACTCGTTTCAATCACGGGAAGACGTCAATAAAACAGCTTGTGAACAATATCACTTAATGTTGCATTTACCTCAGGAAAGTCATCCAGTGTTCACAGTTCGCTAGTTATATATAAACAACATTAGAGAAGAGCTTTTTTTACTGTTAATTATTTATGTATGTTTGAATAAATATGCCATGAAGAAGTGTTTATAAAAACTACCTTATGTGTAACTGAGTTGTATTCAAACAATTCAGTTTTTATTAGAGTGTAAATATTATATATTTTGATAAATAGCAGTTGAATATAATAGCTCTGTTGTTAATTTTTACCTATAATATTATAGTTCACCAAATGAGAGGGTTCCTTGAATAGTTTGCAGCATTGCAGATTTAATTTCTTTAATAAAAATCAAACTGTTGGTATCAGCATCGACCAATATCATTCTAAATAAAATGCGTACAACTGAAACACTCCACAATATGATTGCAAATTTAATCAAATACATCAATTTGATAATTAATCATTCAAAGATGCATTATGAAATAAATAATATTTTATTGAAGTTCTGGAGGAGTACTATCCAATCCGCACAAGAGGAGGCTTATATATAGAACCGACTTCCCTCTGTTTTGCTACAATTTTCAAGCATTTGACCCCACCCTAAGTGCCCAACATTCCCGAATTCAAGCTCCTCCCGTCCGGTGAAGAATCTTTCATCCATGGGGAATCGATACCGCAATCCACCAGCCTAAAGATCTACTTTCCTACAGCTAACTAGTGTTAACAAAATTAGAGACTTGGGTACCAAGTTGGTACTGAAAGTTTAAAAATGTGACCATACCACCATTTCCCTCTTGCATGTTGAGCGCAAATGAACAGATTCTTAAACACCTCTGATTGAAACACCACCTTCACCGAGCGCTTACACAGATACACATGGGAGCGTTTGAAAGTAGTTGTCGATCAGTGGATACATAAGGGATCTGCTGGTAGATGCCTGTATTCAAACGCTCCCATGTGTATCTGTGTAAGCGCTCTGTGAATACAACATGTTTTGAAACGTTGAACAGCGCTCAAAATGCTAGAGGGAAATGCTGGTATCATCACATTTTTTAAATTTCATTACTGACTTGGTATCGAAGTCGGTACTTTGGACAACACTACACATAACACTGCCCCCAAACTCCCAGCGTCATCTCGAAGGCTATCGGGTCAACGCACTTCAAAACGCAGAAGCCTACCCTTGCCATATTCCTCCACGTGTTTCTCCACTCAGTCACATTTCGACAGACAAATGGACATTTTAAAGGTTTGTCAATTTTTCTCCTAAAACCAACCGAGTGAGTAAAGCCCGTTAAGCCCGAAGCTCGGCCTTCCTCCAGTGTTCTATCCCGGCCAGCTTCCACCTCTCTGTTTAAGGCTCGATTGTCATACACATAAGGTTTTCTCCGTAATGCCCCAGCCAATCCTGCCGACTGTAGATGCTGTGGAACCACCACTATTGGCTAATAATATCAGAATGCAGATACTTGCAAATGAAGATATTGACTAAATTGACTACGAATTACTCTCAAGAACACTGAATTTTGCATCGCTTTCGGTGAAATAGTCCACCATAGACGGCACAAATTAAACAATGATCACGTGGGCTTGAGAAACCAACATTTTAGTATACTATTTAAACCCCTTTTTTGAATACTTGCGGGCTTACCCATCCGATGCTGTGCGCTGCAGGCTCCCATCGGATGCAAAGTAAGCCCTCCCAGTTAATTGGCCAAGCTCCTCCTCATTAACACCAATTCGTCAACTTTTCTTTTGTCAATCCGTCTTATGTTGGCTGTCCAGGGCTTATTTCCTTTTTTGGGGGGAGTACTCTGGGTGAGGTCCAAATTCTGATCTGAAAGCCCTCTCCTCGGACAGCATGCCAAATACACATATTTGATACAGATCTGATTGTATGTAAGTGTGAACTTGTGAAATGATGTTTTATTAACAAAGTTTGGGGGGAGTATGTTCAGATAATCTACCCAATCAGCATGAGAGGAGGCATATAAAGCCGACTAACCTCTCTTTCACGACAGTTTTCTATCATCCCTCCTCCACCCCAACTCCTCACTCTCGTGGAGGGGGGGGGGGGATGTGGTCGCTCCGGGTTCGGGCCAGATTTTGAGCGCGGACACCACGCCAAATACGCATATGTTATACTATATCTGATTATATGTATGTGTGAACTTTTGAAGTCTTGTTTACTTGAGCCAAGCGGCCTCATTATTGGCCTATAACTGTCAATGGGTTTTTCAATGGCTCATGCCAATATCGTTACAGAAGAGTGGCCAACAAGTTATATAATACCTGTTTGAGTTCAAAAATCAATAATAACGAGCAAAATGTTCATAACATTTCTACATGACTACAGGGTTTTTCACTACTAGCAGTATTTTTTTTTTCTCTCTTTAGTAGCAGTTCTTCTAAATTGTTTAGATGCTGTGCATAACAATTCATGTTGCTTTCAAATATTGTTCTTCTTAATGCTTTCACCTTTTTGTTGGTACGTTGATAACTATATGCAGTATTCTAACTTTAGTTTCTGTAGCAACCACTGTCAGTCTTTGATCGTCAACAGTATTAATATTTAAATTGATTCATCGGTTAGCATGCTAAGTTGCAGGACGATGAAACTACTGTTGATTGAACCATGCTTCTTGAGATGCAAGAAGATGAAGTGCTGTTTTCTCTGTAGTTTAAGTCTTAGTTAAGATGGCTTTACCCAACCCCCATCCACACCACTGGAGCCTAGAGGATATAATAATGGCTCGGGTGGAAAAGACATGAAGTGATAGAGGGATCCACGCTCCAGTGCTGGAAGAGGGCAGTGTGTGCTGTGAATGAAACGGCTCCTTCATCCTCTTCCTCCTCTCTTCAGATTGCTTCCTTTGTCTGCTGCCAGAGTTGGCGCTTTGCGATAAGGATTCTTTTTGTGCGCAGTGTGATATTTCTGTGCGAATTAATTTCCATTGAGTTGTCCCGAGGGAATGTCCGGAGCTTCTGCAATGTAAGCTTTAGAGGGAGTTGGTTTGTGCAGTTGGCCAGGTTGCCAAGCAGACCGGGCGACAAAGTGTTGGAAACGCTTTCAATGCTTTTGTCTGGGGGGGATAGGCTGCAATTCAGTGGGCAAAATGGTACAATGAGTATTCGGAACTGTGGGTGTGCAATGGTGTTCCTATTCGGATGTTTTGTGCAACCAATTATAAAATTAATGTAAACATGACAGCCACCTGAGATAATGAGGGAAAGGGGTTGTCTGGCTCTTTAGGGGGAGACACTGAATACATTCAGTTTGTCAAATAAACAAGGACATTTTATCAGAGCAGAAAAGAAATAATGCAGAGGTTAATGGCTTAGAGGAGAATTTGCTCCTCTTGCAATTAGATTAGAATAGAATAGAAAATAATAAAATAGAATAGAAGAGAATAATAGATAATCTGAGCTGAACAGTGAAAGAATGTAGTAGGCCTATACAATTTTGTGCAATTACCCAGATGGAAGGAAGTCGACATGAAATGGAAGTTGCGCTAGTCTTTTCTTCCATATTGTGACGTATATCTGAGTGAAATGGCTTCTGGAACAAGATCAAATGTAGGGTGGGGCTTGATTTTTTTTCTGTGGGGAATTGATTGGATGATTGTGGTTTGCTATTGGTGGATCTAATGTGATTGACAGGTTGCTCCACCTTCATCCGAGAAGAGAAGAGATGAGCTGCAAGAGGGAGGGGAAGTTATTCTGATTAAAGATTACGAGGCACATGAATTAAAAAAAAATTATGATGTGCAATATACCATAGAAAAACAAGAATTTTCCAATTTGATTTCATGGTGACTTTAAAGCCTATTTATGAAATGATAACCACAGCAAAGAATGATGTTATGTTTATTATTAAATGTGTGCTGTGAGCATAATTACAGATTTGAATGTAGGTAGGATTGTGGTTGTCAGTGTTCATCAGCTAAAAAAAACAGCTCTGAAAATTGTTTTAATGATATCTTTACTCTGCTGTTTCACATTTGACTGGTGTGTCTATACACATGCAGGTGACTATTACTTAGTAATATGGAGTCAAATCCATGCCACATATATTTGCAAATTAATAAAGTATTGCAAAAGAAAAATCAAGTATAAGGAAAAAAAAATGTTTTGATATGTGTGCATTGGAAAAAAAAAACTATATCACAAGATTACATGTGACTGTAAAGCAGATTAAAAGGATCATTGAAAATCAATTAGTATGTATCGCCACTGTCTTTCCCCCAGTGCCGCCGCTGGATTTTCAGCGCCTCTGCAAAATCATTCCATGATCAGTAATATCACGACATTCACTTACACACCTAAAAACACTGCGACATGGCGACCGGCGGCGCTGCATGCGGTGGCTCTGAATCCACTTGTTGACAAGAAAGGAGGAAAGAGCCACATATAGAAATATTTTCAATTAGGCTAATGTCACGTTGCCATAAGGGCCGTTCACATAGCGCATTTTTTGGAATTTGAAATACTGTTCATGGTTGCATAGGAACGACAGACGCCACGGGAGAGCAAGCGCTTGTGGAATGGAGAAAGCGGTACGAACAGCACTCTCCATGAGGACGAGGAAGTATCACCTACTTCTCATAGTCCTGATAGTTAAATCATATTTAATTTTTCAGATGAGACTACTAAATGATGTTTCACTAAACAAAGTTCGGGAGGAGCACGTTCAAATAATTGATCCAATTATCACATCATTCCAACCAGCTGTCGAAAATCAGTAATCAACATGTCTATCCAATCAGCTTGAGTTGGATACCTATATATACACTCATTTGACTCAAAAATATTTTTCGACAGGTTTTCAGCATCCCTCCACCACCCCGTCTCCTCACACTCGCCTGGTTACTTCTTAAACCAGCAATACGGGAGGAGTACTCTGGGTTCGGGCCAAATATCCGAGCTCGGAGCCCTCTCCCCGGACAGCACGCCAAGTATGCATACCATTTATTCTATCTAACTTATTTGTAAGTGTGAACTCATGAAACTGGTTGGTGAAGAGAAAGGCGGATGGGGACCATGGAGGAGCTGAGGTTAGCAGGCACGTGCAGAGAGGGGGCTTTGTCACTTTGTCACTTACTATATATATATATATATATATATATATATATATATATATATATATATATATATATATATTACTAGTTGTATTATTATTATTATTTTTTTTATTTTTTTCATATTGCTCCTTTCTTACATTTGAGCTCCTGTCCCTGATGAACTCTCTAGTGAAGTAAAATAGGCTATGTGAGCTAGTCACCTTTTAAACTAATGAAAAGTTTAATTTGGATTTTAATGTTCAAAATGTCTACAGAATAAAGTAAACGGAAATACTGGTTACATGATGTATCTAAGTGTTAAAGTGTGTTACAGAAAAAAAAAGATCAGTAGTGCAGGTGAGGGATGAAAGAGACCTCGAGGGAGAGACTCCAAGAGAGCAAGTGAGAGAGGCTGCATTGGTAGGACATGAGCGAGATGACCGAGGACAGGTGAGAGGACAGGACCAAGGAGAGTATACAAGAAAGCAGGAGAGAGAAGCTGTAGTGGTAGGAATACTTCAAAATTATAAAATGAAGGTTTCTGTTTGTGACCAGATCAAGGTACGTGCTGTAATAATCATGCCTTGAATCTGATGATGGTATGTCATATTTGTTTGTCTATATATATATACATATTCCGTAGGTGCATCCCCCCGAACATCCCCCCCAGTCCACATCTTATATACATGAATAAATTATATAAATGAATAAAACATCTGTTCATCTGTTGTGATCGATTGCTGCGTCTGTGAGCTCCGTATAGTTTTCTGATTGAATCTCTATTTACTAGCATTCCTTGCTGTTCTTATTTCCTAAATGTAACTTATTCATCAACATATATTAGATATTGTTTAATATCGCCGATCACATTAATCTGAAATTGCTAGCTTTTATCTAAATCATCATCGGTAGCACAACACGCTAGCAACTCACTAGCCTGTTAACCTGCCATCTGTGCTTGGCTTTTTTTGTCTCTTTTTTTTTCTTGTTCTCGCGCCTTTTACGACTCTTGACATACATATTTGTTTCCCACATATTTAATACATGTATGTAAACATACATGCATGTGATACTGATGCATTGAAATAAGTACATATATGCGTCTTACATATATTTAACATTTACGTGCATATACTGGAAAATATATGGCACACATGAAAACGGCCATTTTTGCTATATTTTGAAATATATGTCTATGTGTTTTATATATATGAATTTTGCATACATGGGCACTGACATTATATATGTAATTTACTTATATTGATTACATTTCTGTATGGGTATGAAAATTAATTTTAATCATGATTCTTTGTTTTACATGTAGTTTCCCCCGATCCCCTCCCCAAAATATATATCATGTATTTTTCGAGGGGGAAACAATCATATATGATGGCATTTTGCAACTTTTGAGACTCTAATCATACTTTTTTGTTTTTCTTGACCCTGTAATTTAGTAACTATAGAGCACATTAACTGTAATTATGCATATATGATGAAATTATTACAGTTTCTTGTCAATCTATATCTATTTTAATGTGAACAATGCGCTGCCACTTTAATTCAGTGTGTTGCAGTACAGCAGAAATAAACTCGGTGCGGAAACGATCGCTGCACTGCTGTATACGCACTGCATCTGGAACGGATTGCCGGACTGCATCCGCTTGCAGTGTGAAAGCTCTAACCTGTTAACATGGGTACGTAAAAGAATACACACCGTATACGCACTGCAAACAGAGTATGTGTGAAACGGGCGTTAGACCATACCATAGTACTGAGACAGCTCTCATTAGAGTCACAACTGATTTGCTCTTATCATCCGATCGTGGTTGTATCTCTCTATTAGTGTGTAACAAGGTTCAGATATTATGGGAAGAAGGAGGCGGGAACCTGTGAACAATTAATAAACTTTACTTTCTTACTAAACTTTCTTACTTTACTTACTAAACTTTGCGGTCACATAATAAAACATAAACAAAACGCAGGCTCAGGCCTGTTCCTCTCTCGACCTCCACTGTCGTCGGCCCTCCTTTTATGCTTCCGCTGCTCTGTGAGAGATATAAGGCCGGTGCGTCGCACAGGTGGCTCTCATCAGTAATCGCACCACCGGCCTCGTGGCGCTCTGTCACGGCCCTCGGCCTCGTCCTGCTCGCCACATAGTGTAACTCAATGTTAGTGCTGCATTTGATTTGCATTGGCTCCCTATTAAACATTTTATATATTTTAAATATTGCTGATTACTTACAAAGCACTACATGGTTTAGCTCCCCAGAACTTGAGCGAGCTCCTAACGCATTATAGTCCGTCACGTCTATTGTGATCTCAAATATCCGGCCAGTTGATAATACCTAGAATATCAAAATCGACTGCTGGCGGTAGATCCTTTTCTTATTTAGAACCAAAGCTTTGGAACAGTCTTCCTAACATTGTCCGGGAAGCAGACACACTCTGTCAGTTTAAATCTAGACTAAAAACATCTCTTTGACCTAGCATACACATAACACATTATAGACTTCTATAATTCAATGTTAGGCTGCATAGTTTAGGTCAGCCGGAACCGGGAACACTTCCCATAAATCCTGATGTACTTGTTCTTACATCATAAGAAGGATGGTGTCTACGCTAATATTAGTTTCTCTGTTTATCCCGAGGTTTACCGCAGTCTGCCAGATCCAGGCCGTATCTGAATCTGATAGTGGACCTGCGCCTGGCCACGACGACAACGCATTCATGAAGTGTCAACTAGTCTCTCCCCTGTGAAGGCCTCCTTCCCTTCCCTTTACCTCTTTACAGATAAAACGTTGTCAGGATAATTCTGGTTCACGTTGCTATGCGGAAGTGATTGAAAAATTCTGTATTATACATTTTTCAAGGCTTGTACCTTGGAACCTATTTCATGGTTTGCATTCTCAAGCCACCAGGCACTATTTTGTGCAAATGAGCGGCCAGAGCGGCGCATTAAGGGTTTTCTGTTAGAACGGAGTCGTGTTAGCGGCCCCTTAGTTAATAACTAATGAACATTGCGATGGAAGTGAATCAATCAAAACTAACTTAGACAATAAGCTGGACAAAAACTTTATTCTAGCGCTGCTGTAAAGTCAAAACAATCTCTGTTACTTTTTCCTATGTAAAGCTGCTTTGAGACAATCTATATTGTTAAAAGCGCTATATAAAGGAAGGTGACTTGACATGAAAAGTTGTGGACTTGGCAAGCTAATTGGCAAAGACTGTCCTTCTAGGCCTGAGGAGGTGTGAGTTGGGGAGAAAATCACAGAGAAAGTTGAGCTGGATCGAATGGCGGTCCGGAAGCTTTCAGAAAGAGCTGGATCTCCAATGATCTCCCTCTATTTTCATTCCTGTCAGCCGTTACTGCTGCAAATGTCAAACTCGATCCGGTCACTCGTTACATGCCAAGGGATTGAGCTATACTATACCAAAGACAAAGATATTTCGGAGAGGACATCATGCTAACAGCATCGGGAGACAAGCACTGGCTGGGTTTTAGTGAAATGTGGAGGATGTTATTTCCACTGTGTTGTCTGGCAATATCAAACCTATTGTTACAGATTTTTAAAGGAAAAGCTCATCCAAAAATGTGTCATTATTTATTCATCCTCAAATCATTCCAAATCCACATGACTTTTTTTGTGACGCACATTATAGTACATTTTAAAGAATAGTAATGCTGTTATTTTAATTTAGGGCTGCACAATATTATGAATAATCTACCATTGCGATATTTTTTTTTTCAATATACATTGCATTATAAAAAAAAATAAGGATTTTAACTAGACTGAAAAAAAAAAATCTAAAATATTTGGTGTGATTTTTGTTAGAGTGTTTCTGAATTAAAAAAAAAAAAAAAAAATTTTTAGTCTGAAGATTTTTTAGGGGTGAAAAGTAACATGGTGAAAAATATTCACAATTGGGTATAGTCTTTGCAAGAACAAAAAAAAAACTCTTGAGTTTTCAGTATTGTTATACAATAATAATAATAGTGTTTATTATGATGATTTGCATTGAGTTTATTATTACATTATTGTCACGAGCTGGTTGAGGGAGAGTAAATCATAACAGAATTTTCTATTTTGGCTGAATTATTCTTGATATTTGTCATATACTTGATATCTTTTGTGGCATGTAATATCATACAAGTATAGAAGCCAAATTAGTGATTGATTTCTTTGAACGCACTGTTCATAAACGGCTTTGCTACTTTAGTAGGATGGTGATTTTATAGTGATTGACTACATTTTTCCTGTGCCGTCAGTATGAGGATTTAATAGGGTTTTTTATGGGCTCATTTGTAAGCCGTTATACCTGTGATTTCACCCACCGCTTAAGACTGCAGTGCGCTCTGAAAGCGGCACGTCGAATAATCTTCAGAGTCAGGAAATGACAGCTTCATCCTGTGAGTCGTCTTCTCACCCCGTCTGTGGGCCCTGCTGGAAAAAGACCAGCTTCACACACACACACACACACACACACAGACACACACACAGACACACACACAGACACACACACAGACACACACACAGACACACACACACACACACACACACACACACACACACACACACACACACACACACACACACACACACACACACACACACACACACACACAGCTTTGTTTTTGTGATTTCTGAGGACATTCCATAGGCGTAATGTTTTTTTTATACTGGACAAACTGTATATTCTATCCCCTTACACTGCCCCTATCCCTAAACCTACCCATCACAGGAGACATTCTGCATTTTTACATTTTTTATAAAACACTGCTTAGTATGTTTTTAAAGCCATTTGAAATATGAGGACTCATGAAATGTCCTCATAAATCACGTTCAAGTTGTAATACTAGTGTAATACCCATGTCATTATACACATTTGTGTCCTCACAAATCACAAAAACAAACACACACACACACACACACACACACACACACACGAGTGAAAATGACACAGCTAGAGCCGTCCACACTCGCTGCTTTGTGTGAAGCTGCACCAGATTGTTTTTATTTCAGCATTTCCTCCTGCACTCCGTGTGAGGTTTATACCTTTCTACAGTTACTTCACAATCTCAATGTGAGTTGACATTGGGTTTCACAGTTGCAGTTATAGGCCAGACGTGTCTAACACGTCCATGGCTTGATTTGTTATTTGTGGATGCCATTTATGTGCGGGATAACAGTTTCTGATGTGATTATGTGTGGGTGAACACTGAACATTGATCTGAGAACACTGAAGTGTTGTTCTTGAGCAAACTAGGTCTACATTGACACTGAAGAAATGCAAGGTCTTTGGAGGTTATTTTGGAGTTGCAGTCAAATGCAAATCAAGCACAGGTTTTGCCTTATTCAAACACACTGAAAAGCTTTTGTTGTTTACATAAATGTTTCAATGACTAATGACAGATGTTAATTTTATTGTCATTAACATCAACAGAATCTACCCGTATCCCACCTCAATAGCAGAACAAGTGTTCTGCAATACAATATGAACACAATAAGTACATTGATACACTTTACAATAAGGTTCATTATTTAACATTAGTTATTGTATTAACTAACATTAACTAATGATGAGCAATACTTTTGTTACTGTATTTGTTAATCTTTGTTAATGTTAGTTAATTAAAAATACAACTGTTCATTGTTTGTTCATGTTAGTTCACAGTGCATTAACTAATGTTAACAAATACAACCTTTGATTTTAATAACGTATTAGTAAATGGTGAAATGAATATTAACTAAGATTAATAAATGCTGCAGAAGTATTTATCATTCTTAGTTCATATTAGCTTAGTTAACTAATGTTATCTAATGAACCTTATTGTAAAGTGTTATTATTATTATTATTATTATTATTATTATTATTATTATTATTATTATTATTATTATTATTATTATTATTATTATTATTATTATTATTATTAAGTAAATGGTAGGTAAAGACAGCTAATATAAAGTGTGACCATATTTTGCAAGTGCTTAAACAACATCAGATATATGATATAGATGACACATGGAATAAACACATCAGTATTATAGTTATAATACTGTACCAATGAATTTTGTGCCAATGCCAAATATATATATATTTTTTATCTTTCCTTTTCAAAGGTGATATAGCTATTCTAACTGTGCATGATTATGTATTGTATAATTAGTTGCACTTTATTATTTGTATTTAGCGTCGCTTTTTTCCTGCTGTCCTTGATCTTGGCTAGACCTGTGAACCATTATTTTGGGGTGGCAACCCACCAATTGAGAATAACTGAATTAGATAAAATTACAGAAATGTTCCAATTATGTATAATTATGTCCATTTTTTTTCCCTATTATATTCCCTATGAACACCTGCACAAAATTCCTTTAGTCCTTTTTACAAGCAGCATGCGGACAGTTGGGGAATGCTAATCACTGCTTTTTATAATGTTTTTTTTTTCTCAGGGATTTGATCAAAACATAAAGATGAAAACCTGAATCGAAAGCTCCTGAAATCATCCAAATGTTGATAAAACATTGAAATTTTAGCTTTGACTGGATGATTGAGGAGCTTTCGATTCAGGTTTTCATCCCCCCCAAAAAAAAAACATTATGCAAAATGATAATTAAAGTCAATTTACATAATCCTTATGCATTTCATTTGAGTCAGATTTGTATATCCCCACTTATACCTTTCAGAAGATGACATTGGAACAAAAAAATGCAAACTTCGATATCAATTAATGCATCTTTTTTTGCTTAAACAGTTATTTTTTGCTTAAACATCAACTAAACCAGTGTTGTGTGACTTCTAACATCCATTTCTCTGTGAAACTTGAGATTTCCACAGTTTCTAAATTGGAAGTCTAACATCAAGTGTTGTTTCTTTGTTGCCATTTTTCAAGTATGAAGCTGTAAATTCTGGATGTCTGTGTTTAATGTAATGCAGCATTAACCCTCAGACTGGTTATTTATGCCGTATAATTTTGCGTAGATAATATCAGGATTTAAGCATAATTTGCTCCATTTCCATTTAGTTTGCACCAAATCTGGAGAAAATGGAATTGATTATTCACAATGTCAGTTTTTGTTCTGTGAATAGTGCATACCATCCCTTCTAAGTGCTTTTCATATCTCACAATGAATGACAAAACTCAACAATGACAATTTTGATGTGTTTTCAGGCCTGCATATACCGTGCATCAGCTAGAGATGACATGCTGTGGGTATTAGCAGACGTCCAACTAGATGTCATTGACATAATGGAATTTAGATAGCAGATTTGCTATGCTATAAATCAACTTCAATCCGCCCCGCTATTCAAACAGCACTGAGGAAAAATACACAAGTTTGGCCTCAACAATAGCCGAGCTCAAAGACTAACACTAGACGCTGCCCATCACATGTTTGCATATTGGCATTTGAATGTATTTGTTTAAAGTCACTTTTACTCACAGAATGTTAAACATAGGAAAGGGATGTTTATCTGCGAGAGTCGATCGCCATCTGGGGTACCATTGTTACAATTTATTTTGCGGTCTGTTTCTGTTTTAAAATGCATTCTCGGAAAAGCAAGTTTATGTTTTCTCATTTGTTTTTGTTTGACGGCTTGATTTTTCCCCCCCCCCCGTCTGTTCTAAATAATAATGTACCATAGATTTCAGCTAGAGATGGAAATCTTAAAGGCCCCCTGAAATCAAAATTTAAGTTGTTTAGCTTTTAGTATGAATATGTTAGCCTTAAGGTTATGAATAAGCTGGTGTGTTCCAAAACAATGACACAATTTGCATTTAGGAGATATAAGCATTCAAAACTCACTTCCGCTGATCAGGGATTTTTACGACATCACCGCAGACTTCTCATCACATCTTCTGTCCAATCAAATGCTCTCTAGAATCTAAAGCTCCGCCTCCTATCCTATACACACCACCTGGCCAAAGCGACCATTGACATGTCACAGAGCAATATGGGTTTGAGATGTGTGTTCGGTTACCCGAACACTCAAGTTTTATTTAATTTCCTAATGTACGTTGGTTAAGAATGAAATGGCTGGAAGTTATTCACACCTCCGCTATTGAATCCAACGTATCATCAGCGCTCGGATTCACTTCCATGGTGCTGACAAGTACGACTTGCAGTCTGTGAGGTAAACTAAACGCTACTGGCTATTTGAAAAGGAGGAGGAGCCATTCAATATGTCCCGCCTTAGCTTCCCGTTTTAGTGGAAATTACGTCAATGCATCATACAAAGCTGCACGTTCCAAGGCACTTCAGTGGGCCTTTAAAGGCATTTAGTGATTCTCACATTCCAATTAGGCCTAATTAGTCAATAAGTTTTCTGATCAATTCAGTGAGTTTGATTCACCAAAAATAACAAGCTTACAAGATTTATTCATTCATGAGTTAGGCTTAAATTGTTTTGATTGTAGCCTAGTAAAGAAATGTATTTATTATTTAATGCCTACGTTTATCTAATGCCTATCTCGTGGTGATTCGTAAACTGCAATTAGCATCGGGACGCAATAATCGATTGTTTTATCAATGTATAGTGTGTTATAGTGGACGACAACAGACTGCGACACTTCACGTCACGATAAACAGACTAGCATGTTTAATTTTTCCGGTCCTCCACGATGGGTTCTGTCACATCTGTGACATTGACCAATAGGAGAACAGAAGCTCTTGATGAACCGAGTGAGAGACGGTATTATTGGTGTTGCTTGGTGGAATTATGCAGTGGAGGAAAGGTTCATTAAGCTACTATATATGAACAATACACCTGCCTTTATGATGTTTCTTCAAGGGACGACCATGGCAGAGTGAAAAAACATAAACGCTGGCGAACGATAGTGGAGGCACTTCAGAAAATGGGTGAATGTTGGAATTAGCATTAAGCTAACGCGCCACTTTGTTAGCCATTGTTTGTTTACTCTCTTGTTTCCAGAAGTCAGTCGCTAGTTCTCGATGACATCACGCATGTCGTTAAACATGGCAAGTGATGATTGGTTGGGCAGGAATGTGTAGTCTGACATGTTTTTGTCAATGACATGACAAGAATTTTAGGAGTCAAAATCTCATAACCTGACACAGTGACTATCATAACAGACAAAAAATATTGTGTAGTCTGAACCCAGCTGAAGATGTTTATTTATTGTCTTATTATTTGGCGTTGCCCAGTCTTTCTCACAAACATTTAAACATTCAATTAATTTTGTTAGCTACACATCAACAAAAATGTCTTTTTTTTGTGGTAATACTGATTCAGTAGCATAGTAGAAGCAGTGTCACTGAATTGTAATGCAAATCAGATGTTTCCAGTATTTAAAAAGGAAGGATTTCAGCTGAATTTTATCCTTGTGAAAAAAGGGACACCTAATTGTATTAAATGTGCACTTGTAGTGTACTTCAAATCTTAAAAACAAAACTGCACTTTGATATTATTTGTACATTAATATTATACAGGCAATTTAATGATACAGGCAACCTAAGTGTACTTGATACATTACACTTTCATGACCCTGATTCTTAACACACTTTTAAAAAGTGCACTTTGTGATGATGTTAAATTAAAAGTTTTACTTTAAAGTACATTTTTACACATTGTTGTGTAGTACTTTAAAGCATTACCCTTACTTTGATGACATTAGAGGTAATTATGAAATTACAAACAGTATAAAAACGTACTTATAGTTGACCCAAAAATTACAAATCTTTCAAATATATATTTTGAAGAATGTCAGTAACCAGACAATTGGTGGACCCCATTGACTTCCATAGTAGGGGGAAAAATACTACAGAAGTCAGTGGGGTCCATCAACTATCTGGTTACCCACATTGTTCAAAATATCTTCCTTTGTGTTCAACAAGAGAAAGAAACTCCAGGTTTGGACCAACTTGAGGCTGAGTAATTGATAACAGAATTGTCATTGTTTAGTGAACTATCCCTTTAAGTCCTGCTTAAGTGGTCAAAATCATTCTACAGCTTAGCTGATTGCACTTAATATACATTTAAACTATAGTACATTTGCATTTAATTACAATTACGTTTCTGAAAGCATTGCATTCAGTTTGCACTTTGCACTGTAATTAGACTCTTTTTATAGTATGCTAAAGTGTACTTCTTTTTCACAAGGCTAGTGTTGCATTCTGATGTGTTATAAAAAGAATAATTGAGCACATACAATTAAGCAACAGATAATCCATTCTAACATTTAGCTCAATTCGCCCTTTATTAAATGCATGTCAAACACTCAACTTCCTGTTGTAATTAGCATCAAATCTATTTGTCAGGGCATTTATCAACCGCTTTCATCGTAATGTTCTCCAACCAATTAGCTTTCGTTAACTTACTCTGGCTTGTATCTTACAGTGAGCATCATGGTTTCAATTATAGGACATGTCTGCTATCAAAGCTAGTTTTTTTTTTCTTTCTCTCTGGTATATAAAGCCTTATTAATCAACACTTCTTGTCTCAAAATGTCTATCTTTTAAAGGCGCTTATACTGAGATCCTTGCCGGCTTGTTAATTGCCAGGCGCACCACTGTTTGCTGCATATTAATTACCTATTAGCCTTTTGCGCGACGCATTACGACTTTGGATAGACTCCCTGCCACTGTTAGCAGCGATGATCCCTGCATTATCAATGAGGCGCTGTAGTCAAGCATGCTGGAATCAAATCGCATTTGAGACGCAGCCAGGCCAAAGTGCACTGGAGTGATTTAGGAATTTTATGCCCACCGTTTTGCTTGGATGGGTTGTGAGATATTATTTAGCATCTGTCATTGTTTGGTGGGTGTTTGTTTGGGTTAGATGTGGTGGGTGTTGTAGGATTTGGGTAATGTGAATGTTTGGAGGTGGTTAGCAGCTGTAGGGATGATGTAATGAAGCGGATCTCAATTGGCTTGGTATGGTGTGATATTTGTTGCTGTATACATTGAGGGTTGATGTTTTTGAAAAGCATGCACTGAGGAATAATGCTCAATAAGAGAGGAATGTGCAATGTACAAAAAGTGTAGCCCCAACTGTGCAATGTCATTGGTTCAATGACATATTCCACTTAACTGTTTATTTAACATTTAATATTGCTTATTTGCTGTGATTGAGTCATATTACAATTAAATCTCACTGATTTTTTTTTTTTTTTTTTGTAGTTTACCAGGTGGCTTTTTCATATGAATTTGTACACTGTAAAAAGTAATCAGTTGACTTAACTTACAAAAAATTTGATGAAACCAATTAAATATTAAGTAAATAAACTTCATGCTTATTTACTTCATTAATTTTACTAAATTGTTTTAAGTAAGTGAACTTAACACATTTTACAGTGTACGAAAATGTATGATTTTTAGAAAAAAGTAAGCTGGTTGTAAACAGATCGTACAAAAACATATGAATTAGACTTTACAAATTAGTTTGAATAATCCACCAATTAGCCAAAACATAAAACAGTTATGATTGCCATGAGAGGGAGTTGCATATTCCATGTTCATGAAAATTGCTTGGTTAAAACATTTCAGCCAAGTTAATAAGTGAATGAATGGCAACAATGAAGCCATTTTTCTAGTTTCACAGGTAAAACACAGATTTGCTGTGACATATTTCACTCTCTTGTGTTGGAGAGACACGGAGGTGATGATTGAGTTACCACCCAGCTGAAGAGTGAAGTGCGCGCGTGTGTGTGTGTGTGTGTGTGTGTGTGTGTGTCAGAATTGAAAGAGCCTGGTGACAGTGATAAATCGAGCTTGTGAGCAGGTCTCACAAAAGACTAAGCCATTGAGAGGTGATAAACAGGACGGCTGACTATCAGGTGTGTGTGAGAATATACATTTTTTGCACAGTATTAAAATCATTACGTCTATGAAATTTCCTCATAATGATAGGTGCACCAACGTGTATGTGTGTGTGTGTTCACAGGTGCTTGTTGGCTAAAAATCTGTGCCAAGAATCTATTCTCAAAGATATCTGGGTCAATTCAGAACAGCTCATCATAAAACATACTCCCAATGGTCAATCAGTACAGTATCTGATTCTGAACTGTCTGTGTTGTATATTATAATTAGTGAACATCAATTATTTATTTATTTAATAATTACTTTGTTTTTCATTTTGTATAGATTAAATTCCAATTACTTATTTTAGTGTTTTTTTTGATGATAGTAATGTTAATTCTATATTTTTTTAGTGAATTAAATCAGGTTAAAGATTCTAAAAATTAATCAAATCTGAACACTAAATTATTATTATTTTTTGTTTTAATATAAATTAATTTTGATAAGGATAATTTAGTGTTCCTATCCTAAAAAATGTTCTGCCACTTCCAAGGCTGGTAGTTTTTACAAATGTGCAGATTTACAGACTCATATGCTTTGTTCTGTTAATGTAATATTTTGGTCCCACTTTATATTAAGTCGTTTTAAGTACTATATACTTACATCGAACAATAAGTACAATGTACTTATTGTATTCATGTTCTATTGTAAACCACTTTTGCTGCTATTGAGGTGTGATACGGGTAAGGTTAGGGGCTGGTGTGATGGTATGGGTAGGTTTAAGGGTGGATTAAGGTGTAAGGGAAGGGTCAACTGTGTAATTACAAATGTAAATACATAAAGTAATTACAGCTGTAATTACATGCAAGTATTTTCAAAATATAACTTCAATGTAAAAACATGTACACAATAAGTCCATTGTATCAAATTATTAATTTCAATTTAAATACATAGTACTTAAAGCCACTTAATATAAAGTGGGACCAATATTTTTTTCATGCTTTAGTTATCAATGTGCTATAAGCTCCATTTCACACGATTGATGATAAACCTTTTTTTTTTTTTTTGCGGTTAAATGATAATTAAAATGTGCATTTGTGTGTGTGTGTACCTGTGTACCTGTGTATTTACAGTATACATACAGTGTATTTATTTTATTTATTTATTTATTTATGCCTAACTATAGAAATCTGTGTGAAAACTGCAAATGATAATGCTCAAATCATGCCTAGTTCTGACCTAGATGCATTCTTTTAATTCAGATATTGTATTATCAACCATATAATGTTTCTGTTATACCGAGTGACATCTGGGAATGCTTTAATTTCTGCTTTGTTATTCTCTCGCTATTGTTAACAGGGTTGCCATGAATGCTCAAAACAAATCAATAAAGCCATGGTGTGATAAAAATATGATTAAATGTTCAGTTTACAAATCAATACAAAGACATCGAAATGCTTTCAGTCCTAGATATCTATGCCAAATCAATAAGTAGAATGAAATCAGCAAAAAAAAATCAATAAATGGCCTGTATGATGGAAGATTTCAGTATTGTGTTTCCTGGTCTGATGTTGCATGACAAGAGAAAAAAATTCTGTCCTGCTAAATCAGTCGGTGACTGACTTTAAAAAGCCCTGCATGGTTTACAAAGGGAAAAGGTCTTTGGGAAAATAATAAATACATAAAATAAGACTACCAAATCCTTCATTTTGGAGCTATTGGATTATAGCTTGAAGCACTTTAGTAAACAGAATGCATTTTTTTTTCTAATCTTCAAGGAGGCATCTGCTCGGCTCATGAAACAATTTAATGAAATATGCATTTTTAGATATTTTTAAATATCAGTTCTGTGCTGGTATGAGCCCAGCATGTCATAACAGATATATACTTGTCTGGTGACTTCATTATGTAGATAAACTGTTGAATAATCTTGTCGCCTGAGCTGCTCATTTAATAAAGACATGTGTGGCCGATGGACCCGAGTGTAATGCAATCAAAGCTTCCTACAAGCTCCATTAGTGCAGCCCAGCACCAATCCTTTATTTAATCAAAACTTGTTTCGTTTCCATTAACACAGGCTTTTATATCATAAAGCTGCATGACATTTGTGGGGATTATGCAGCGTGGATTTGAGTGAAGTGTGGAAAAATGCATTTTGCCATGTCGTGATCTATATCTGTCAAATTGCCATCTCTTCTAAGTGGATCACGGTCAGATGACAAAATGTTTAAATGAAGTAGCTGAATCGACAGGCTGAATGTAATTCCCTAGCATCATTACTCCAGTCTTCAGTGTCACATGATCCTTCAGAAATCATTCTAATATGATGATTTGCCCACCTATGTCCCTACCAAATAGGACCAGTTGCATTTGGTGCCATGACCCGGATTGGAGTGAGGTTTAGAGGGTTAAGTGTAACGGAGGCCAGCTAGTAAGAGCTGTGCGAGTAAACCTCACTCTTTTGGCCACAAAAGATGCAACTAGAGACTGCGGTCTTTAGTGTGCCCGCTTCACATCCCGGAGACGCCGGTTCGAATCCCGCTTGGACATTTCATGTCCTGCGCCACGTTGTTTAAATAGCAAATGCATTTGCGCCCATTTGTGCGCCCATGGGCTGCTCATCTGAAAACCAGGTGTGTTCAGGCACATTGTTGGCACGTTGCTATTTTGAGGCAACTGAAATGGACTTGGCCATTGACCAACTGAAACCTGGTCTAAAGTCAATGGCGCAGTATTGTTTTTGTTATTTAAAGAGAGCATTTCTAATATGTGCCTATAGGTGGCTCCACAACGCGTGTACACTCTGCTTATTACACACACAGGGACGCGCAGCAGCTAACAAACATTCCAAATATTAAAAATAAAAGAATTGCAATGTAAAATATTAATATTGTATACACAAAGATATGGTGGAATCCGGCTTGTCCCGTAGATGGTCTCTGTTTAACCTCGCACGTGAGCACATCCGTTTTTTCGCTAGAGAAGCGTTCAGTTTTTCCGCTTGCAAATTCCACCATGTAAATGGCACGATCCGCCATGGCACAAGGGCAACTGGCTTTTAAGGGAATGGGAGATGAGAGTCTGATTGGTTTATTTCACGTTACGCCCAAAACACACCCATTACTCCTTAAGAGAATAGGGACAATCCTTTTAGACCATGCGCCAGGTGCGCCGACCATTTTTCTCGTCATTAAACCAGCAAAAGTGGATTCAGACACGCCCTAAGTGCACTTGCGCTTTAGACCATGCGCTTAGATTGTTAAAATAGCGCCCTTAAGCCCTATTCGCACGGGATAACTATTACCTGGTGACCTCTAGTCATTTGTAATTATTAGGGAGTTTGTCTAAGATCTTAATATCGTGCGAATGGGCCATGGCTGTAATTTGTAAAGTAAAAATTCCCCCGCAAATTACCTACTATATCTCGCAGAAGACAGAGGTCCTGTGATAATATTATTCCCATGTGAATTGGCATCTCTGTGATTTGGCCAGATCGTATATAATCTTTTCAAGGTTTTTGTTTCATGTGCGCCTTTTTATCCATCTTTCGCGAAGAATGGAGGCTGTTTTGGAGTGTTTCGATAGTATTTTGGGTGCTGGGTCATATCGCTATACATTACACAATTTGCAGAAAGTGAAAGCTGAAAATCATCAGAAGAGCAAAAATAAAAAGAATGATTAGATGGAGATGAATGACATGTATAGCAGCATGCGGTAAGGAACTTTATTCTGTTTATGTCATAATATATCATATAGCTAGACCTATAACGAAAAGACATTTCCAAGCAATAGACTATTGACGTCATATCCGGGAGATAATTCAGTCAAGTTGAGTAAAATCACAGGCTTCGGTTATCCCGTGCGAATGCGGCACATGAAATTCAGATGTGGGGGGGTAATTTCTAAATCACACGAGGTCCCCAGATAGTACTAATTCCGTGCGAATAGGGCTTTAGAGTCAGTTATGGTTAGCAGAGCTCTGAAAGAACTGTAGGCCAAGTATGGTGATTTTAAAGGGATAGTTCACCTAAAAATTTAAATTCTGCCATTTGCTCACCCTCATTTCATTCCAAACCTGTATGTATATTTCTCCTCTGTGGAACACAATTTTTCACCATACTAACCAAAAACAAGCAATCCATTTAGCTCATGCGAGGGTAGTCTCGTCTAAATGCTGCCAATGGGGCAAAGATGATCTATTTACAGCCTCAGACAGGCGGCTACAGTTGAGCAAATCTTGTCTGGAGGCCATTGCGTTGGCACTGAAAAAGATGGATATGCAAGTCATGCAGAAGAAAAAAGTCATGAGTTCGTTTTACCGTGCTTTTAAATCAGGCGATTTGGCAACAGATGAAGAGGAAATGATCACTGATAAATAGGGACAATTTGGCTAAAGAATATTATACCATCCCAATGTACAAATTACAATACGTGATTCTTTTTCAAAAATAAAGTGGCTGTACCTGTATATTTACATGATTTTATCATTGTCATTTTATCTAAAATACTTGATAGTTACTCTGCAAAGCTAGAATTAGAATTTGACATCCGATCAGAATCCATCCGACTTTGACAAGCTTTAGCATTTAAAGTGGCAGGAGACAAAATTGCAGTGCATGCTTATAATAAATAATAAATTATCGTTCATTTGGTTTGGACACTAAGGGCCAGATTTACTAAACAGGGCAAATTAGCATGAGAACTCAATTCCAAAAAAGCGCTGATGGGAGTATGAAGTTCTGCTCTTGATCTGCTGACGACTGTCAAATGAAAGAACACAGACGCAACTGGATCATTTCCATAATGACAAACGCAATCTACCAATGAGAGTCTGGTTTAAAACATGCTTCTTTTGGGGGTGGTAAATAATGGTGTAAACACCAGTAAAATGACGAGCGCAAACCTTAGTAAATCACCTTGCATGATTCATTTAAATACTCTCTGCCTATAAATGTTGCGTCTGAAAAGGAAACTCCTACAAATGCATTATGCAATAAGTTCGCCACAAAAATAACCCTGTCCACGCCTTTTCAGTGATAATTGTGTGTCTTTAGTAAATCCTGTCAGTCGTTTTTTTAATGCCAAAAGAGGGTTTGTGCTTTCGCAAGCAGTTAGAAAATCTGGTAAAATGTTATATAGTTATAGTAATTGTTCTTTGTGTGAATGGGCCTTAAAGCAATAGTGGTTGGCAGATATTTATAGGGCACATTTATTGAAAAACATTATTATTATTTTTTTTTTAAGTTTGATTTACTATGTAGACTTGCTTTGCCCATCCGGATGAATGACACAAGAATGCGGAGTTTAGCCAATCATAAAAGAGATTATTTATAGAAGTTTTAAAATAGATGTAAAACCTCATTTGCAACTTATTTACTTCAGTAATCTGTCACATTTTTAAGTAAAACAGCTTATTCAATAAGGGAAAAAAACTAGTCAGGATGTTATCCTTTTAAAAAGGATCAGATCGTGATGGAATGCATATTTCAAAAAGTAAATAGGCTCAATTTTGATTTCATATTGACATTTAAGGCAAAGTAGCAAAACTACAACTTGTTTTTGGTGCATATATACGCCATAAGTGGACTTCAGGGAAAAGCATAACATACTACAGAAGCACTGAATATGGCCCATTAATAATAGTTAGATGCTGAATGATATTATACATCGTATTATTCCACATTAGCTGCCGGTTTCAGCTGGGCTTGTTCTCGCAGTGGCTCAGAGTTGGGTTGAATTCACAGCGCACCTCTGCTGTCTGCCTCTTAATGCACACCAGGGAGGCTTTAATTAATGTCTTTGTGTGCACTTTGGACTGCCGAGGCCATTGATAATCTATCTCTCTCTCTCTCCATGGCAATACATTATCTAAATGCATTTTGCGCTGACAGGGTGTCTGCTGTGCATAAGCACCTGTCCTGAATTGAGAAGTATTTGAGTAGTTGCAAAAAAAACAGATATACTGATTCCATTTGTCGGTGTGATATTGTAAATTGTTGTTTAATGCTTTCAGAGCATGTTTTTGTGAAAATTGTGGAGTTTGAATGAGGGAATGTTTGAAGATTTATACTATGGCTGTCAACGTTAATGCGTAGCAGTTCAATTAAAATCCTGAACACTGTTTGTTCAAAGCATCAGCTCTCTATTGAAATAAACACCTGCTCTCTTTAATGAAGCTGTTGAATGTTTGACTTTAATGACTAAATTTTCTCATCCGCCCTGAACAAGCAGTACAAAGGCGGCGATCAATCGCATTAGTAATGTAATCGCCTCTGTATTGTGCTTGATATCTCTGCAGTCTGTAAGCCGGGCTTTTACCGATCAGCTCTTCAGACCAAAAGCTGCAGTAAATGTCCTCCCAGAAGTTTCACCAAGGTGGAGGCTTCCACCTCCTGTCAATGTGAGCAGGGATACTACAGGACCGAATCGGACCCGGTCAATATGGCCTGCACAAGTAAGTGCCACCTCCGTTATGTGTACCATATTTTGTATAATGTCTGTAATTTAGTCGTGATACTGTTTCATCTTGCAGAGCCCCCTTCCGCCCCACGAAACGCCATCTCCAACGTGAACGAGACCAGCGTCTTCTTGGAGTGGACCGCCCCGGAAGAAACAGGCGGACGGAAAGATGTGCGATACAATATCCTGTGTAGTAAGATCAGCACAGATTCGGGCCACTATGAGCCTTGTGGAAGCCACGTGCGATTCCTCCCCCAGCGGACTGGTCTGAGGAACACCTCCGTCATGGTCGTGGATCTCCAAGCTCACACCAACTACACCTTTGAGGTGGAGGCTGTGAACGGGGTGTCGGAACTAACTGCCCCTTTGCGCCAGTATGTCTCGCTGAATGTCACCACCAACCAAGCTGGTGAGTAGATTCGTCCCTCTGGAATTGTTCCCATTACATGCTTAAGCCTTACATGACAGAGTTCATACTGTCTGCTAGAGCTTAAAACAGCATTTGCAATCCAGTTAACTTGTGCAGTGGGACATATATCTTAGTAAAACAAAATTTGTTGCTTGGGATATGTTTGATCCTTAAACGCAAAACATGATCAGGAAAGCCATCTAACGTTGACAAAGTGGACAAATTGGAACTGAGTGGTGTATATATAAGGGGAATGAAACTAAGGTATAACTAGGTATATACATAGGGATAGGGATCGTTGATTTGGCCTAAAATCCATATTGCGATATACATTGCAGCCTCTTGCGATAACGATATATTACAATATATAAATTATAATAGAACAGGTTAGATAGACCATAAGGAAAGCCAAACTGCTACATGTATATTTTTTTTTTAAAGAAACGTACGTAGTTTTGAGAACATTTATTATGCACAACTGTAATTATACAACATAATGTTGCAGATAAATACAATTCAAGTACACAAGCTGCAGAAACTTTAACAAAGAAAAAGTAAAGTATTGGGTTTCTTTCCTTTAGTGCACGCCTGTTTCACACGTACTCTGTGTGTAGTGCATATGCAGTGCGTGTTGCGGTGGTGTGCGGTGCAGGAGCAGCACGCGCTGTGCTTTCACATATGCTGCGTTTGCAGTGCGCAACTGATCTGCGGCTTTGCGACAAACACAACAATTATCCTCTATTTTTTATTTCAAATCACTTTTTTTATTATAAGTGTTTTTTATAAAATAATATAAAAGTTTCAGCATTGCGATTCTATTTGTACACAGACAGTAGGCTAGTAATACATCTACACTCTTTCACAAGACTTAATACACAAACTTATTACTTCTTCTATATAGATTTACAGGTCCTTCTCAAAAAATTAGCATATGTTGATAAAGTTCATTATTTTCCATAATGTAATGATAAAAATTTAACTTTCATATATTTTAGATTCATTGCACACCAACTGAAATATTTCAGGTCTTTTATTGTTTTAATACTGATGATTTTGGCATACAGCTCATGAAAACCCAAAATTCCTATCTCAAAAAATTAGCATATCATGAAAAGGGTCTCTAAACGAGCTATTAACCTAATCATCTGAATCAACTAATTAAATCTAAACACCTGCAAAAGATTCCTGAGGCTTTAAAAACTCCCAGCCTGTTTCATTACTCAAAACCGCAATCATGGGTAAGACTGCCGACCTGACTGCTGTCCAGAAGGCCATCATTGACACCCTCAAGCAAGAGGGTAAGACACAGAAAGAAATTTCTGAACAAATAGGCTGTTCCCAGAGTGCTGTATCAAGGCACCTCAGTGGGAAGTCTGTGGGAAGGAAAAAGTGTGGCAAAAAACGCTGCACAACGAGAAGAGGTGACCGGACCCTGATGAAGATTGTGGAGAAGGACCGATTCCAGACCTTGGGGGACCTGCGGAAGCAGTGGACCGAGTCTGGAGTAGAAACATCCAGAGCCACCATCCACAGGTGTGTGCAGGAAATGGGCTACAGGTGCCGCATTCCCTAGGTCAAGCAACTTTTGAACCAGAAACAGCGGCAGAAGCGCCTGACCCGGGCTACAGAGGAGCAGCACTGGACTGTTGCTCAGTGATCCAAAGTACTTTTTTCGGAGGAAAGCAAATTTTGCATGTCATTCGGAAATCAAGGTGCCAGACTCTGGAGGAAGACTGGGGAGAAGGAAATGCCAAAATGCCTGAAGTCCAGTGTCAAGTACCCACAGTCAGTGATGGTCTGGGGTGCCATGTCAGCTGCTGGTGTTGGTCCACTGTGTTTTATCAAGGGCAGGGTCAATGCAGCTAGCTATCAGGAGATTTTGGAGCACTTCATGCTTCCATCTGCTGAAAAGCTTTATGGAGATGAAGATTTCATTTTTCAGCACGACCTGGCACCTGCTCACAGTGCCAAAACCACTGGTAAATGGTTTACTGACTATGGTATTACTGTGCTCAATTGGCCTGCCAACTCTCCTGACCTGAACCCCAGAGAGAATCTGTGGGATATTGTGAAGAGAAAGTTGAGAGACACAAGACCCAACACTCTGGATGAGCTTAAGGCCGCTATCGAAGCATCCTGGGCCTCCATAACACCTCAGCAGTGCCACAGGCTGATTGCCTCCATGCAACACGGCATTGAAGCAGTCATTTATGCAAAAGGATTCCCGCCCAAATAAAAAGGATTATTGAGTGCATAACTGAACATAATTATTTATTTATTATTAAAAACACTTCTTTTATTGGTCGGATGAAATATGCAATTTTTTTGAGATGGGAATTTTGGGTTTTCATGAGCTGTATGCCAAAATCATCAGTATTAAAACAATAAAATACCTGAAATATTTCAGCTGGTGTGCAATGAATCTAAAATATATGAAAGTTTAATTTGTATCATTACATTATGGAAAATAATGAACTTTATCACAATATGCAAATTTTTTCAGAAGGACCTGTATATATTAAGTTGCTCAAGCAAGTGGCAAAACATTTATACATTTATTTTAAGATTTAACACAATTGACAAAAGCAGCTCTCTCATACCATTTCTTTTGCATTTAAATCTTTTTTACACAAAATATTGTGGTCTCCAAACACTTGTTTTTCTACCTCCACGAAGAGTGGATCCATCATGTCACGTATGTCACCCCGAGCTTAAAGTTAAAAAGAAAATGACTATGAAGAATAGTAGTATAATTTAATTAAATGCATTTAAGGAGAGATAACTATTTTTTCATATCAATCCGCGTTCATTTTGACCCTGAACCATGCGCTGTCACTTTAATTCAGCGCGTGCAGCACAGCAGAAATAGACCGGACCAAATCCGAACCCAAGTCCAAAAAATGGATGTTGCACCGGTCTTTTTCACCAGCTCCTCCGTTTCGCTTTCAGCCATGTTTACTCAGGATGACGAATACAATGATGCGTTGCAGCCGGTTGCAGCTCGTGGCTCTTTTTGCGGGTACTCGCGGGTAGATTGCGTCAACATGTATTATCGCGATAGTGCAATAGAATTAAAATCTTTATCGTAGGCCAATTTTGTATAGTTTATATTGCATATCGTTTCTATCGCCCATTACTACATAGGGACTGTTTACACAACAGCGCTTTCAACTAAAAACGTAAAACTTTTTATGGGTTTTGGTCGTTCGTTTACATGACAACCGCAATTTGATTGCCTGAAAACGCAAGCTTTTGAAAACGGTTTTTTTTAAAGTGCAAGTTTTTGAAAACGTTCTCCGTGTAAACAACAAAAACGCGAATCTCTGAAGACGATTATGTCATGCTCATGCGTATTACGTGTTCAGTCTATAGTGAATTCATCGTCATTTGATGGCCTGGCAGCAGAATACAGCGTTTTTAGCCGTTTACGCGGATCCGTGTGAATGGGGATTGTTTTAACAATGGTGAAAAACTTCTGCGTTTTAAGCATATCTGTAGCTATGTTAGATGTTGTGGGAAGAAGGAGGCGGGAACCAGCGAACATTCAAAAACTTTAATAAGCGTAAAATAAACAAATACAAAATGAAAGTAAAGACAGCAGCCAACTGCTGTCACATATAACAAAACACAACATAAATCCAGACCTGTTCCTCTCTTGATCTCCACTGTCGACACTCCTCCTTAATGCTTCCGTTCCTCTGCGAGAGATACGAGACCGGTGCGTCGCGCAGGTGTCGCTCATTATCAATCACCACCTCGCGCCGTTCTCTTACGGCCCTCGGCCTCGTCCTGCTCGCCACAATATCATTGTCATGTAAACGTATCCATAGAAACACTGGCAATAAACAAGGTATTTAACAAGACACAGGTGAAACACATGAGGGCAAATCAAAAAAGCATGGCAACAGAAGAGCATGAACAAAGAAAAAACAGAATACTGAACTGAGAACAGTGTAAAACTAACTTAAAGTCCAAATGAAGCAAAACACAAACACAGACCAGACATGACATTAAGGCTGCATTTACATTGCATGGGTCAAGTGACCCAGTTCTGATTTTTTCCTCCCATGTGGTACAGATCGGATATGACCCACAAACTTGTAAGCAGGAAAAAAGCACATAGATTCAGATATTCTCAGACCGATTTCAGGCCTCTTTCATATGTGGAAATAAATCTGATGTGAATCAGATGCGTGCATTTGCGTCTGCCATGTAAGCGGACTGATCGGATATTCCCGTCAACGCGGGTCGTACGTTATTAAAAATGCGACTGTGGCGAATGACGTCAACTCAGTTGGACACCAACCGTGGTCACATGACGCTTTTCAATGACTCTTTTACATGACTGAAGGCTCAACCTAGTGGAGTCATGCTGAAGTTTTATGTATTTTGACCCTTTGGAGTGAAGAAACATTGACCTTTAAACATGTCTTCTGCATCTATTGCAAATTGCGCTATTTTTACTTCCTTTTTGGCCTAACATTTTCCATGTCAGTATTTCTACCTTGGGTTGTTTCGCCAAATGTGTTGTGTAAATGCAGATATCGGATATGGGTTACTTTGAAAGGAAGAGGGAAACCTGGTTGTAAAAACAAAATTGGGAAAAATTAGAACTGCAGTGTAAATATGGCATTAAATGTACACCCTTTTTTTCCCCACTATAAATGGAAAGATCTTCATGGAACATGAATGTCAATAAAAAATCTCTAATTTGTCAATAAAAAATCTTTATTTTTAGGAGTGTACCAAAAAAAAAACAGTTGAGATATTAAACAATAATGAGTTTTCTTTGGTTAATCTCATTTCCCCCACCCACATGACCTTGTTTATATTATAAAAAAAAGAAAATTATTTCAGAGATGGCGAAACTTATTACATTTTAATGAAAAATCATGAAAACAGACATTTTAATTTAGAATAATGTGCACAATAATACCTGAGTTAATTAGAGTAAATACTTTAAAATAAAAGTAAAAAGGTAAAAAGGAAAATTTCATTACTTGTTGCCTTTAATGTGATTAAAAAAAAGAAAGAAATTGTTTACTGTAAACAGCAGGTAATTCTTATACTCTTTGACCAGTCAATTTACCGCATTTATGTCATTTCCATGGTTGTCATGTTACCTCTTATTCACACATATAAAAAGGGGGCTAACAAGGGTAACTGGCTCTAAAACCTTTTCAATTCAGTGACACCACTCCTGACTGCCATTGACTTTTCATTAAGCTAATGATGACCCTAATGGACACTGAAGCGTAATCTGCTTTATCTGTAAGCGGGTCTGTAATTGCTGGGGATTGCCCAGAGACAGTGGGGTGGGGACTCCTGTGTGCCCCTAATGAGTGTGTGTGTGTATGTGTATCGTGGAAGTGTTAGTGTTGATAAGGTACTTTTGAAATGAAGGATTTTGCGTGAGCCGAGTGGAGGTTGCAGTGGAATGTTGAGCGCTTTGCCTCTGCGGTCGGGATAATCCGCTCGGTCAATGTGTCGAGTAGCGGTCATGTTTTATGTGAACTGGATGGCTGGAGGCTAAGCGAGAGGTTTGGCTGGAGTTCTGAGACCAGATGTGCTCACAAAGGTGCTTTACTGTCTGAACGTGAATCGCTATTGAAATATTGATGGGGAATTCAGGCTTCCACTGTATCAACTGACTGAAAATCACTTTTCCATTATCTTGCTTTTGTCTTCCCTCGTTTGAAGCACAACTCTATTTGAATATATTTTGTAGGCCAGCATTCAAACACATTCTGGGATATTCCTACTGTGCAGTACATTACTTGTATGTCTTAAAGCGCCCCTATTATGAAAGTGCTCCTTTTTCAGATATTACCTTTCTTCTAGTGTGTCATATGGCTTTTTGTTAATGTAAAAGGTCTGCAAAGTTTCAAAGTGCAGATAAGTAGAGTTATTGTCTCTCAAAAGAAAGAACTGATTCTGAACTGTCTGAAATTGAGTAGAACCTTACTTCCTACTACTGTTGTCACGGTACAAAAATTTCAGTATTCGGTACCAATACCAGTAAAAACCCTAGGTTCTCTGTACCAATTTCGGTACCAAAGCTTAATTTAGATTACATTTACATATATTAAAGTGTATATCATGGTTACAAAGATAGAAACTGTACATCTGTATTAAAAGCAGTTTACAATAAGATTAGATAAAATGACCTAACAATAAACAATATTTATATACTGTAGCAATTCTTCTTCTTGGGGTTAGTTTAAAAATGTACTAATACATTTTTAAAATCAAAAGTTTTATCTGTTAACATTGTTTAATGCACAATGAATGAAGTGAACAAATATGAACAATCAAGTGTGTTTGCATTAAATAACATTCACAAACATTAATTGATGTTGTAAAAATATATTGTTCACTCAATGTGTTGATGTTAGATAACGCATTAAGTAATGTTAATGAATGGTATCTTATTGTAGTGTTACCAAACTATACAGGAGATAAAACATGTTTTATTAGCTTGACTGTACTTTTGTTTAATCCAAAACTGCATTCATATTTAATTTTAAAAGGGCTTTTTAAACCTGCTAAGAGTTATCCAGGCAAGAATAAGCCTAGAACTGCTTTTCTGACGGACTGATATTAATGACATCTAGGGATGCTCCGACACTGAAACCATAGTAAGTTAATCGGGTGTCGGTCCGATACTGTGCTCATGTACTCGTACTCGTAAAACTACCCAGATACAACTGCACCTGATACCACTTTAGAGGCCATTCACATAACGCGTTTTTTGCGTGTACAAATTCTTTCCACAAGCGCTTGCTCTCCCGCGGCGTCTGTCGTTGCTATGCAACCATGAACAGAGGCGTGCCTGGAAAAACGAGCGTGCCACGGCGCTTTTATTATGAGCTCGCTTGCCGCGTGCCTACATTTGAAATTGCAAATTTTCATGTGAACGGCCCCTTAGGGCAACGTGACATTAGCCTAATCCAAAATATTTCCATATTCCTCCTCTCGTGTCAACAATTGGATTCAGAACCACCGCATTAGCAGCGCCGCCGTCACCATTCTCAAGAGTGTTTTTTATGAAGAGGACACAACTGTGCACCTTTCGGTCAGCAAAATCCACTTTGCTTCCAAAGGATGAGGACCCGTGCTAGAATTGATAGAGTAAAAGTGACACCGACATTACTGTTCGTATCACTGTGTATCAAGTGATGAGGAAGCTCCAGAGCTGCTGTAAGCAGAAGACCAATCAGAGCAGAGTAGACCAATCACAAAAGATTGGGTCATCTGACCAATCAGAGCAGAGTAGACCAATCACAACAGACGGGGCCATCTGACCAATCAGAGCAGAGTAGACCAATCACAACAGACAGGGTCATCTGACCAATCAGAGCAGAGTAGACCAATCACAACAGACAGGGTCATCTGACCAATCAGAGGAGAGCAGGCTCTCTGAAAGAAGAGGTTTATCACTGTAAGTTAATAGGTGATGCTACAATGTATATTATGTGATTTTGTTTTATTTTTTGGACATGCATGTAAACATGTTGTAAGGGACCTTCAAAACAAAATTAGGCACCTTTAAAATAGCATAACTGTGGCATTTTTAAAGAAAATAAATTGGATTAAATACTAACAACTTTGATTGAAGATGGAGATTATTTTTTTTATTTATTTTTTATAATCTCATATCAGTGTTGTTATTGTTAACTAAAATTAAAATTATTAAAATACTTTACTTGATTTGAAATTAAGCAAAAATAAATTAAAAACTCAAACTTAAAATAAATTGAAATAAAATGTAATGTTTTGCCTTGGCAACTAACTGAAATATGTTTAAGTTAAAATATTACATTTCTAAAACCAACATAGGAATAAATCAAACCAAACTAGTGTTTTATGTATATATATTTGTTAGTTAAAATTGACTAATAGAAATGACAAAAGCACACAACAAACTTATTCAAACTGAATTAAAAAAATAAAATTAACACTGAATATTTTTTATGTTAATATTTCTAATCAAAATGTTTCAAGCAAACAAGTTTTCTTAATAATTTAGTTTTAATCGTCAGTTTATAAGTATCCCCAAGTCCTCAATTGTACTGTTTGTCTTATCATATACCATAATAATATAGTAATAAAGTTATTACGTAAATAATCAAGTTATAATAAGCCTGCAAAGCCCTTTTTAAAGAAATGCCATCTCAGATTACAACACAAACATGTTTAATTGTTTATTGTATCCTTTTTTTGGGCGAGACACGGCAGGTAAAAACATGTTTTTTTTTTTCACTGGTCAATTTTGAGATTTTGGGATATTTGTCTTCAATAACATGTCTTTTTTCAGACTTGTGGTGAAAAAAAGTCCGAAATACACATTTAAGTCTTTATTTTACTACACTTTGTCTGTTTGCGTCTGTAGATTTCTCATAAATTCATCAAAAGTTGTCGTTATAAATCATCCCTCTGCTCCGCGATCGCGATCTGCACCCTGTCATCACACACACCATTAGAAAGCTCTCTCTCTCCATTACAATACTGCCGGATCCAAATATGGTAATTTCCTTTTTATCAGCAACCAATCGCGAAAGTAAAAGGCAACTTTCCAGTCTTGTACCTAGTTATATTATGAAGACATTTACAGAGTGATTTGTAAATATATTATTCCTAGCCTGATTTAAATAACATTTTATTCCAAAAAACATGGCGAAAATAATTTTTTTAAGGTTATTGGCAGTACATTCTGATTTACAGGATAACAAAAGCAGATATCCATAAATCCCTCTGTAATTTTTTCCCCATCTAATATGTGAACACAATGAAAAAATAATTTTGAACCTGGCTTTATCCAATACTCAGATTTCGTTTTTTTAAAGATATGCAAATTAGCCCATATTTAATTAGATCATGCTTCATTTGCATATTTAAACATTAAATTACAGAAAACTTGTAATACATTTTTTCTCATCTTAATGTAGGTAATCAACTGGCAAAGTTTCATGGTGATATCTGATAGTTAAAAAAATTACCCTATTCACCTGTAGTGTCTCGCCTTAAGTTACAGAAACATCAAGGTTCTGGATAACAGGAATTACATTAAATGTAATGCTACTGGCTGTGTAGTGTCGGCCAATCAGAATATTTTTTCCTTGTTGAGTGTTGTGCCAATCAAAGCAATGCTAAACCACTAGTGACCTATAAATCAATATATGAATACAGAGGTGTACCTCAGGCTTACATAGCTGCAATACAGCAACGCAATAACAGGCGCAGGTGTTGCAGGCGTAAAACATTTATTTCCACTTTGCGTAATCCATTATCCTAAACTCTCAGGCCTTGTTTTGCAACCTTTACGTACAAACACCGCATTGTAATTTAGGGAGAAATATTTAACATAATATTTGTGCCTATTTCCGTGCCGATGCATCTCTGTCACAAAAGCACAGCAGATGCGGTTACAGAAACAGTCTTAGGGTGCTAATTTATTTCACCATGGCTGTGAGGGTACAGTATATCCCCCTGATGAGACGACTTCAACATCTGCTCAGCTCATTAAGTTACTCTCAAATCAACAGAGGAATTATGCTCTTTAAAACACTATTAATTATGACAAGCAAAATGATAATTTCTGCAGCACAAGGCGAGCTGCCACGCGTAGTCAACAAGGCTTGTGTGCGGAACGTTAGCTCGCTAATGCGGATCTTTACAAAGACGCAGATTATATAAATTCTGTTTTTACTTCTGAAGTGGGGAGATTTTTAGAACTGGAAGCAGATTGTACAGGTTGATCAAATGCTCGCTAATTTCCAGCATTTTCGAGCGAGCGGGATTTCAAAACAAACTGAATAGTTTGCAGGTGCCAGCGATTAGCGCTTAGCATTGGCATGCCTCTCAAGTGCTTTCCCTGATAAATGTCGACAGACGCATGAGTGGAGACATTTGTGGAGCTCTTTTTTTTTTGCTGAATTATTTTGTGAGCCTTGACTGTTTTCTCATTGACTGCAGAGCACATGAAGTATCATTTTGAAAAGAGTTGTGACATTGAGTATTCTCAAAGCCTCTCAGCAAAGCTCTTCAGGCAAGCGGCTGTGGGCACTTGTGCTTTACTAAACTCGACACATCCGTTTGAGTCTCTGCAGATGGTGACCCGGTCACTAGTAGGGATAACTAACTAAAAGTAACAACACAACTAACTTTCAATAGTTTGATAGCCATCTTTAAAATAGTGTAGCTTTCCATTAACATGCTAATTTCAACTAGTAGTGTCACATTATATTGTGCATACAGCTTTACAGTCAAGCAAGCTAATAATCAGCATCTCATGTACAATCATTTTGGTTTGATATGTTTTGTTTTTAGCCTGTAGCTACACTTCTAACTACATTGTCAAAAGATTAGCTTCACTATAGTTTGACTACTTTGAAACTTATGAGTAGCTTGTATCTACAAACTTCATTTAAAGTATCACTGGCAGCTCTGAAGTACTTTAAAGCTATGATTTAACTTAAAAAAAAAAAAAGTTCTTAATGAGAGAGTGCAAAAAATCCTTCATCCAAACCCTGTATTTACCGAATACACTTTGAATAATGTTTTTCTAGTTGTCGGGCTGCATGCCGGGATGGATTTTGCTGGTGATTACATAAACTATTTTACCGATGTGTGTGTCATGTCATATCCATACACCGTATAAAGTACAGCATGAATTTTTTTCACAATGAATGAGAAAACTTGACCATAGATCATTTAAAACAGCAAAATTCGATAGGAAAAATGGAACTTTGTTTCCGCCATGGACAAATAAAATTAAATAAGATTAAATTAAATTAAATTAAAAAAAAATAATAAAAAATAATTGGGGCTTTTTATCTCACAATTCTGACTCCCCCCTTGCAATTATGAGTTTAAACTCAAAACTGTGAGATATAAACTTGTAATTGTGAGAAATAAAGTCAGAATTGTGAGACACCAGGCCAGATTTACAGCTTGCTCCAACTCAAACCCCCTTTTGGCATTGAAACACTACTTTCAGGATTTACTAAAGCCATGCAATGAAAAATGAGCGCTGATAAGACGTGGACAGGGTTATTTTTGCGGCTGAACTTATTGCATATGCATTTGTAGGAGTTTCACTTTCAGACTCAAAATGTATGGGAAGAGAGTATTTAAATGAGTCACGCAAGGTGATTTATTAAGGTTTGCACTAGTCAATTTACTCGAGTTTGCACCTTTATTTAACGCCCCCAAAAAAGCATGTTTTAAACCAGACACTAATTTGCGCTGTTCTTGGTAGATTGTGCTGGTCATTATGGAAATTATCCATAATGATTTGCTTGTCGTCAGTAGATCATCACGAGCAGAACTTCACTCACATCTGCACTTTATTTTGGAATTGAGTTCTCAATCAAATTTGCCCCATTTAGTAAATCTGGCCCATAAACTTGCAATTGCGAGAAAAAAAACTACTGATTTTTGAGACAAAAAGTCACGATGATTTTTTTTTTTTTTCGTGGCGAAGACAAGCTTCCATAGGGGACACGCTAGCTCTCACCAAGAAAAAATATTTATGTGATATTTTGTCCCTCAAACTACATTCATCTTCACAGAGCCGAAACACAACCAAAACAATGTTCTTCCGCAAGAAGCATACTGTATTTGTTTAACCGCTAGATTGCCAAAGGTTAACTAGTCACTTATTTATTCTGACTATATGACCTTAATCATCATCAAATATTAAGGACAGATTAGTGCTGGACTGTATCTGATAAAAATGAGTGCTAAGTGATAGTTTAAGTTTAGTTATGTGTATGTTTATGATTACCAAACAACATCGCATATTGATACAGAGTAACAGATGTGTGGCCACAGGTGTCTATATATCTTTTTTCCACTACAGCTTTGAAAGTGGCTCTTCCAGTCTGATTTTAAGGTATTACTTTTGAGTCCTTTTGAGTTTTAACTGGAGTGTTGCATAGTGTATAACTATAGACATGTATAATCTAAATGACTGGATAAAATAAGACATTCTATAATAATCAGAAATGTTTTTTGATCATCAAATCATCATATTAGAATGATTTCTGAAGAATCATGTGACACTGAAGACTGGAGTAATGATGCTGAAAATTCAGCTTTGATCACAGGAATAAATTACATTTTACACTATATTCACATAGAAAACAGCTATTTTAAATTGTAATAATATTTCGTAATAGTACTGTTTTTACTGTATTTCTGATCAAATACATGCAGCATTTGTGAATACTTATTTCAAAAAGATTAAATTAAAAAAATTACCGACTACAAACTTGTGAACGTAAGTGCATAATAAAAAAAATACAAATAAAAATAAGATATAATTTAAGATATATTATCTGGAAATATATTAAAATAACTTTTATTTTAGACGGTATTTCTTAAGCACATGTATCCATCTAATTTGATTTTCAAGTTGATATTTCTTTTAATGGAAATCAAGACAATATGTTCTGCGTTGTCCTAGAATCTGTGCGCGGCTTTCTAGCCAGATGCTATATATAAGGGCAGATATGTTTGGCAAATACAAGATTGTATTTCGTAGCTAATAGTTCTCAGGCCAGGCCTGTGGCTGCATGGCACAAGAGTCTGTTGGCAGGAGTTATATCTCAGGCCTCGATTTGGCCGACGGGCCGCTCGGCTCTGCCAGGGGTTTTTCATCTTGCTTCTCGGCAGGGCTCGCCAAACAACACTTGTTTACAAACACACGGCCTGTCGAGATCGTGGTGTTGGCATCGATTCGGGGCCGGAGCGGAGGAGATGACCTTTCTTACCCAGATGAAAACCACAGCCCGGCATGCTAACTTCAATCAAATTACATGCAAATATCTGCTTGGAAGATTTCGCCTACACAAAAAACAATATTGCCTGGAGTGGCTGTGGATTCGCCAGGAAGTGATGCTTTTGGATTCTTGTCTGGCAACTGTGATTAAGCTAAAGCGAGTTGTCTGTGTGAAGCAAAGGACTAAAATAGTTTGCTACAGGAGTTTGGTGAGGAAGTAGTGACATTTCTTGCTGTTTCGTGTTAGCGATTCCACGACTGGCACTGATATCGTGCAGGTTCCGAGTTTAAGGATTCTCACACTAGATGAAGGCAACACTTCCCATTTGGAGGCATTAATCCGAGTGCTATCATCACACTTCCCCTGACACGTTTTTCCGGAGAAGGCTTCCATCTGTTAATGAACTGAGAGCGGGACCTTTGCACTGCGAGTTGTCAACGGTGACAAGATCTGTTAAGGACTTTATTACTTTTGCATGTTATAGTATTTTGCAACTCACTGTTTGGCAAGTGTTCTGAATCTTTGGCCTTTTGGTCATTTTCAAGCTGTGAAATAAACACTGGATTTACCAGATTTATTAGATGGTCCACAATTTACTCAGCAAAGCATGTTAGATGAAATCTATCACTGAACTAAAAATAGGGCTGTGAAACTTCACACGGAGGAAATCTGTACTTCGGTTGTGTTGGTGTCATATAAAGTAGGTCTATGCCAAATCTGCACATTTGTTTTGCATTCCTGTGTTGATTCTGGGGCAATATCTGTGGAATTGCATTAAACAGGTTTTACACTCATAGGTAAATGAAAGTAGGATCAAATTATTCCAAAATACTCTATACGTTGAAGAGCTATAATTGATTTAATGGGACATTTCATTTAATTTTACAGTAAAATACTGCTAAATGTAAAGTTTTTGGAAATGAAAAAGATCAAGTGATCTTTTGCTGTAAGTTACAGTGAAACTCAGCTTGTGGAAAAGCTGATTCATCATGTGAATTTCTCTTTATCATCTGTATTTTATGGTGGCTTTCAGTATATTACAAGGGTGTAAGAAACAATTTCAGTTAACACAATATACAGTTTCTTCGGAAGATTTGGATCAAACCATTATTTTCATTTGGATTATTTTTATGAGGTATATTTATATGAAAATGTTGGTTGGACTTTTGTGGATGAACCAAAATGATCAGAAAATATTTTGAATTTTTATATGTTCAGTATTCGTTCTAATTTTGGTTTTAGTAACTTTATGTGCTTTTGTCATTGTCGTTTAATTTTAACTTTAAAGCAATATGTGGGTTTTTTCCCACTAACCTCTACAGTAAGAAAGGCGTAGATTGATGATGCATAAGCGGAATTATGGAACTTGTCGTCATGCTGATGGATCTAATAATGTTTATGGATGAGTGAATACATTGATGTTTTTAACATGACTGTGGTATGAAGCAGGGCGTGATTGCTAATGCGAGACAGATATCAGCGTCACACGCAAGTCCCGCGGATATAAAGGAATAAGGACATTTCATTCTACTGGTACTGAACTACACGCACGTGCTGAATTACTAGTTACTCACACATGTCAGTTTATTAGATGAATGAAACTTGTGAGGTAAAACAGCGCTGGTTCACTTAGTCTACACTATCACACTAAACTGCATTTGAGTGTGTTGAAAGTTGTAATGTTATTCTATGTGTTGGTTTGTTGGGTGTATGAGACTAGCAGTAAAGATGGATCAACATTAGAATAACATACTGATCATATTGCAACATTTCATCATGTTTAGCTATATAACCTTGATTAGTTTTATTTACATTTGCTCACCTGTCTAATAAAGCACATGCAAGAGCGGCGTCTCTGTCAACTCCAAGTTTGTTGCAGCCGTGGAGCTCTCGGCATCTCGAAAACGCCACGCAGATATTCATTTTTGTTTTATTTCTCCTTTTGTCCCAAACTGATTGCCATGATCCATAGCGTGCCACTAAACATTACGCAGTTGTCCACATCTCGGCATGGTTACTATGGCAGTACAAGCGTAAACCAGGGATAACACCGATATTACGTCATTGACAGGCCACAAGTGACAAGGGACAGGCACTATAGAGTTGTGAATTTCTCTGAATTTACAAATTCTTGAAAACATTTAGGATAATGTAAATGCATAATTGAAAAAAATATATAACACTTTGCAAGAGGTTTTTGGATATTTTGATACAAATTTCTCACATATTGTACCTTTAAATTATTTTAATGTCAACTGTAGTTTTTGCTCTTTTGCGAAATTGTAGTTTTAGCTCTTAAAATTAAATTATCAAGCCATTATGACTAATGTATATATGTGTATGTATATATGTGTGTGTGTGTGTGTGTGTGTGTGTGTGTCTGTGTGTGTGTATATATATATATATATATATATATATATATATATATATATAGAAGTTCTGAATGCCTGCTAACTTAAAATTTAGTAGCCAAATTGGCAGGTGAGTGAAAAATATATATATATATATATATATATATATATATATATATATGTGTGTGTGTGTATGTATATATGTATATATATATAATTAACTTTTCCTTTTAAATTAACTTAAAATTTACTTTTTCACTCACCTGCAAATTTGGCTACTAAATTTTAAGTTACCAAGCATTCAGAACTTCTACAAGCCAAAAACAACTGAAAAGAAGAAAAAAAGAAACCAGATTACCTATGACACAGCTTTACGCTAATATATTATGATGACTCACAAGTTGAGTATTTGGACTAAATCTGCGCAGATTTGTTTTACACGAACTTCCTCTGCAAAGTGAGTCAACATAATAAGTAACGCCAAATTGGCTAGTGATTTGAGAGCGTTACCCGCCACAGTTGATTTTTACCCGCATTGGTGAGTTGGCAGGTGTTAGTTTTGTGTGTGTCTGTGTGTGTGTGTGTGTGTGTGTATTTATATTCTCACTCTCTGTCATACTTCATGACTATTTTGATGGATCCCCTGCTGATGTTTTTGTGTCGTGCCATCACCAATAGAGATCAAAATTCCCTGTGCTGACCTTAAGGATTATTGAGAATCAATAACTCAAAGGGCCGCGTCTCCCGCTTGACTGAAAGTCAAACATTTAACAGGCTGCCAGAGCGTTTAAGTGGCCCATCTACCCTCCACAATACCTCTCTTTCCCTGCAGGCCTGCAGATCAGGTTGCCATAGTATACCATTTCAGGCTTTTAAGATAGGAATGATTACAGTTTTGTCTGGGCAAAAAGGATACAGTTACTCTTTGTTTGGGAAAGAGAGGATGGGGGGAAACACTTTTCTTTGCTTTCCTATGGAGGGGTTCTATTGAGTTATTGGATCAGCGCTTGAAGGATCGGCCAAAGAACTTAAACGCGTTTTATCTCTAGGACACAGTCCGACACTTCTTTTGAGGAATATAAAGCCGGGTTTGATTTCACCGTTCCACATATAGAGAGATAGGGGCTTTTTTCTCATATAAGACACTTCACACACAGTAGAGAGAGATGGAGAGAGGGAATTTGGAAAATGAACAACTGAATTTAAAGTTTTAGGTTACTGTAAGTTGTATGTGAATATTCTTCACAGGATGTGGGTTTTACAGTATGATCTTTTCTTATAATTCCTAAAGTGCAACAACAGAGTAATGAACTAGTAACAGTTTCAAGTCTGGCTCAAAATTATATAGTATACAGTGGCCCCAAATATGACATACTTCAGACACTTTAGGCACAGAATAAGACCATTCCAAGTATGTATAATACATAATTCATCATTATGTTGTTCCAAACTCTTAAGACTTTTTTTCATATTATTTTTAATATTCTCTCACCATTTTTTCCCCATTGAAGTCTACAGAACCAACATTTTAAAGCTTATAAAAGTACATAAAGACCTCATAAAAATAATACATATGAATAAAAGCATTTTAATCCAACTCTTCTGAAGAAACGTAATTGATGTAATGAAATGTTTTCACGGAACAGTGATAGAGGACTCAAGTGCTGAACGAGTTTTAAAGAGTTTATTGAGACGCATAGCAGGCAGGACAAGAGATGGTGGGAGAGGAGGTGAACACAATCAAAGTCCCTTTAAGACAAGTCATTTCACTCGGCGGCCATCTTTGAAATGTGCAAGTGCAGTCTCTTTGAATGGGGAAACATCAAATTCTCCAAAACTGTTCACCAAGCTTACGATTAAATTTCACATTTAAAATCACCAATGGAATCTGACTACAAGTGTCTCATAAATTTTGTTTCTAAACGCTCGAATCACGACAGAAAACGATATTGTTTTAGACTGGATCAAGCTAATGCACATGCGCAGTGGAAGGACGTGTCGGACTGACTCCAGAGTAGTAATAATTCTATAAATACTAATAAGTAATAATTCACTTAACATAAGATATAACATAAAACTCTAATGTATATATATATATATATATATATATATATATATATATATATCAGTTAGATTTGATAGATAGATAGATAGATAGATAGATAGATAGATAGATAGATAGATAGATATAAATCACGGTTTGCTTTTTTCCTAAGACTCTTGTTTTAATGTTCTTTTCATTTTGTTGTTTCTGTGTCCACAGTTCCTGTGTTTAGTTCCTGTTTCCTCAGTTCCCTAGGTTATTAAGTAGTCACTTGTTTGTTACTATGGTTACTTATTTAGTCCACCTGTGTCTTGGTTAGTTCTAAGAAAAGTTTCTATATAACTTAAAGAATTCTATCAGGCACTTAATATGTAACACTTATTAGGGGTTCCCATCATGGAATCATTTTATGGATTTAGTTTTAATTAATGTTTTGATAAAATGTTTTAAACTAATTAGTTAGTAAACAACATACTTTATCTCTAGACAAAAAATAAACACCTAATTAACATCAAAGTATCATGCAATCATTTAAGACGTTTCTCTTTATATAGAACTTTTCTGGCATAAAGGGTTCTTTAAAATGGTGTCAAGAGCCCATATAGAACTCACTGAACTTTTTTCTAAGATAAATATATATCTAGCCCTGTGGTTCTCTTTAGTTTGTCAATTATTATCAAACTAAAGAGAATTGTTGGTTATGTTCCTCTTCTAGGATCATCTTCTTGCTCTGTGTAATAAAGCATTGCTGAACTTAGATTCCTCGACTCCACTCTTCCCCATCCTGCACCGTGAAAACATATACTCTATGGCCATTTCATACTGTGTGTAGCACTCGTCTGCAGTAATTTAGTAGACTTTTTATATTACTGTTATAATACAGATAAAATTTGAATTCCGTCAGAAGAATCAGGGATCGCTAAGGAGACAACGGGTTATCATGAGTAGTAACAGACAGACACAAGATTGATTTAGAAATGGAAATATAATTGATTTTTTTTCTTCGCAGGGAAAAAAGATAGAAAGTTAATAAAATAAAGTAAATTACAAGATCACATACAATAGACAATAAAACAGATAATGGAAATATCCACCACGAGTGCACTCTTGTTGGTGTTCTCAAATATATACCCACATAAGTAGTAAACAGAGAATAAACAAATAGGACACAACAAACGAGAGAATAATCTCTCTCTCAAGACCTTCGAGTATCTCTCGTAAAAGTTCCAATGTCTCTCAAATCTGGGTTGTGGTTGACCATAAACCCTCAAAAAGAAAATAGTTCTTAAATGTCAAATTTGTCGTGCTTCAACGAGTAGCACTGGAAACTCAAGGAAAGGATATCGGCCTCCTCTCCACGAAGTGATGTCTTCTGCCTTTCTCTAAACTTGGTTGGCTCGCTATCAAACACAGAATCTACAGGATGTCACATAAGGTTGTGCAGTCATCATGTCTCCACGAAATCAAGAAGAAAAGAAAAGAAAAAACAAAGGAGAGAGAAAAAACCTGGCCTGATCACAGACCAGAACATTCATTTAGTACATTTCAAAATAAGTTCCACATTAAATATCCAGAATAATATCTAATACACAGTTACAATTACCATTTCTTCATGAAATAATATAATCACATTCGTTTACCTCTGAATCAATAGCTCTTTTTCTTATACAGACACGTGGCCAACAATGGCGACGGTGAACTCTTTGTGATCGATCTTTTTCGTTTGCTCTCACACAGCGCACCTCAACTACAGACGTGCGCGATCAGAAAATGGCGTCGGTGAACTGCAATGTATAATGAGCACGCGGTTCACTTTAGACATTTATGACTACTCGGATCAAAATACAATCTTTACGAGAAAAACCCAGTCCACAGCAACTAATTTACGGTTTAGTAGCAGTAATTCTATCTTATTATGAGGTAATACAGTCTTTTTATCATTAATTATATGATACTAACTCACCAAGTAGAATGTATTCCTCAATTCAGTCGGCTTCTTATTCAGAATGAATCAAACTAATTAATTCTCAAGGTTTCTCGTATTATTTCAAAGATTTTCAATCAAAGATTTATAAAAACGGATCACGACGATCAGATTGCATCTGCTCTTCTCAATCAAGCTCGTCTCTTCTGTCATCGCACATGCTCGTTGACGCCCATGGCGCAAATGACAAAGAGCTCTCATTGGTTGATCACTAAGCTTTTATCTAAAATGAATTCGCAAATTTATTTATTTTATATTCGTAACTTGTTACATCTCTTATCGACTTTTATTAAGGGAACAGGACATCACTAAATTGTGTATAGATTAAATAATTACTTATATTTAACCTGTGTTACATATGCATTATAGTGATTTTAGGATACGAAAAATGAATAATGAAACCTATTTAATTCTTAATTTAGAAATGTCAACCCAACATTTAAAAGCCACTCTTCCACTTACAGTTTGAACTCCATTTCAATTGTAAAACTATAATGTAACACTGTGAGTCATTGTGAGTAGTATCAGACAAACTGTTTTATTGACAAATTATATAAACTATAAAACAGTTTAATGTGTGTTCAGAGTGATGGAAGGAGGCAAATTATGACAGATTTCCCCATGCATTATTTTGTCCGCAATAATTAGTTTAGTCTAAAATGAAAGTACATCATTGCATGAATCCACTTTCAAAGCGATTTCTCAAAGCAATCATCTAGTTAAGAAGAAAGACATTCTCTCTGATTGTCTCTATCACTGAAGTTTAGAATATTTCACATTTCTGAATTGCTTTTTTTGCTCTGAACAGTATGAATCACATTAAAGTAATTAGCACAATGATATATCTGCATTTAATTAGAATTGCTAAGGGGATGGACTTATCAAAAATAACTCTCAAACATATAGACTCAGAAACTTTCAAATGACAATTACAGCACATTGCATCAGGACTTCACTGCATCATGCAAGAAAAGAAATTTTCTGCCTGATTTGATGAAAAATTGTAAAGTGAGATGTAACTTTGTTCCCAGCTCCGTCTCCTATAACCGTGGTGAAGAAAGGCAAGACAGCGAAGAATAGCATCACAGTGTCCTGGCAAGAACCCGACCGACCTAACGGCATCATACTGGAGTACGAGATCAAGTATTTTGAGAAGGTAAATATTGCATGGTGTAAAGGTCACATTTGCATGTACAGATTACATTTTACCTAAAAACAAAGAAAAAATATTATATAATATAAAAAAAGAAAAAAAATATGAAATATCTTATGAAATTTTCTAAACTTTTTTTTAAATAAAACCTGATGATCATGATGTACAGCTTGGTTTGAGAATGTTTTAAAATACATCAATGGCCCAGAAATCTGACCTTGAGTTTGTATGGTCAAATAACACAAATTTGCTTACATTTGATTATTGACCTAGAAAGAGTATAGACTATTCCTTCTTCATTTAGTTTTGTTCAGTTTATATTCTATCTAGGGCTGTCAGCAATTCAAATTTGTAATTTAATTTATTACATGATTTGCTGATTAATTAATCGAATTAAACGCAAATTAATCGCATATACATTTCGGCTGAAGATTTACCCCACAAAAGATCATCATTATTGTGTTAGATAAAAAAAAGGTACTGAATAGACATATAAAAAGTAGCTGTAGAAAAAAAAAAAATCAACAGAATTTTTTAAGGAGCTGCATATTTTTTACACAGACTTTAATGCAGCTCAGAGGTGCATGGATATGAATGAAACAATAAATGATGTGTTGCTTGGAGATGCACAACAGTTCTGCTGTGGCTTTTTTTCCAAATATTTTTTATTGGTGAAATTAAGAAAAAACAGACAATATTGGGTCTAAAAGTAAACAATATTAGCTTCTTGTATACTAAACTGTTGTATGAAGTCATTATCACAGCATATATTTGGGATATTTCTCAAGTTATATTATCATATCATATAAATATAAGAAAAAAAAAAGAAATAAAACAAATAGTGGATAATGCAGTATTACCCTGCATTATGTTCATAAATTGCATGCAATGAAAACGACAGATCTGCAAAAAAAGCATTAATTTTAACATTTTGTTTTTTAATAATTAATCGTACCACATTAATGTGTTAAATCAACAGCCTTGCCTTGGCTTCTGGCTTTAAAAAAAAAAAGTGTTTATATATACATACATGCATCAAATAATCTATAATTTTTGGGGCTTTTCTTTAGACTTACATGCCATTTTAGTTTTAGTCATGTTTTAGTAATCTGAATTGTTTTAGTCTAGTTTTAGTCGACTAAATATCATAGATTAGTACATTTAGTCGACTAAAATCTAATGGGTTTAGTTAAATTGTAATGCATCAGTTAAGCATTTCTCCAAAATTTCCAAGCTCATAAACTCCTGGAGAAAACATCTATTGACATGTAAATATTAATGATATTAAGGTTTGAACATGCCGACACAGATTTAACTGCTGTGACATACTGTATTACATGTCTTTATTTATCTTAATGATATATGCATTCTTTATAATGCCTTGCATACAACATTCTTCATTCTTTCAAGCAGACATATTTAGTTGTATAAATTAAATATAGATTAACACATATTAATGCTATTAAAGTTATTCAGTCAAGAACGGAGTGAATTTCTCTTTTTCTTTTGTTGTTTGATTAACATCAATGACGGACAGTATCAGGTTAATTAGGCTGCTGTCACTTTAAAGCCAATTGCACGGACCCAATATACTGATATACATCTGATATTTTCCCAGTTGTTTACGTTCAGACATAACCAAATGGGTTTACGTGAATACTGATACTGATTTTGTGTGTATTTGTCCGTTGAAAAGATGCAAAATAGAGCTCAATTCAGTACTGTCTGAGCGCATAGAAAACCGCATTGATTTCTTTTTCGGATTTATCCACGCCTGCTCTTCTCTTTCTCAGAGACTTTTAAATTTTTTAATGTTTTATGAGACATGAAGCAAGTGTATGACAACTTATGTCCCACCGGGTAGATCAGCACATTATAATTCAAATGTGTGCATCTACCACACACGCAGGACATCAGTTCTAACAGGCTCTCTTCCCAAATCAAAGTTTTTATTCGTTGATGAAAATGTAAATAGATTTTCGTCATAGTTTTTGTCACTCAAAATTGTTTTTTATTTAGTTATAGTCTCATTTTCATAGGAAAATTATGGCAAAAATGAGCTGTGATTGCATGGAAAAGAAGGACCAGTATATCAGCCATACGCCTCTACGACAATGAAGTTGAGTGAACGATGACAGAATTATTCCTCTAATGAAGTGACGTTACCAGCGGTTGTTGTTGAGCGTCTCAACAGACCTCCCCGCTGGCGACAACCCTCACAAAGCCTGAAACGAAATCCCTTCTCCAATCGCCATCTCTGATTGCTCCTCACCTTGCAGCATTTTCTGGCTGCTTTGTTGAGCCATTTAAAGACAGAATACGTCTGAAAACGAGCCTCAGCTCTTCATGACCTCAGCGTTTTGGAGCGTTCTGTGAAACACTGATACGATGCACTTAGAAAAAGAAAAAGCTATGAGGCCCCACACCCGGTCAGATGAAAGCTAATGGACAGAGCACTTAACACAGGGCTTTAAAACAAAGCCAATGAAGACCATGAAAGCGATCCTCTCTACTGGCCTCAACACACACACTTTGCCATTCTCTCATGGGATGCAATGCCTTTATCCCTCTATGACCGTTTTTGTCTTATCTTGTCTTCTGTGGCTCTATAGGATCAGGAAACTAGCTACACTATCATAAAGTCAAAGGAGACGGATGTTTTGGTGGACGGCCTTAAACCTTCCTCAGCATACATCTTTCAAATCAGAGCACGCACCTCTGCAGGCTACGGAGGCTTTAGTCGGCGCTTCGAGTTTGAAACAAGTCCTTACTGTAAGTAAAACAGGATTTTTTTTACATTTTTTATCTGAATTGAAGAGCCACATTTAAAATCATTGTAAAATAACAATATATGCACTAAAAAAAGGTATTTGTTGAGAAAACTTAAAAGTTCAAGCCAACTCTATGCATTCAGATTTTTAGGTTCTCAACTATTTTCTTGCCTCTAAAAAATGCCTCTATATACCACTCATTCGTTTAGTCAATTTGAATTTGTTCTTTCACTAAATGTGAAGTGCATCATTTAGCTGATTTGCTGTCGTAGATGGCAATTACATATTTTCCAGTGTACAGCACCTTTAGAGTCATGCATGCTAAGACATATTGAATTGAAGATCTATCATGAAATTCTAGATGGCGCAGGCTGATAGGTCTAACTATTTTGGTAGTGATCATGTCATTATCTACATAGCACAGCTGATTGGTTGTTGCATCTGTGGCCAATGAGCTGCGTCATATCATTCAAACAAATACCGGTAGTGTTGCTGTTAGTTTGCACCACTCTTTCAGAAGCCCTCCCCCTTCCCTAGCTCCACCTGTATAGATCTGCTACAGGGGGCTATTCAAGTATGTTACATATGCAGCAGAAGCAGAATGCCATGCATGCTCACAGCAATGTCTGTGAATGTATTGGCAGTAGCAAATCTCGGTACTTGATCTTTATCAGCAGCAGATATATTCCGTCAAGACCAAATACATTAACATTGCCAATCTCTATTACCATACCAATCTCACGAGAGTTGTCAGGACAGAGCAATAATCATATCAAAAGACATAACTTTTGGCCACTTCCATATAATCTTGTTCCTAATTGAAATCTGTTGTTACCTCAATGTATTTATTGGCTAAATCATTTTGCATTTATGAACAAATTAAAATTTTTAAAACAAATTAGTGAAATTAGTGACAAGCCCCTATATCAAAACTTTTGCGTTCTCCCAAGAAACTTTGCATTCGCTCACAAAGAACTCAAAAGGTTAGCAAGGAAAAAGTTTATCAGGGATCGCAAAAGATTTGCAAGAGAACAAAAAAGCATTGTCATTGACATGTAGGTTTTTTCTCCCATCTCATATTTGTTTCCACTATCACCATGTTCCTTTAAGGGCTCTGTATTTACAGTATGCTCTTAACATCACAACACAACAAGTAACTACTGTGTCAAAACAACAACAAAAGTGAACTGTAAAACAATAACCTTATAACAGTAACCACATACTTTATTCATGCTGGGAACTCACAAACTCTTAACATTTGAGTTGTATTGTTCAATTTGAAATTCTTTATTCGAATAGTTGGGACAACATTTTGAAGGAATTATGTCGGTCCAACATAGGTTTTTTTATTTATTTTCAAGTAATTCATATTTCTTAGTATTTGTAACTCAAAAGATCCCATAAACTAAATATAATATTATTATAATTTTTAATTTTTTGCAAATCTACATGTTGTGGCATGTGTAATTATTGATGTAACCAGCAATTACCTATACATTTAATAAAAATTAAAAAAAAGCTATGATGTTTTCTGACGGGCTCTCGGCCCTGCTCTTGGTTTCTCTTCTCTCTGCTCCAGCAGTAGCGGCCTCGACTGACCAGGGTCAGGTGCCCATCATCGCTGTAGCTGTTACTGTGGGCATCATCCTCATCGCATTGGTCACAGGTTTCCTGATGAGTGGCAGGTAAGAACCCACCATAGCAAAACATCGAACCAAGGTGAACGTGATTTCACCAAAGGCAACATGCTCCTAGGTCAAGATCTTTGTTAATCCTGGAACAACATTACAATCAACCAATCAGATTTGAGGGAAAGGTTTACAGATTATGTCAAGTATTGGCTTACATCCAGGGTTTGGAGCTTCTACATCAGTGTTACTAATTTCCCTCTGATCTTATGGGTAGGGTAAGGTTTAGGGGTATGGATAGAGTTTTTGTCTTTCCAGGATCAACAAAATGTGTTGATCCAGGAACATGTCTTACTCTCCAAAATCACAGTTTATTTGAAGGATAGCACAATCCAAAGCAAAACATTTGACAATTTATGTTTGCTTTAAATTATGTGATATGGTTTGTTTTAAAAAACAAGTAGGCTTAAAAAAATAATTGAAAATAAAATAATCAACTGTTATCATACATTAATCGCATCAAGTAACAGTAATCATGGGTATTCATAAACTGGTATTTAACACTGTACATTCCTAAACCCTGGGAAGATTATGTTATTTGCATATTTGCTGTGTCAGTCATTGATTGGAAGAATGCAGCATGTGACCTGTTTACATTAATGCTGTAGCATTAAATGTGTATTTTGTTGGACATTAAATGTATATTTAAAATAAGACATATATAACGCAAGTAGTATATACAGATCCTTCTCAAAAAATGTGCATATTGTGATGAAGTTCATTATTTTCCATAATGTTATGATAAAAATTAAACGTTCATATATTTTAGATTCATTGCACACCAACTGAAATATTTCAGGTCTTTTATTGTTTTAATACTGATGATTTTGGCATACAGCTCATGAAAACCCAAAATTCCTATCTAAAACAGATCCAAAATCTGACCAATAAAATAAGTGTTTTTAATACAAAAAAAGTCAACCTTCAAATAATTATGTTCAGTTATGCACTCAATACTTGGTCGGGAATCCTTTTGCAGAAATGACTGCTTCAATGCGGCGTGGCATGGAGGCAATCAGCCTGTGGCACTGCTGAGGTGTTATGGAGGCCCAGGATGCTTCGATAGAGGCCGTAAGCTCATCCAGAGTGTTGGGTCTTGCGTCTCTCAACTTTCTCTTCACAATATCCCACAGATTCTCTCTGGGGTTCAGGTCAGGAGAGTTGGCAGGCCAATTGAGCACAGTAATACCATGGTCAGTAAACCATTTACCAGTGGTTTTGGCACTGTGAGCAGGTGCCGGGTCGTGCTGAAAAATGAAATCTTCATCTCCATAAAGCTTTTCAGCAGATGGAAGCATGAAGTGCTCCAAAATCTCCTGATAGTTAGCTGCATTGACCCTGCCCTTGATAAAACGCAGTGGACCAACACCAGCAGCTGACATGGCACCCCAGACCATCACTGACTGTGGGTACTTGACACTGGACTTCAGGCATTTTGGCCTTTCCTTCTCCCCAGTCTACCTCCAGACTCTGGCACCTTGATTTGTGAATGACATACAAAATTTGCTCTCATCCGAAAAAAGTACTTTGGACCACTGAGCACAGGTCCAGTGCTTCTTCTCTGTAGCGCAGGTCAGGCGCTTCTGCCGCTGTTTCTGGTTCAAAAGTGGCTTGACCTGGGGAATACGGCACCTGTAGCCCATTTCCTGCACACGCCTGTGCACGGTGGCTCTGGATGTTTCTACTCCAGACTCAGTCCACTGCTTCCGCAGGTCCCCCAAGGTCTGGAATCGGTCCTTCTCCACAATCTTCCTCAGGGTCCGGTCACCTCTTCTCGTTGTGCAGTGTTTTTTGCCACACTTTTTCCTTCCCACAGACTTCCCACTGAGGTGCCTTGATACAGCACTCTGGGAACAGCCTATTTGTTCAGAAATTTCTTTCTGTGTCTTACCCTCTTCTTGAGGGTGTCAATGATGGCCTTCAGTCTTACCCATGATTGCGGTTTTGAGTAATGAAACAGGCTGGGAGTTTTTGAAAAGCCTCAGGAATCTTTTGCAGGTGTTTAGAGTTAATTAGTTGATTCAGATGATTAGGTTAATAGCTCGTTTAGAGACCCTTTTCATAATATGCTAATTTTTTGATATTGGAATTTTGGGTTTTCATGAGCTGTATGCCAAAATCATCAGTATTAAAACAATAAAAGACCTGAAATATTTCAGTTTGTGTGCAATGAATCTAAAATATATGAAAGTTTAATTTGTATCATTACATTATGGAAAATAATGAACTTTATCACAATATGCTAATTTTTTTAGAAGGACCTGTATTTATTTATTTATTTATTTATTTATTTATGGAGGGCAACATCTCTGATCAGTTGTAGTTCTATAGTGGGAAAAATACTGCATGAAATATGTGCCTCCCGCTTCTTAATGTAAACAGCGGTGGGAGATTTGTTTTCATGATCACAAAACACAATGGCAGAGCATGACGAGGAGCCAACAACAATATCCTGTTTCATACACGCTGTCCTATTCTGCATTTCAGGCACAACATTTTAAAATGAGACCGTAATGCATGCTATTGTCCTCACTGGCTAGAGGAAACAAACTGAGACACGTTCTGTCTATAATAAGCAGCACACAATTTTCCAGAATTACACTGGAAGTGCATTAGGTGTAGATTAGGGCTGGGAAAAGATTAATCGTGATTAATCGCATCCAAAATAAAAGTTTGTGTTTACATATTATATGTGTGTGCACTGTGTATAATTATTTTGTATATATAAATACACACACATGCATGTATACATATAAGAACAAAAATATATTTGTAAATAAAAAAATATATTTATATATAATATAAATTATAAATAAATATATACAGTATATACATGCAAATATTTCTTAAATATATACATGCATGTGTGTGTATTTATATATATATATATATATATATACAAAATAATTATACACAGTGCACACACATATATTATGTAAACACAATATTTTATTTTGGATGTGATTAATCGCAATTAATCTTTTCCCAACCCTAGTGTAGATATAAATGTGTGTTCATCTTTTTTTTTGCTCTTACGAGATGTTATGTTTATTCAAAATAAAAATGAAATATTGAGTTAAGTTTACAAGTGCACTACAAGTGCACATCCAGTACCATTAAGCACAGTTCTTTTTTTATTAGAGTTTTTGAATGTTTGCCAATTTAATATTACTGGCATTACTTCTAGGCAGGGCTAACTAGCCAATGCTAACCTCAAAAAGTGTATTCTATGCCCTTACACTATTCACTATATATACTCAACCATCTAGTGTGTGAATTTGTGAATGAAGGTATTTTGTCATCCAGTATCGGAGTCTCACAGTCCCTTCCTTCTCCAGTACGTAATTTAAGCTGCAACATTTGAGTGCATGAAGTCTCCAATATTCCACACTTTTTTTTTTTCTGGTAAATGAATTGCATTGAATTGCAAACTTTTTATTTTTGGAATTTTCACTCGTCATACTATTTATACAATGGAATGCCATAGAACAGTGCACACAGTCATGCACTGTAAGTCTGTCCTCACCCTTTACCCTTGAGCCGAGCTGCAACCTTTAATTCAATGGTGTCAAGACCTCACTGAGATTGACGACTGGCCTGAGAGGAAGACTTCAAAATCAGACATCAGCCGGTGGAATTTCTTACAAGCCTCAAGATTGCCACTTGAAGGGAAGTTGGAATTGTTTAAGCAAGGGTTAGGGTTTCTCTCAAGGGTGTAACGGTTTCAAGCAATTACTCTTAAAGTGTGTATCAGAGTATCATGTGGGCCACAGCCTTGACACTTGCCTCACCTTTCATGTCACAGATGGTTTTGAAGCACGCTCTCCTGCAGGATGCAATCAGGGTTGTTAATAGCCTTCTTGGCCTTACTAGGTCAAGACTTATTCATGAATGAGCTGCAAGGGCACCATCAGAAGGCTATTACAGCAGGCTGTCTGGAGAACAAGCTCTTACCGGACAGGGCTGTTAGTATAGCTGTCAGAGAACTGCAGTGATTTGAAGGTGATGGTACAAAAATTTGGGGTTGAATCGAGGACAGTGACTGAGAATAGGCCACTTGGCCTCGCTTGTTAAAATATAACTTCATAATGGGAGATATATATATATATATATATATATATATACAGTGTTGTGCAAGTTACTTCCAAACTGTAATACATTATATATTACTTGTTACTGTTATTTAAAAGTAATTCATTACCTTACAATATTACTGTCTCAGAATTGTAATGCGTTACATTACTCCTGTATTACTTTTGAGTTACTTTCACCAAAATAACAATAAAGCAGTAGAACTTAACATTCTAAAATAAGGCTGTAAGGATATGCCATATCCTATGAAACCGAATCGCGACACTCAGATCCACGAACCTGCAGAATGGCGACACACCCCTTCCAACTCCCAGCGTTATCCATACCGTCCAGATCCAATGCTACCACATCTTTAAATTACTATTAGTATTATCTGAAGTTAACTTAACATTATAAAATACGTAGACCTACACCACAAAACTAGTTGAGGATAAATTATTTAAAATTTGGGAATTCCAGCGTTATGGACATGACATTTGCAGTCAAAACTTGAAATATAAATTCTCAGAAAATGCATTAATACCAAAATATTGAAACGTCTGTTTATCCATAGGCTCCTCCCTGAAAGGAGTCCAGACATTAGAAAAATATCAGTCTACACATGCGTTTTATATTTAATATTATGGAAATAGACAGTCATGCGTGACAAAAAAATCTTTAACTTTTAGGAGGCAACGATTATTTTTTTTATTTTTTTTATTCTGTGAATTACACTGCGCAAATCGGATGAAGAAGGGTTGGCTCTCCACAGAACATAAAATATTCATTTTATTTTATTTTTCGTGTTCTCATTTATGAGGAAAAAACAATGTTACAGACGTGACGTTCTCCCTTATGGACGCGACCGCTCTGAAGCGGCACTAAAAGACTGCTTTAAAATTTTCACAGAGACCTTACACACACAAAGCCTTTCTTTAAAGTGAATTTCGTTTTGTATTAATTGTATCTTAATTTTAACCAATGTTTCGTCAACCAATTGCCTGGATTTAAGCGCGTGAACTGGAGCGCGTCTCATAAATGAACCGAAACTCAGCGTATGAGTTTAGCCTATTCACGGACTTGAAAAATATATCTATATTGAAATGTCTACTTGTAAACAGAACAATTCAAAACGAAAGAAAACAGACTGCTCTCTGCTTATGAAATGAAATGTACATTTCTCTCTGGTGCATTCACTAGCCTACTGCGAAGTAGGTACTTCATCTTGACTTTATTAATAAACAATTACAATTTCTCCATGCTATATTTGATATTCATAATCATTGCTTTTGCCGGTTCTTTTTGACAGCTTTTAGGTGCTTAATCGGCAGCGCCGCCGCCCTTACATGAACGCGTCACCACCGCATCAAAAACATGATTGCGTGATGAAAACATGAAAAATACCACATAAACATAGCCTAACTGTTTAGAAAGAAAACACAGAACGAATAGCCTAATGCTCATACGTCCATCTCGCGAATGTATAGTTTTCTTCATGCCATCTTCACCATTAGCTGCTTTTCCACTGGCGAGCACAGAAGCCGAAATCATACCTCACGGCACTTCTGTAAAAAATAAATCGCTATACAAATATATATCAGACGCTGCCATTTAGTCTTTATTTACAGACTTGGACACCACACGCGGCTATTGACTGACCACGAACAGGTAATTTAGCCTAGGCTATTTGCATTTTTCATTCGTTAATGTCTCGCGGCCTTGCTGTTTTTTGTTGTTGTTTGTTTTACAATTAAAACTAAAAGTCTGTTGTAACGCAAGCCTTACTGAACATGTACCGAGTAAAATATTACTGAAAATTGATAAGTAATGCCTTACACTACTGCGTTACAGCAAAAAGTAATATGTTACTGTAATGCATTACTTTTGTAACGCGTTACTCCCAACACTGTATATATATATATATATATATCTCCCATTATATATCTCCCGCATGGTCTAAAAGGGTTGTCCCTTTTCTCTTAATGAGTAATGTGTGTGTTTTGGGCGTAACGTGTAATTAACCAATCAGAGTCTCATTTCCCATTCCCTTTAAAAGCAAGCAGACCATCTACGGGACAAAGTGTACACACGTTGTGGCCCCGCATATTACTAACGCACTCTTTAAATAACAACAACAACAAAAAAAAAATACCGCCATTGACTTTTAGACTTTTAGAGTTTCAATCAAAAACAGCAGAAGAAAGTGGAGCGCAGGAAGTAGAGCGCAGGAAGAGGCGGGGCTTCAGGGTTGACATACTGGTCAGACAAACTCATAAGCTCTGCACTAGTGTGTGAACTGTGTGTACCTCCCCTGGGGCTGGAGCCATACAAACCCATCCTACGGGACTACACACACTCACACAAGGAGAGTTGTCTACAATATACTCCTAAACAGAGCAGGGATCTGCCTGAAAGGGAAATTTCTTAATTTTTTTTTGGAAAAATGGGGCATAAACTGTCATTCATAAATATCCAGTACATGGTGAATACATGGTGGATTTGCTCATATTGAAATACTAGTGTGCTGCATAATATATACTCTATGCTGCCAATAGTTACAGTTACATATTGCCATTAGCATTAACTAATTTTGCCAAGTACACAATCACAGCACACTGTGTGACATTCTGTATCCCACAATGCAATGCTCTTTACGGCTTTGTTCTTTATTGCTGCATATTGCATACTGTTTCCTTTGGCTGCTTGCAGTATGTAATATATAGTATGAATCTGTGTACTGCAGAAAACTCCCATACTGTGGAATACTGTAAAAAATACTGTAGTATCCAATTTGGAACGTATCCTAGAATCATTATTAATCATATTTTTTATAATTATAACTGTCATTAAATTGGTAATCATATTAATTACATGATATGTAAATTTTTAATGCAGTAAAAAAATAACATATATATATATATATATATATATATATATATATATATATATTAGTGCTGTCAAACGATTAAAATATTTAATCGCGATTAATCGCATTAATGTCATAGTTAACTCGCGATTAATCGCACATTTCTATCTATTCTAAATGTCTCTTGATTTCTTTTTGTTCATTATTTTTTCTCATTTTAATGCTCTTATCAACATGAAAAAAGTGGATTGCTTGCTTTGTGCAAATTTTTTTTTATTGAAAACAACATAGGCAATACTGTGTTCAATTTCACACTAACATTCTCACTTGGAGCAAATAATTTCTTTGTAACACAATGTAACACTGTCCATCAATAAAAGGGTGAAAGAAATACTGACGAGGTACTGATATTGACGAGGGGGCGGAGAATTCGCATCAGGTGTGTGTGTGTGCTTGGCCATCATCAAGTGGTATTTCAGACTGGACGTGCTGCGATGATGATAGCTCAGTTCATAACGACAAAACACACATATCACTTTGGTCTAGTCAATGGAACCATTTGGCAACTTTTTAAAAGTAAACTTTCCATTCAGAATCTTATTGGCATCCATTTTGGCGTCTCGCGCTCCTCATCCACTCAAAATGTAACTTTAACCTATTTGGCCGGCTCGCAAGCCCAAACAAGTGTGTGTGCGCGTGCCTGTTGTTTTGTTTCCGGTCTAGCTAGATCCACTTGCGCTTTGGTCGACGAAGCAACAAAACGTCCTCGCACGGCGCAAGCCCTTGAAATGAATGGGTTTCATAGCGCAGCGCCGCGCATGCCGGATCCTGTTGCAAAAGCATGTGAAAAAAACTACAAAGTTTGCTAGACCAAAAAGACCGTTAATCTCGCGATAAAAAAATTAATCGCGTTAAAATGGTTTTGCGTTAACGCCGTTAATAACGCGTTTAACTGACAGCCCTAATATATATATATATATATATATATATATATATATATATATAACAAATACGAATATAAGATAATATACAGTGATAACTTACAAATAGTGTTTACCCTACTGTCTGTATCTCACTTCTGCACTTCTGAAGTGGATAATGCCTTGTTTATTCTAGTTGATTGTGGCTGGATGTACACACACACACACAAATAAACAAACACTGACTGCTGGCAGATAAAACACTGTGATGCATTGGGTTCACTTAAGACTGCTGTCATATTGCATGCGTGCATGTTTGGATAGTCCTCTCTAGAGTATTCTTGTGCTGAAAGCAGATAAAGCCATTACCAGCCCCGTATCCACTCTGTTTACTACCCCTCCTTCACTATGCGATTCATTTAGTAGAATTGAATCTAGAAATGAGGGAAAATGAGTGGGGGGGTGGGGGTGTTTTTTTAGAGAAATGTTGTATAAAGAATAACGCAGGTCTTGTTTTTTACAGACGTTGTGGCTACAGTAAAGCCAAGCAGGATCCAGACGAGGAGAAGATGCACTTCCACAACGGTCACAGTAAGTGTAACAGAAAGGAGCAGACAGACACATTTGGGTTCATTCAGAGTTCAGTTGGCTAGTATCATCCTCTCATAAGCTCCATTCATGAGGGCAAACATGACGTCAAGGCAGTTCGGCATGAGTGGGTTTTGTTTAACAGGACTTTTACAGCCCTCGGGTTGTTTTTATTGCTATTATATTATCTATTTATATTAAATCAAGGGATTTCCTCTCTGAGGAAAAACAAATATATTTTTTGTTTTGTTTTGTTGCACAAAGTACCATCAGCATATGTGATTATGGTACACACACTGGAAAAACATAAATATTCCTTTCAATTCAAAAAATTAAAATATAAAATATAATTATTCATTACAAGTAGTTTTGCCAAATGCCAATTATATTGCCAATCAGTGAATAATAATAATACTACTAATAACAATTGTTTTGTTAATAGCAAAGACAACAATATATCAAAATTACAACAACAAAATACAGCAACAACAACAACAATAATAATGATAATAATAATAATAGGCTAAGCATAATAAAAAAAAGAATAGTATTATTGTTTTGTTGTTAGTAATACATATATTATTATTAATTCCAAAGTTGTAATTAATAAACAACTATTAACATTTTTAGTAATACTACTACTATTAATAATAATAATAATAATAATACTGATAGTAAGCATAAAAAAATAGGGTTATGTTGTTAGTAATACATATATTTGTATTAATTACACAGTTATTAACAACCATAAAAATTGTTTGAACCACTACTACAGCAAATAATAGTTTTGTTAATAAAAGTACATTATTATAATTAATATAAAGTATTATTATTAATCATATTAACATTATTAATATATCAAAACTACAACAAAATACACAAATACAACAACATCATAGACAACAACAATAATATAAATAAAAATCATAATTAAAAGGAAAACTAAAATAATAGTATTATTGTTTTTGTTTTTTTAATTTTGTTTATAAGTTATTTACACCTACAACATTTGTTTTGCTAATAATAATAATAGTGTTGTTAATACTAAAATATTATCATTAATGTTAATTATTTGTGTTAATATTATTAGTATTATATAAAACATTACAACAACAAAATACTACAACAACAATACAAATAATATTCATAATTAAAACAAATTAATATTATTATTGTTTTATTGTTAATAATGTATTATTAATTGCAAAGTTATTAACATCTACATCATTTTTTTTTTTTTTTAAATAATAATAATATAATTAGTAGTAATATTCTCTGGCAATAGAAGGGTGATCAAAAAATACCATACACTTACATTATTTGCTGTTTATTATCATTACAGTTACTTGGACACCCATCCGTAATCTGAAAAACTCATCGTCCCATGAGGCTACAACCACACTAACCACGTACACATTAACACAGTGGCAGTATAGAAGTGGCCCAATAGAAGTGTGGCACATTTTGGCTTATTCTTATTATGTAGTCCTAGCGTAATCCATCACTATGTTGTGCTTGGCGCAGCAGGGAAGAACAAACATGGTCTCCAGAGATGAAACCTCAAACATCTCCCCGTCATTCCTGCATGCATCTTCTTCCGTGATATCACATAACCCAACCCAAGAGCTGTGAAGTGCCAGGAATCAACATTTCATCCTCTTTTTCTCTGTTTCTTATCCTCTCTCACTTCATCACAGTCAAATTCCCAGCGGTCCGCACATATATCGATCCCCACACCTACGAAGATCCCAACCAGGCTGTCCACGAGTTCGCCAAGGAGATTGATGTTTCCTGTATCACCATCGAGAGGGTTATTGGAGCTGGTGAGTGAGTTATGTGCAAGTCAAACAAAACAAAATTCAAATTAGGTTACATGTGAAATACTCACCGCCTAAATGGAAATGTATAATGGTTTGGAGCCCCAAATTCCAATTTGTTTTTCAAAACTCATCTTTATGACTGACTGTTCATAGCATTTGTGACCCTGGATCACAAAACGAGTCACAAGTCGCACAGGTATATTTGTGGCATTGGCAACAATACATTATATAATTATCAATTTTTCTTTTATGCCAAAAATCTTTTTTTTTGCACCCTCAGATTCCAGATTTTCAGGTAGTTGTATCTCGGCCACATATCGTCCTATCCTAACAAACCATACATCAATGGAAAGCTTATTTATTCAGCTTTTATGTGATGTATAAATCTCAATTGAAAAAATTGACCAATGTGACTGGTTTTGTGGTCCATGGTCACATATTGTGTTTGATGAAATCTGTCCAGCTCTTTTCACAGTTAAAATCCTCGAAACAAGAGGCTTGGGCTAAACATTTTGTATAAAATCTTGCTCTGGAAGCATTCCACTGCCAGACTTTATTCGTTCCGAAGGAAGCAAGTTCATACCTCAGTAATTTTGCACTTTGTCGCTTCACGAGGGAAATCTGCCCAAGCACAATGAGGCGTTTCATTGTCTGGCTCTTCCGTGCCGCGGTTCATTGATGGCTGTGCCTTCCGGTTGCAGGAGAGTTTGGTGAGGTGTGCAGTGGTTTGCTTCGGCAGCCAGGGAAGAGAGAGATCCCAGTGGCCATTAAAACTCTGAAAGCCGGTTACACCGAGAAGCAGAGGCGGGACTTCCTGGGAGAGGCCAGCATCATGGGCCAGTTCGACCATCCCAACATCATACACCTGAAGGGGGTGGTCACCAAGAGTGAGTCTTTTGAACATGATTATTACTGAAAATTATTGCATGTTATCTTTATTTCATTATTATGATCAATTCAAAGTTAGAAACTTCATTTTGCTTAAGATCAGCTCAGTACTTTCACAGTATGAATAATTATTATTCATTACATCTAGTGGTGCCGATAGCAAATTATATTGCCAAGGGTGAAGACCCCTCCTGTAATCGTCAGTGTTATTATTATTATTATTCCACCATGGAAGTCTGTGGCAACACATAGCACCATATGGTAAAAAGTTGTGACATTTGGCACGCAAATAGAGGATAGTCTGAACACTAACCACAGCAAATTTGGAGTCTTTATATCGAACGTTCTAGCACCAACAATAGCATAAAGTTGCACTCGTGTTTATGCTAATAACTAGAAACTCCCACAGTCTGAATGTGGAACAAGTGCTGAAAACCTGGATGGTTTAATGTTTTATCGGTTTGTTTTTTGGCTATAATTTAATGTGTCACATAATAATAACATAGCAATTCCCTGAACTGAGTGTTATTCATTTCCGCAAGGTAAACCAGTGATGATAATAACAGAATATATGGAGAATGGATCCCTTGACACCTTTTTGAAGGTACAGTTTCTGCTTTTTGGAAGTACAGTCAATAAAGACACTACTATGACATTCATCAACAAACATCGTTCTATGAAATGTATGGAAACGTCATGAAAAACGTACACTTAAAATGCCAGTGATGTGTAATTACCGGTACACAGAAACAGTATAATATTTTAGGTTACACTTTATTTGGTAATACTTCATTTTACAGTGTCCTTGTTACATATGGATGGTACATGTACTTACAATAGTATTAACAGTAAATTATGCATAAATTCATGCAACTAACCCTCAACCAAATCCTAATATACTAAGTACATGTAGTTGCTTAATAGTATTCAGTACTATTAAGTGTAACCCTTTATTTGAATGTGTCCTTGTTACAATGTAATTACACATAGTTACTGAGTAATATTAATTAACATACTATACTATAATTAACTTATTCGCGTATACTATATGTTTAGAAGTAGGGTTTGGTTTAGTGTTAGTTGCTTAATTATGCATATTACTATATTTACAGTATGAACTGTTAAATACCCCCAAAGGCCTCTCTTTGAGCAATACTCACACTGTTTAGTGCAATTTTTTTTCAATTCACTTATATGCATTATCCTTAATACTGTTAACAGTAAATATAATCAATATCTGTAAATATGCCACTTTTGTGTCCTAAGGCCAATGCACACCACACAGACAAACTCCAACAAACAAGTTGGCCGTTGGATTTAGAATTTGATGAAAAATAACGGTCATGTTCACACTGGCCCAACAGACACCAACAAACGCTCATTGAACATGTTCAGTTGGGTGTAACACACTGATCCGACAAAACCCAACTAACATGTTTGTTGGTGTTTGTCTGTGCGGTGTGAATTGGCCTTTACACTTTTCATATGTTTATTCTTACTTTTATTATTATGAGTCTTGTTGTTGTTTTTATATGTGTACACTGGCAGCTTAATTTGCAGAGGAAAATTCATTTTGTATGCAATAAAGGCAATAATATTCTTTCTGATTCTGATGTAACAGGGACACTCTAAAATAAAGTGATACCTTACTTGGAATGGAGTTTGTACAATTAGCCAATCTTCCTGATTTAATTTGATATATTACATTCTTATTCATACGTAGTATGTGTCTTCACTGCTCCAACAGAAGAATGACGGTCAGTTCACAGTCATCCAGTTGGTTGGCATGATGCGAGGCATTGCTTCGGGAATGCGCTACCTCTCTGAGATGGGATATGTGCACCGTGACCTAGCAGCCCGCAACATTCTGGTCAACAGCAACCTGGTGTGTAAGGTGTCCGACTTCGGCTTGTCGAGAGTGCTGGAGGACGACCCAGAGGCGGCCTACACAACCCGCGTACGTGCTTCAGAGCATTAACACAGGCTAGCCTACTACATCTTGCATCTATTAGCTTCCTCCCAGCAGGCCTTTGTTTTAAAACCCTATTCAAACCCAGTGCCAATATCATCCTACTTTTCCTGAACACCCTTCCTGCTCTCTAATAATGCAGTAAAGTAATAAGCTGGACACCGTCTCAGATTGCATCGAGGGCATTTTAGATGGTATGTGATTGTCTCCTTCACAACTCAGCACCCAGAACTAACCTGCAAAATCTACCATGCAAATTGTTTAGCAGCCCTTTTTGCAGTGATTTGCATAATTATTTTAGTGAAGGGTGCATAAACAATCCAGGGGCTGCATTCAGAAAAGTTATGACAAATTTGTAACTCTTAAACAATTCTTAAAGTGCCGCTTTTTTGCTTTTTCTAATTTTCAAGTGCTTTTAACAACTGCTGAGGAAGAGCTCCTTAGAAATGGTTATGAGCGTTTTGTTTCTGACACATGCCGTAAGTGGTGGACAAATCACAACAGACTGGGCAATGTGACCAATCAGAGCAGAGTAGACCAATCACAAATGACTGGGTCATCTGACCAATCAGAGCAGAGTAGACCAATCTCAAAAGACTGGGCCATCTGACCAATCAGAGCAGAGTAGACCAATCTCAAAAGACTGGGCCATCTGACCAATCAGAGCAGAGTAGACCAATCTCAAAAGACTGGGCCATCTGACCAATCAGAGCAGAGTAGACCAATCACAACAGACTGGGTCATCTGAACAATCACAGCAGAGTAGACCAATCACAACAGGCTGGGTCATCTGACCAATCAGAGCAGAGTAGACCAATCACAACAGGCTGGGCCATCTGACCAATCAGAGCAGAGTAGACCAATCACAACAGACTGGGTCATCTGACCAATCAGAGCAGAGTAGACCAATCACAACAGACTGGGTCATCTGAGCAATCAGAGCAGAGTAGACCAATCACAACAGGCTGTGCCATCTGACCAATCAGAGCAGAGTAGACCAATCACAACAAGCTGGGCCAGCTGACCATTCACAACAGACTGGACCATAGGCTGGCAGTAAGGAGGGGTTTAGAGAGACTGAATCTTTTAACAAACCATGTTCAGACTCTTTGAGAAATGAGGTGATGTACAATGGATATAATAATGCATGTAAACCTATTGTAGAAGACCTCAAAAACAAAATTAGCATAATAGCATAAAAGGGACACTTTAATAAAATATTTGTTGCTAAAACACATCAAGAATTTTCAATTTTGCCAGAGCAAGAAAAAAAAATCTATTCTACAGAGAAAATAAATTATGGTTGAGTACTGATGAAGGGATTTATCTTGGGCCTTATTCTGAAAGAGGATTATTAGAGGTTTGGTGGTGGCTGTCATAATTAGCATAGTTTTTTTCTTTTCTTTTCTTGTCATCTTTGTTTCATGTTTTGGTGTGTCAAAGTAACACTGAAGAAAGCATTTCACGTGTGCGTGGATGTGTGTGAACTGTCGACAAAGTAAATTAAGACACGTCTCCCCAGTGCGCGAGTTGCCTACAGAAATTGAGAGCGCTAACACCAGGACAGTCAATTAGCGATTATCATGCAACAGCCGTCCACAGACAGAATGCTTCCTGTCAATTTTCCAGGCTGACAGCATTCTTTCCCAGTGATAATCACCCTTTAAGATGTTTTGACAAAACCCGTTTCTGATCTGAGACGTGGTATTCAGCATGTGGTTTGTCTTGCAGGGAGGGAAGATTCCCATCAGGTGGACGGCTCCAGAGGCCATCGCCTACAGGAAATTCACCTCAGCCAGTGACGTGTGGAGCTACGGCATTGTTATGTGGGAAGTGATGTCATACGGCGAGAGACCATACTGGGAGATGAGCAATCAAGACGTAAGTCAGAACGAGACCAGAATTCTATCAAATTCTGTACAAATGTGGTATTATTGGTGCTACATAAAGTATTTGTAAGTGAAGACATTGAAAACAATTGAATCTGTCAATCCCACTTTTTGATCAAAGACCTAAAAAAGACAATTCTAACTTAAAATGTTATAAATATTGAATGCTCTTCAATACTGGAACACAAACTTAGATTTGGTCTTTTTAACCCTCATGTTGTGTTTGGGTCATTCTGACACAGACAGGATTTTCTTCTTCCCGAAAATGCTGGTTAACGTTATCGCATATTGGACTAAGGGGCTGTTTACACCGTACCGCTTTCAACTAAAAAAGTAAAAAATTGTATGCGTTTTGGACGTAGATTTACACGACAACGGCGTTTTGGATGCCTGAAAATGCAAACGTTTGAAAATAGTATTTTCAAAGTGCAAGTTTTTGGGTACGTTTATATGACAACGATATGCTTAAAATGGAGAAGTTTTTCCTTTGAGTTTTCAGCGTACAGACGACACCGTTGTAAAAACGATCCCCATTCACACGGATCCGTGAAAACGACTAAAAACACTGTATTCTGCTGCCAGGCCATTAGATGGCAATGAAACACTATAGACTGAACACGTAATAGGCATGTGCATGACGTCATCGTCTTCAGAGATTCGCGTTTTTGTTTTTTACACGGAGACCATTTTCAGTAACTTTTTTTTTTTAAAGTTTGTGTTTTCAGACACCCAAATTGCTGTTATGTAAACGAACGCGCAAAACGCATTAAAAAAAATCATGTTTTTAGTTGTAAACGGTGTCATGTAAACAAGCTCCTTTGAAAACAGTCTCCGTGTAAACAGCAAAAACACTAATCTCTGAAGATGATGACGTCATGCACATGCGTATTACGTGTTCAGTCTATAGTGTTTCATCGCCATCTAATGGCCTGGCAGCAGAATACAGCGTTTTTAGTCGTTTTCGCGGATCCGTGTGAAGAGAGATCATTTTGACAATGGGGTTGTCTGTACGTGGAAAGCTTAAAGGAAAAACTTCTCAGTTTTAAGCATATTTTAACCCACCTTGTTACACTTGTGGTGTTCCCGGTCAAAATTGACTGGCCTACAAAAAAAATTATAAATGTAAAGTTGTTAAACATATGTAATTGCAAACGTCCTACTGGTGTGATAGTGACCGGTTTTTTTTTGTAATAAATAAAACAAAAATAATTTAAGTACATTTTATATGAAAAACACTTCAAAATTTTACATTCAATTCAATGTGTTCCATGCTGTTTCTTTTTAATTGTTTGTGAAATTAATAGCAACTTCTGAGTGACAATTGTTTCTACAGCAATTCTTTTCAGTGTAGCTGTTATTTATATAAATATTATCCTCTCTTACATCCAGTGATTATTAGGCATACATTTATGAAAAGATTCTGTGTAGGGCAGCGTTACAGCCAAAGTGCAGTTTTACCCTGCAGTATTTTAACACAACACAATAATTGCTTCCCATGGCCATTTTTAGCGCTCATATGCTCTCGGATTTGCCTTAGGGGAAATGAGAGCGAATGAATGCTGTCTATAAATGGATCAGGAAGTGAGGGTAATCTCTGGGCTAAACCGACATATCGAACCCCATCAGTGGGCAGAGATCCATGCAGATTTTGGGGTTGGGATGGGGGTTGATCAACTCTTTTTCCCAATGCGGTACATCTGCCTGCGGTCGAGTCAAAGGTCATGTGAGGAAAGGAACACGTTGCTGGGTAATGGGTGTTTGGGTTGAAAACCAGGTTTTGGCCACAGAGATTTTATTCTTGGCTTTTTCTGCACGGAAAGAGCATGAGATCCCTGCAGACTGAAATCTGCCGGGCGTAATGGAGTTTGGTGTTGGACATTGTGTACAGTAGCTTTTACCAGAAGCTTACAGCATCTATTGTTTCTGTCTCTGACTGAATACAAACATGATCTCACTGGCACACATCCCACATTTTTGTTTTAAACATTTGGATAGACACTGAAACATACAGCATAATTTATGGACAGCTTATAAAGCATAGTGTTTTTTATTTTATTATTTTGGTTTTATAATAGTTTTATTATTAATTATTAAACATTATTGTTAATATTTTGAATTAGCATTCATTTTATATATTTTTATATATTTTTAGCTTTCATGCAAATTTTTGTATAATTTTTAGTAATTTCAATTCAATTTATATATATATATATATATATATATATATATATATATATATATATATATATATATATATATATATATATATATATATATATATATTGTAATTTATGAATTGCTTTTTTTTTCAGTTTTGGCTTTAGTTAGTTTCAGTGTTTGTTTATTTATAGTTAATAATTTTGGTGCTTCAAACTCAACTTATTTCAGTTTATTGCCAAGGTATAATTTCTAATTTTCGTTTAGTTTGTTTTTCAACTAAAATTTATATTTTATTTTATTTCAGCTTTATTTTTAATAATTGTAGTTTTAGTTAACGATAATAACCCTGAGTGTAAGTATACAGTATTTATTAAGACCAATAAAGCTTTTATTTATTTATTTTATGTAACCTCTGTTGAAGTTTATGCAGTATTGTGTGTATAATAAATGATTAATTAAATGACATAAATTCATAAATAAAATGTCTAATTTAAGAAAAAATATTTTGACTATTTTATTGGGTCACAATCAGTCTTGAAACTAATTTTATACCACAGCGCAATGCATTTTAAACACTAATTTGTTTAAAAAGCTAAATATTTATATAAGTATCAACATATTTAATTCTAATTTAAAAAATAAATAAATATTGCTTCAAGTCTTTTGTTAATTATTCAAATAATATAAGTGATGAAAAACAAAGTAATTGTTGTGCTCTTTTTGAATACGTTTTAAATGTAATTTATTCCTGTGATCAAAGCTGAATTTTCAGCATCATTACTCCAAGCTTCAGTGTCACATGATCCTTCAGAGATCATTATAATATGATGATTTGATGCTCAAGAAACATTCCTAATTATTATCAATGATGAAAACAGTTGAGCTGCTTCATATTTCTGTGTAAACCGTGATACATTTTTTCAGGATTCAGTGAAGTAAAGAAATTTCAATAGAACCTAATTTTTTTATAATGAAATATGTTTGGTAAAAATGTGTTATTTTTTTTATTTTTTTTAAGTGTGAAACAGTGTACGAATCAGTGTCTATCCAAAACAAAACAAAATATACACCTACATGTTAAACACAAAAGTTTATGTTGCAAAAACATAACAGATGAGGACCATTTTTATTACTACAGGCTATTGAGTTGTGTTTGCATATATTAAGCCATTACAGCTACAGATATCGAAAGGCACATGCCGAGCAGCCGCCTCGCTGTCTTTTGTTATGTAGATGCGCATGTCATATGTCAGCGTGTGAGATGACAAGTGTATTTGCAGGCCGAGATGAAACGCAAGGCGATGCTTATGTTTTCCCAGCATATCCCAGAAGGAGGTGCACATAGCAGTCATGGTTTTATCAAGCACGACTGACCTTTTTTTTCCTCCTTTACAGTTGCCAGTGACGGCTTCATCTGCGCCTCACATCTCGTTCTGCGCTCCATCATTAATCTGTTTCACACACACTCGGGAAGGGAAAGTTATTTGATGTTTTATTTCACAGTTTCTTGAGGGTTCCCCTCAGATCTCGGCTTCCTCTGCTCAGCCAGACTCTTGTGTGTTTCTCTCGCTCTGTCTGTTTCTGCTCTCTCTCTGTGAGGCTTTTCCGCGAGGGAGCCGCTGTTGATGTAGTGTTGCTCATTGTGATGTGGGAGTGTGGGGGGATTTTATTTTAGCTTGGAGGAGAGGAGAGACGCTCTTTGTTGATTCAGAGTTCGGGTTTATCTTGCCGGTTTTTCGAATCTCACAAAAAGTTCAACTGATCAAATAGACATATTAAATTCACTCTGTAGGACAACATAGTTGTCTATTCATGTTCATTAATTATATGATATAATCTGTGAAAATTCTGAAGAATATTCTGATCAAAGTACAGTAAAAACAGTAATATTGAAATGCTATTATAATTGTAAATAACAGTTCTTTACTTTTAATTAGTGTTGGGCATCGATTAATCGTATCCAAAATAAAAGTTTGTGTTTACATAATATATGTGTGTGTACTGTGTATAATTATTTTAATTATAATTATACACATACCTGTATATATTTAAGAAATATTTGCATGAATACATTTTGTGTGTGTGTGTATGTATGTGTGTATATATATATGTATATATATATATATATATATACACACACATACATACATATACATCATTTATATTTTATATAAATAACACATTTTTCTTAAATATATACATGCAAGTGTGTGTATTTACATATACAAAATAATTATACACCGTACTCACACATATATTATGTAAACACAAACTTTTATTTTGAATGTGATTAATCGTTGCCTAGCACTAATTTAAATAGATTTCAAATCAATTTAAAACAATCTTCAGTGTCACATGATCCTTCAGAAATCATTGTAATTTACTAATTTACTGCTCAAGAAACATTTCTTATTACATTGTTAATCGTAAAGCTTTTTTAAAGTTCTTTGATGAATAAAGTTCAAAAGAACAGCATTTATTCGTAATATATGTATATATATATATATATATATATTTTTTTTTTTTTTTTTTGTAACAATGTAAAAGTCTTTACAGTGACTTTTGATCAATTTAATGCGTCCTTAATACAATTTTGAATCTTTTAACCCTCTGTTGGGTCTTTTTTTTAAATATATATATATATATATTTTTTTTAAGGTTTTACTTAATCTAAAAGATGCAAAACTTGGTAAAGGTTTTGGCACTTGCTGTGTGAACTCAAACAAAATATCTTGGACATTCGAAAAGGTTAAATGGTCCTAAAAAAATTGTCACACTTGTATTGTTCACGGTCAAATATGACCACTTTGAAATGAATGTGAGACGACTTGCATCTAGTGGAAAGGTTTAGTACTGCACACAAACAAACTCTTACTGAAAGCTAATTTTTTGAGACATCAACCTCAAATTTGGAGCACAACTGGATTTATAGCTTTGATTGTCTGAAGTTTTAGAGTAAAACCTGATTTAGAAAATCTATATTTCATTTTTTTTTTTTTGTTAAACTTTTTTTTGTGTGCATTTTTCATAACAATACATATAAACATGTTATAACTTTTTTCAAGTCAACTTTTTTACAACTTTTTTTCCCTTCACAAATAATCTGCAAAGTGTCGTCTTTAAAAAGAGACCAAACTTAAGTCTGTGCTCCAAAGCATTTAAGATTTACGACAGTTTAAGTTGGAAATTTAATTTTCCGGTCCATGCTCAAAAATTTAATAAATGGACTATAACTGCTGCGTAAATATAATTTAGTACCATAAAATCCCCTAAAAATACAAAAAATTTAATCAAAAATATTATCTAACTAAAAAAAGACAATTGTTTCATTAAAAAAAAATTATACTAATTTGTTCATTTCAGCCCGACACGCGGGCAGCAACAGAGGGTTAAAAAAAATCTGACCCTAAACTTTTAAATGTTATATACTGTTACTGTTGTTGCTGCCTATTTAGAGCATCCAAATAATTCACTAAAAAGGTGCCAGTTAATGATGCCTAGGAAGCCATCTGCCTCTGTAAGCCATAGATGGCAAGGTCAAGTGTGTTGACTTTGCCACCTGCTACCCAGCAACAGTTCATGAACCAGAACAATCAGTGTTTGGACAAGTAGGGCACATCATATATATTTTTTTTATGGAACATAATGTAAAGTGGTTGCAATCTTTTCTGTTGTCTCAGGTGATAAAGGCAGTGGAGGAGAACTACAGACTCCCAGGTCCCATGGACTGCCCGACCGCCCTCTATCATCTCATGATGGATTGCTGGCAGAAAGACAGGAACAGCCGGCCAAAATTCGAAGAGATCGTCAGCTTATTGGACAAACTCATCCGCAATCCCAGCAGCCTGAAGGGTCTGGTTAACCCATCTAATAGGTAAACGACCAGCCGTTATTGCTTACTTTGCTCATGATTTTCATTTGTGTAACTGTCATTTCAATAAACTTTCTTTGTTCTCGTTCTTTATTGTTCCCATCAGAGCATATGCTAATTATGTTGTTATTTACGGCATGTGATTAAGATCAATAATGATGTGACGTCCGTGAACAATTGATAACCAAGGGTTAACCACCGTGCTACACGCTTGTCACAGGGAATCAAGTTTTAAAGACTTTTTGACAAATACACACTCACATTTCATGATTTAATGTTGCGTTAAACAGAAGTGACAGTGTGCAAATTACTTCCAATTACTGTGATTATACGTATCGAATGCATTCGCTGCACGTGGAGTGTTCTTCGTTCTTACATGTTAGAATCATCCATTATCAGTAATTGTGTTATGCAGTTACATTCAAGTTTAATATGAAATTGATTTGGAGTCTGGGAATGTTTCGGTAGCTGTTATTGCACCGTAATTTTCTTTCTTTGCCCTGGATGATAATATTAGCAAGTGTGGCCAAGGGATCACTGATTATATTAATATGTATAGTCATAATAAAGTTTGATTTAACTTGCATAAGAAAGCAGGATTATAAGCTTAGTTTCATATAAATATTTGATCATGAATGTTTAAGCAAGACACTATAGGCAAATGCACTGGTCAATTTTGAGATTTTGGGCTGTTTGGCTTTTCATAACCTTTTGGGGATAAAAAAAGCCTTTTTGCTGTGTGCCCAGTATCGCTCTAGTTGATAGGCTTCTGCACCGCCAACATCGTCATTGATAGGTTTCAGCACCGCCAATGCCGTCATTGATAGGTTTCAGCACAGACAACACGTCTGATAGGTTTCAGCACCGCCAACACGTCATTGATAGGTTTCAGCACCGCCAACATGTCATTGATAGGTTTCAGCACCGCCAACACGTCATTGATAGGTTTCAGCACCGCCAACAAGTCATTGATAGGTTTCAGCACCGCCAACACGTCATTGATAGGTTTCAGCACCGCCAACAAGTCATTGAAAGGTTTCAGCACCGCCAACACGTCATTGATAGGTTTCAGCACAGCCAACGCCGTCATTGATAGGTTTCAGCACCGCCAACGCCGTCATTGATAGGTTTCAGCACCGCCAACACGTCATTGATAGGTTTCAGCACCGCCAACGCCGTCATTGATAGGTTTCAGCACAGACAACACGTCTGATAGGTTTCAGCACCGCCAACACGTCATTGATAGGTTTCAGCACCGCCGACAAGTCATTGATAGGTTTCAGCACCGCCAACACGTCATTGATAGGTTTTTTGCACCGCCAACGCCGTCATTGATAGGTTTCAGCACAGACAACACGTCTGATAGGTTTCAGCACCGCCAACACGTCATTGATAAGTTTCAGCACCGCCGACAAGTCATTGATAGGTTTCAGCACCGCCAACACGTCATTGATAGGTTTCAGCACCGCCAACAAGTCATTGATAGGTTTCAGCACCGCCAACACATTGTTGATAGGTTTCAGCACCGCCAACACGTCGTTGATAGGTTTCAGCACCGCCAACGTCGTCATTGATAGCTTTCAGCACCGACAACATGTCGTTGATAGGTTTTAGCACCACCAATACGTCGTTGATAGGTTTCAGCACCACCAATACGTCGTTGATAGGTTTCAGCACCGCCAACACATTGTTGATAGGTTTCAGCACCGCCAACACGTCGTTGATAGGTTTCAGGCCGTCAACGCCGATGTTGATAGTTTTCAGTACAGCCAACACTGTCGTTGATAGGTTTCAGCACCGCCAACACGTCGTTGATAGGTTTCAGCACAGCCAACACCATTGTTGATAGGTTTCAGGTGGCGAAGGATTATTCAGAACCATTCTAGCAATTTATCCCTCGCCAGGTCCAGCAGGCCGGGCCCTCATCCTCCTGTCCTGCACCTTAGCTCCAGGAGGGAAGAGTAGAAGGCCAGTGTGGCTGCTCGCGTTCCCCCTAGCAAAGACTTGGGGCTCGGGCACCGCACACAGTCCCAGCCTGCCGGGGATAGACCTGTGGCAGGGTTCCTGGTAGGGTTTCTCGTCCAATTCGGTTGGCTGCTTGGGTTCTGCGAACTATAGAGAAAGGTTCCAGAGTCCAGTTCAAGTCTCCTTCTCTGTGTTTCAATGGCATGCTCCCCACTATGGTGAAGCCAGAGCAGATTCCTTTGCTTTCACAGGAGTTTGAAGTCTCTCCTGGACAGAAGGGCTATAGATAATGTTCCCCTCCAAGTAAGAGACTCAGGATTTTACATCATGTCTCGAATCCAATTTGAGGATTGATTTGTTACGATAGACTTAAACTTAGACTTACGCATATTTTCAAATAGAAATATTAGGTTCATGAGGTTCGCTTTTTTTTGGCTGAAGCTTACCAGCATCAGGTTCTTCCCTTCGGCCCAGCCTTGTCTCCTCGCACCTTCACCAAGTGTAACCTGTAGTGCAGGCATTCTCTCAGTGGGTATTGGCAGCGTGGGTATTATTGTTCCCATAGAGTCAATGCAATGACGTGGCTTCAATGTTCCCTCAAAAGGAAACTGAACATTGGATACTGAGAATGGGAACGATACGCCACGTTGCGTTGCCATACTTCAAGTATGTCAGCTTGGCTTCTTCAGACCAGTGAACCTGGTGATGCTCATGCGTGGCTAATAGATTACCATGTACTACATGTGATTCAGACACCGGCTTACACTGAAAGCGTTCACATAGCGTCAATGCAATGATGCGGCATCTCATTTCCATTCTCAGTAATGTTTTTATTTTTTATTTTTTTATTGAACAAGTTAATTACAATTATTTTAGGCATAAAAACATGTTTTTTTTATTTTGGGATAATGTGAAGAATTTTTTGTTGTGTGGTCTCAGACTTTTGGACCTTATTATCTATTATAACCGTTATTATAGTATTGTAACACATGTTGAGGGGGAAAAACTTACAATATACATTTGTGATATGCCTTTTTTTTTTAAAAAAAGCCTGTTAGATGGTACGTTATTCTGCTTGTGTCAGCTCAGATCTGTAAAGGTGTTTAGTATCCAGCCTTCACCTACAACTTTAATGTCAGGTTTATGCATCCATTTGTTCACCACTGTACCTGTCTCTCCCGCAGAGTGTCCAATTTATTAGTGGAGCACGGGAGCCCCGAGGGCTGTGTATTCAGATCGGTGGAGGAATGGTTAGAGGCCATAAAAATGGGTCGATACACCGAGCTTTTCATGGAAAGTGGATACACTTCTCTGGAAGTAGTCACTCAAATGACCTTGGAGTAAGTCATCTGTTGTGGAGGACACAGAGCCTGTTGGCTGTTCATCTAGTGTTAAAATGATTGAGAGTGTAACCACCATTTCTTGATTTGGATGCACTTTCTAATGGTTAATTGTTACAACATAGTTTACATGATCTCTTGAGCATCAAATCAGCATATTAGAATGATTAAGTTGGCTTGTGAGAGCCAACTTACTGAAATCCTATTTAAACTTATTATTATTCTTCCGATTCTTCCTGCAGTGAAATTTCTATATCAAACTCCTCCTAGAGCTTTAACTCTACATACTCCAAACTCGGCTCAGACACTCAAACTGTTCTGACTCGGTGTGCTATGTCTTTTCAGACTGATCGGACTTACGTTTTTCCTAAAAATGACAATCAAAACTCGAAAAAACTCCCATTGACTTAACATTGCGGAATGTTCAGATTTTCAAACTCCCCAACTGCCAAAAATTCAAATCTATACTCCTTGAAGCCCTAGACTGAATCAAACTGCCATCCTATATACTATATGAGCCATTGAGACTCATTTAAACTAATAAACTCATCTATCTATGACACTTATCTATCTACACTTAAACTCTTAAACTCATAATAAATTAATAAACTCTAAACTTGAGCTCTTAGACTCATTTAAACTTATAAACTCTAAACTCATACACTTATAAACTCATGAATTCAAACTCTTATGAACTCAAACTCATAAATTAATAAACTCTGAACTCTTACTCATTTAAACTTATAAACTCTAAACTCATGAACTCGTACACTTATAAACTCATGAATTCATACACTTCTGAACTCATGAATTCATAAACTTATAAACTCATACACTTATGAACTCATGAATTTATACACTTATGAACTCAAACTCATGAATGAATAAACTCTGAACTCTTACTCATTTAAACTTATAAACTCAAACTCGTACACTTATAAACTCATGAATTCATAAACTTATGAACTCATTAAATCATAAACTCATAAACTCGTACACTTATAAACTCATGAATTCATACACTTATGAACTCAAACTTATAAATTAATAAACTCTGAACTCGTACACATAAACTCATAAACTTATAAACTCATGAATTCATACACTTATGAATTTTCATACAACTTTTAAATTCATAAATAGTTCACCATAGCAACCACCCAGAACACCCTAGCAACTGCCTAGCAACCACCCAAAATACCTTAAAACACCATAGCAACCACCCAAAATACCCTAGAACACCCTAGCAACACCATAGCAACCAACCAGCACACCCTAGCAACTGCCTAGCAACCACCCATAACACCCTAGCAACCACATAAAATACCTTAAAACACCCTAGCAACACCCTAGCAACCATCCTAAATAGCGTAGAACACCCTAGCAACCACCCAGAACACCCTAGCAACCACCCAAAATACCTTAAAACACCCTAGCAACACCATAGCAACCACCCAAAAAAGCCTAGAACACCATATCAACACCATAGCAACACCATAGCAACTGCCTAGCAACAACCCAGAACAACCTAGCATTCACCCAAAAGGTGTTAGAACACCCTAGCAACTGCCTAGAAACCACCCAGAACACCCTGGCAACCACCCAAAATACCTTACAACACCCTAGCAACACCATAGCAACCACCCAGAACACCCTAGCAACTAATATAAACTTCAAACTACTTTAAAATTCAAACTAATTTAAACTTTAAACTAATTTAAACTATAAACTAATTTAAACATCAAACTACTTTAAACTTTAAACTAATTTAAACTTCTAACTACTTTAAACTATAAACTAATTTAAACTTCAAACTACTTCAAACTAATTTACACTTTAAACTAATTTACATATTAAACTAATGTAAAAAAGTTTCCAAAGTTTCACAAGCCAACTTAAAGTTTGTCTCGACGAACTTTTTCTAGTTTTACTTGAGGCATTTTTTAAGCTATTTTCTTTCATTTTGTGTAACAAACAAATTTAGTGGCAACAATAGCTTTACAAAATTATTTGAAGTTCAAATTTCACAAATTACTAGATAAACCTTGATTGATTCCAGCGTTTTTAATCCTTATCAATGAACCAACGACAGAAATATATTTGATAGCGTTATGTTGTTCTTTTGCAGAGATCTTAGGAGGGTTGGAGTCACTTTGGCCGGTCATCAGAAAAAGATTCTCAACAGCATTCAGGAGATGCGAGTCCAAATGATGAACGCCACTTTGCCCATCTGAGACCTGCTTCAGAGGAACTTCCAATTGTAGCCTAGCACTTTCTATGGACACTTATTTATTGAGCCGAACTATTTATCGATGAGATCTGATGCTAAAGAAAAAAGAAACGCTGGATAGATGCACAAAGCCGTTTCGTTTGTGCAAAGCCTCCGAACTAAGAGTCACAGGAGGAACTTGACTGAAATGTTGAGTCGTTGTTTGGAAAAGTGTGGCACATCTTCCAGGTAGGACTACTGACTTGGGATCAGGTGTCTCTGGGCTGAATGTATAGCGTTTTTCCATGACCTCATTCAACAATATTATTACCTCCGGAATTCCACAAAAGACCAAGGTCGGTTTCAGCTCGGATGTTTTTCTCACACGAAGTTCACTTGGGGCGAAGTTCAGGCAGTGAGACTGAAGTCACATCACGGGCTGAGGGAACGAATGGCAGTGTTAAACAAAGCAATAGTAGATTTCGAGCTTGATGTTGATTTTCCTTTGTTCTAAAATGTTGCTTCCTTGATTCAATAAGAGGACAAAGGAATGGACGGGATAATTTTCCTTTTGCACAATATATGTGTCATGAAGGGCGGAGGAAATGTATTTGTATTTGAAAATGTGGCACGTTTCCAAACCACATGTTTATTTAGTTCCACTGATGTTTTGATGTTTTACGTGTAAATAGTGTACAGTTGCGTAGATAAAGTTGAGCTCAAATGCATCCATCCATGTTCATGTGGGGTTGATATACTGTACTTGAGTGCGCGGGCGGGCTAACATACTATGTATATTCAGTCCAGTCAATAAATGTTTATATTGCCTCTCAGTGCTTCATTAGATAGACAAGGAAAAGTTGTTTTACCATTGATGTGTGTGAACTCTACTAGCTATATTTTGCTACCCATACTTTTGCCTCGCTCAGTTTTTCACAGCATGGTGAGATTTAAGTCAACATGAACTCAAAACGGACCCTATTTACTTTCTTAATAATACAGGTTTTATTGTGCACCATTCATTATTGTATCATATATCTGTAGAACCTTTAAAATTCAAATTGTAGGAAACTTAGGAAATAATTATAGATTGGGATACTATAAAGTACATCACGTTAATGAAGTACACTGGGTTGCGAATATTGTTTCATGTTGACTTTAAGTTGGTTCAATATGTCAGACATTACATTAGCAAAAAACAGTTAAAGTAAATTCAATGTGTCGTATCTGAGGCATGGTGTCGGTTACTGTGGACAATAATCCAGATGTTTGGTTATATGGCTGTCAATGAATGTGAGACTACATTTTATTAAAAATTTAATATTTTCATTACATTTTGACTTAAATAAGATTTCCCCAATTAATAGGAAAGGGTAAACATTTCCGATAGCACATGAAATCTGGCAAACTGGAAAACTTCTTAAAAAGAGCAGTAAAATAAGTTTTATTTTTTTTATGTACACTAAGGTATAAGTTGAAATTATTGTCTGTTAATCGAAAACATGCCACACATGCATTATAGATATGGGTTCCATAATAAAAGGAAATTACAGGCATTAGGTCATTTATAACCATATTTTAGGTTCATAATTGTTTATTACAGCACATTATTTTCTTACTAACACTACTGAAAGGCCACAAGATTGTATTAACAAGTGCTCAAGTATGTCACATATTTCCTCAAAACCTCTTATAACTGCTCATAATTATGGTCAATGTAAGTATTTTCATTAAATCCACTCTGGTAGATATATGTATGACTTTTAATTTCTTGAAATGTAATGCTCCTTAAGTCAATGGAAGTGTTCAGAGCAGATCAGATGAAATAATGATCAAAAATCCTTATAACGAAGGTAGACATATTTTCAGTTAATTTGAATCTACATTGATCTGCACTGCTCATACATCTGCTCTGTTTGTTATATAATGAGTGAATATTATTCAATGTGTTGCAATGAATGTTACTAAAATACAGATCCTTCTCAAAAATTTAGCATATTGTGATAAAGTTCATTATTTTCCATAATGTAATGATAAAAATATATATTTTAGATTCATTGCACACCAACTGAAATATTTCAGGTCTTTTAATGTTTTAATACTGATGATTTTGGCATACAGCTCATGAAAACCCAAAATTCCTATATCAAAAAATTAGCATATCATGAAAAGGTTCACTAAACGAGCTATTAACCTAATCATCTGAATCAACTAATTAACTCTAAACACCTGCAAAAGATTCCTGAGGCTTTTCAAAACTCCCAGCCTGTTTCATTACTCAAACGCAATCATGGGCAAGACTGCCGACCTGACTGCTGTCCAGAAGGCCATCATTGACACCCTCAAGCAAGAGGGTAAGACACAGAAAGAAATTTCTGAAAAAATACGCTGTTCCCAGAGTGCTGTATCAAGGCACCTCAGTGGGAAGTCTGTGGGAAGGAAAAAGTGTGGCAAAAACGCTACACAACGAGAAGAGATGACCGGACCCTGAGGAAGATTGTGGAGAAGCACCGATTCCAGACCTTGGGGGACCTGCGGAAGCAGTGGACTGAGTCTGGAGTAGAAACATCCAGAGCCACCGTGCACAGGCGTGTGCAGGAAATGGGCTACAGGTGCCGCATTCCCCAGGTCAAGCCACTTTTGAACCCAGAAACAGCGGCAGAAGCGCCTGACCTGGGCTACAGAGAAGCAGCACTGGACTGTTGCTCACTGATCCAAAGTACTTTTTTCGGATGAAAGCAAATTTTGCATGTCATTCGGAAATCAAGGTGCCAGAGTCTGGAGGAAGACTGGGGAGAAGGAAATGCCAAAATGCCTGAAGTCCAGTGTCACGTAGCCACAGTCAGTGATGGTCTGGGGTGCCATGTCAGCTGCTGGTGTTGGTCCACTGCGTTTTATCAAGGGCAGGGTCAATGCAGCTAGCTATCAGGAGATTTTGGAGCACTTCATGCTTCCATCTGCTGAAAAGCTTTATGGAGATGAAGATTTCATTTTTCAGCACGACCTGGCACCTGCTCACAGTGCCAAAACCACTGGTAAATGGTTTACTGACCATGGTATTACTGTGCTCAATTGGCCTGCCAACTCTCCTGACTTGAACCCCGTAGAGAATCTGTGGGATATTGTGAAGAGAAAGTTGAGAGACGCAACTCCCAACACTCTGGATGAGCTTAAGGCCGCTATCGAAGCATCCTTGGTGCTCCATAACACCTCAGCAGTGCCACAGGCTGATTGCCTCCATGCCACGCCTTAATTTCTTTCTGTGTCTTACCCTCTTCTTGAGGGTCTCAATGATGGCCTTCTGGACAGCAGTCAGGTCGGCAGTCTTTACCCATGATTGTGGTTTTGAGTAATGAAACAGGCTGGGAGTTTTTTAAAGCCTCAGGAATCTTTTGCAGGTGTTTAGAGTTAATTAGTTGATTCAGATGATTAGGTTAATAGCTCGTTTAGAGAACCTTTTCATGATATGCTAATTTTTTGATATAGGAATTTTGGGTTTTCATGAGCTGTATGCCAAAATCATCAGTATTAAAACAATAAAAGACCTGAAATATTTTGTTGGTGTGCAATGAATCTAAAATATATGAAAGTTTAATTTTTATCATTACATTATGTAAAATAATGAACTTTATCACAATATGCTAATTTTTTGAGAAGGACCTGTATACTTGGAAATTGGTATTTTGGTAATGCAGTTTATCTTGCACTGAAATTCTCTTGGGTTAACTATGTATCATATTAAGTTAAATATAATTTTAGATTGAATTTATACACGTGTTTTAACCCCATTGTATTTTCAAAATAATGGCAAAAAAAAATTTGACTGTAGATTGAAAAACATTTTAACCTGACCAGCCACATACCATGCTTTAATACTGCAAAATGCTTGAGTGTTTTCAGATTTGTGGCTGTTGTTTATTGTAGTGATATTTCTTCATTACCATTGGTCATATCTGTCAGAATGAAAAGCCAGATTCATCATGTTTTCAAGCATGTTTGCCCGATTATCAGGTTGTTTACTTGGAATATGTAAATTTGGATACATTTTAGTTGTAGCCATAAACATAGAAAAGTAGCCTTTTGTTTGACTTGAACACTATGATTGTGTTTACGCAAAATGCATCTAATTCACACTTGGACATGTCAAATGTAGCTGCAATTAAAAAGCTTTCTGATTAGCACAGAAAATCGTTCTATTGCCCTGTGAACTTCGGGGTTAATGGCAAGCACAAGGCTTAAAAATTTTGTAAAATTACTGTATAACCTCACACTTCTATTTGATCTTTGTTAAATGAACCCAACACCGCAAAAAACACGTCTAATATCACAATACTGATTAAAATAATTTTAGCATAAATCACTGATGTTGAGTGCATCAAATCGTTTCCAAACATTTATTCTAATACAAAATTATCAGAATGGTGTTGGTGGGTTGCGCATTATAAATGCATTTTATCAGCGAAATTAATATATTGTTTAAATATTTCATCATATTTGGTCCAATAAAGGTGGAGGGAAAAGAATGAAAAGCACAGAAAAACATGTAGTTTCTATGTGATAATTGTTTGTCTATTACCTTTTACTGTGTGTTTTGTTGTGTAAATGTCTTTTGTAGTGTAATATATTACATTTTATATTTTTTTTAAATAAACTGGAGAGAAACCCAATATTGCTGAGTTCTCTATGCAGTGTAATATTGCAATACTACAGTAGCTGATATTTACCAACACCAGGTGATGTGTGGAAGTGAGAATATCCCAGTTGAAATGTCGCACTTCAGTCAGCATGGCAAAAACAGAATAAAAATAACTTATTGCAATTCACTTTGAAAACAGCTGACAAAAAGTAAAAATCAAGGTATCATTATATAAACTTAAATGTCTAATGTTAAAGTTTTTTTTTTACATTTGACATACTGTAGCTCTATACGCTATGCTCATTGAAACTGGACTTGCCGCCATCTTGGAAATAAAATCAAATGACACTTCTTTCTGAGGTCGGGGTTGATCGATCTGTCCAACAATGTCCAACTTCGAGTGGTATTTCAGACGTTATTTCCAAGTAGGAGGTGGGAAAAATCCAAATTCAGAGCTGTCTGGAAAGCAGCATTAGTTCCAGCCCTGATCAAACACACCTGCCTGTAATTTTCTAGTAACCCTTGATTAACTCCAGGTGAGTTTGATCAGGGTTTGTGCTGGATCTCACAGCAGGACTGAAGAACCTTAGCATTAATTGTTTTCTGTGCACAGTTTTCTCTTTCAGGTCAGCTATTGCCAAGGTGAGGCAACAGTTTGAAGGGATTTGGTGATCAAGTTAGTCACAGTTTGCTAAACTGTATAGACATGCTTATCTGGTTGCTTGAATAATAACACAATTAGTTTAATGGCATATTTGAAAGCAACTGTATCGCCATCTTGAACACTGAGATTCGGTGATTTCAGATTCAGCCTATGTCTTTAGTACTAGTATGACCAAATAGCGGTTAGTCAAGGGGCACTCAGTCTTGCTTTTTAGTATCAAATTAGACCAATCTACATTTCTATGTAATTGACTTAAAACAGTTATGAACAGTCTTAAAGAAAAAAATTTGATGACTAACTGCGGTTATCTCAGTCAAGTCGATCTCCAGTCTTTCAAATCATCTTCCAGTCATCCCTCATCTCAGCTTTGTTCCCTAGTGTGTGTGTGTGTGTGTGTGTGTGTGTGTGTGTGTGTGTGTGTGTGTGTGTGTGTCCCAACGATTATGTAAGACTAAGACTCAAAGTTAACAACAGAAGTCTATCTCTAACATTCATCAACGCACACATCAGTAATGGTAAACTGAAACTCAAGCATGCTTTCTTAACGTGTGAGAACCAATTAGGTTAATTCTCGTGTTACGCAGCATGATTGACCTTCAGCAAGAACCAATGAGATTCATTCTCGTGTTACGCAGCACTTTTGAGCTTCTTCAAGATCCAATGATGTTCATTCACGTGTTACGCAGCACGTTTGAGCTTCAGCAAGAACTAATGAGGTTCATTCTCGTGTTACGCAGCACATTTGAGCTTCAGCAAGAACTAATGAGGTTCATTCTCATGTTACGCAACACATTTGAGAAATCAGAAAACATTTTCCTTTGCGTTTTTGTAAAGTTGTTAGACGTTGTCAAAACAATCACCTTTCACACGGATCCACAAAAATAATATATTACGCTGCCAGGCCAGTAGTTGCTGATGTCACTTTGTAAAGAAACACTATTTGCCTGCGCCCATGCGCATTCTTCTACAAACGATCAAAATGGCAAAAGCATCAATCAATTTTGTCTCGGTGGACGATGAGGTCGGTTTATTAATACAAATGTCCCTGGACTATAAAGTGGCACAACGTTAGGAAAATATGGACAGGGAGTCAAGTCAAGTACTCATGCCTATAGACTAAAGTATTGACATCACCATTTTCACAAATTCGCATTTTTGTAGTTTACACAGACAATAATGGTATTGTTTTCAAAAACGTGCGTTTCCCATACAACGACATAACTCGCCGACTAACAACCATAGTAGATGCATCGTTGGAGAAACTAATTAGCTAGTCACGACTGTTTCCCGAACATGGTCACATTGGTTCAACAATATAGGACTGTCATTAATGTTGTCATGTGCATGTAGTTGAGTAATAACTTCTGCTAATTAAACGATTCTAATTAAAAGATATTCGAGGTGCTGCTCTAATGCACTAATGGACATGGCACCTGATAGGTTTAGCTTTATTTGATGTTTGATTCAGCATGGGTTCCTGGTTACGTCATACTCCGGGGCTCTCTTGCGCATGTATTCACATCCGCACTATTTAAAAACGATGCTGATTGGGGACATGCTAAAATATTTAGATTGAAACGTATATATTAGTGGTGGGCCGTTATCGGCGTTAACGTGCTGCGTTAACGTGAGACTCTTATCGGGCGCTAAAGAAAATATCGCCGTTAATCTATTCTCAAAATTGGGTTGGGAGCTGGGTCTATACTACGCAAGCTATGACGACTTTCACCTTGATATTTAGCGCGGATGTATACCTAGCCGAATTGCAATATAGGGGGTAGGGATGGGAATTGAAAACCGGTTCCACTCGAGAACCGGTTCTAAGTTTTACGAACCATCAATATTGTATGCCCTCGACGTTAATGATTCCTCTTATTGTCGGTGCTCCTGCTCCGAGTCCCAGCCATAATATACAGGTCCTTCTAAAAAATTAGCATATTGTGATAAAGTTCATTATTTTCCATAATGTAATGATAAAAATTAAACTTTCATATATTTTAGATTCATTGCAGACCAACTGAAACATTTCAGGTCTTTTATTGTTTTAATACTGATGATTTTGGCATACAGCTCATGAAAACCCAAAATTCCTATCTCAAAAAATTAGCATATCATGAAAAGGTTCTCTAAATGAGCTATTTACCTAATCATCTGAATCAACTAATTAACTGTAAACACCTGCAAAAGATTCCTGAGGCTTTTAAAAACTCCCAGCCTGTTTCATTATTCAAAACCGCAATCATGGGTAAGACTGCCGACCTGACTGCTGTCCAGAAGGCCATCATTGACAATTTTTGTCCCGTCAAAGTCTTATTTGATCGGTGAGTAATGATGAACTGCTGCGCTTGTGAAAGGGCACATGTTTAACCGAAAGAACGAGCAGAGAGAGAGAGAGAGAGAGAGAGAGAGAGAGAGAGAGAGAGAGAGAGAGAGAGAGAGAGAGAGAGAGAGAGAGAGAGAGAGAGAGAGAGAGAGAGAGAGAGAGAGAGAGAGAGAGAGAGAGAGAGAGAGAGAGAGAGAGAGAGAGAGAGAGAGAGAGAGAGACCCTGTCGCGCGCGCACTCTCTCAATTCGGAGCCAGGAACCATCTCCACACTAAGATCTGTCTTGCTCTGTCTCCCTCACACATATTAACCAAAATAATTCGACACGATGTCAAAAGGTCGGAAGACCAAAGTTTCATGTGGAGCATTCGGATATTTTGTTTTCCTGAATTACCGCTGGGTGTGAATTGTGCTAAAATAAGTTACGTTATCTTCTCTGAAAAGCGTTCCACACATTCAGCTGACAGTCTCAAGTACCACCTAAACGCAAAGCATCCATTAGATAATGCGGTAGATCCCGGGTCAAGCACTGATGTAGCGCAGGGGAAGAGTCGTCGTCAAACTACTCTGTTTGAGTGCAACCGAGGCAAACCCGTCAGCACAGCTCTATCAGTTAGTAAACACAAGTACATCTGATTGAACATGATTTATTTTCATCACCAATTATCATAGTAGAACAGCTTTCTCAAGCAGTTTGTGATGCATTTTGGAGACAGGAGATGAGCCCCAGGTCTAATGCGGCACCTGGCTTGAGAAACCCGTTCTCAAAGACTTACTTTTAGTCATTATTTGGGTAGCACACATATTCTGAATGCCTTCGGCAGAATTCAAATGAGCCATTTTAATCTAGATTAATTCCAAGATTCCAGTGAGATAAATCTAGATAAAAAAAAAAAATCTATGCCCACCACTAGTATATATATATATATATATATATATATATATATATATATATATATATATATATATATATATATTTATAAATGGAATGAAAGATTGTACAGAATGTTAGCTTGCTTATTTTGCACAATAGCATGATCTCTTGAAGTCCACATGATACTAACAAGAAACAGTTTTAATTACAGATCGAAATACTGGATATAAAGAATAACTCCCTTTGTAGGGACTATGTGCTTTTAACATTGCAGACCTTTTTCATGCTCAAACAGCAATACACACTAAAGAAAGTTGAACGTAAAAAAAGCATAATAGGTCCTCTTTAAACTTAACATAAGGTCCAAAAAATGGCTAAACAAACAGCATGTGTTCATAAGCATTGATAGTCAATGTGTAGAATTTCACTATTCATTGTTCAAGTCATTATTTACACACACTGTATGTTAATAGGGGACTCAAAAGGCTCAGATTCTGTAGAATAACACAGAGATATAAAAGTTATTCACTAGTTCTCTTCATCACTCGTTACTTTAAACTTCCAATAAATGTACTATGTATGATAATGTAACCTCTTATGTATTTCATACCAATCCAGTTGTTTGTTATGGCACAAAGTTCCATCTTACCATTGCGCTCCTTTGGGAAATCACATTGCTAAACATCGCCTTGGGTGTTAATTATCAATCCCTGTTTCTCAACCTCAAGGGCAACGTCATATATCAAATATCGAAATGGCCAAAGATTCCACATCAGCAATTCAAGAAACCTCTCTGTACCATTTATCTGCTAGTCCTGCCTTGCCTAACGTCATATTTGATTGTTCTTCTGATGGCTCATTGCTTGCGGCACGGGCTGTCTGTTCTGATGTTGGAGGTGCGAGTCCCTGGACAGTGTCTTTGGCTGGTAATGCAATTTCCATGTATAGAGGTGCCACTAGACCCACAATCCCCTGGGTCATTTATGAATCATTTGGATTTTAATCATTATGAATGACCTTCATCAGCGTGTCTCCAGTCCTGCCATTATGAGGGTTTATGTGACTAAAAAATATAAAATATAAAAATATTTTTGTATCATCTCATCTTTCCGATAAAGTATTTTGTTCAACACAGGCTCATATGAAAAACGACTACATTTCTGCAAAACTCCAAAAACATAACTATAAATTCAATTCACTGCAGTTTCCAGCTGAAATGAACAGTAGTGGCAGTAAAACACAACAACTTTTATTCTTGCAATGAATCCTGTGAACACCTTCAACGTTTCTCACATTATCACAGTTTATTCGCTATAATTTAGAAAATGGTAATAAAATATAACAAAAACTCAGTTATCAAATCAGTTTATATTTCACTGGTTTTGTCCATACTTCTGTTAGACTGTCTCACAAATTAATTATGCTGAGTATCTGTCAGCTGTTAAATTTAAGTACACAATTAGATAATACCAATTTAGGTCAACCAATCTATGCTTAATTTTGTTCAGTTTGTGTAAAAAGGTCACATTAGCAATTAAAGAAAAAACACTTAAGTAAAACATGGTCAGGTCAAAGTGTCTGACTAATGTTTGGTCCCATTTTTTTTATAAATTTTACTGGAAGTCCACTGTATGAATAATTTTTGGGTATAATATGTCACAGTTTTGTTAAGTCAGTTTAATGCAATTTAAGTTGAAATTACTTAATTGTTTTAAGTATAGTCAACTTGGATGTTTAAGGCAGCAACGTGATAAAATGTTTCCAAATTCAGATAAAACTGCACACACTTTTAGTGCTACTCACTAGATTTCACGTTGAAAGTGTCAGGAAACGTGCAAAAAGCAACAATGTAATTTTGCAGAAATTTCGTCGCAGGCAAGTTTTTTTTCCAATGAGCCTGGGTTAATTTTTTTTATTTTTTATTTTTTTTATTGATTGTAGCCTACAGTATTTTTTTGCTACATCATAAAACAAAAATAATGCTATGTGATACGCCTAGCTCTAATATTAGCTTAGTGGTAAGCTTTTAAAGTAAGCTTTTTTTTCCCCACAAAATTCACCCTATATGTACCATTTATCCACAAGTACCACCTAGCAACAATAACCTTTGCGATTCATCTTATCTTACTACCTATTATCGAGTAACCTTATTTGTCTAGCGCATGCTAATCTGCCTGTGTGGTTAACAGTGTTGGGAGTAACGCGTTACAAAAGTAATGCATTACAGTAACATATTACGTTTTGCTGTAACGCAGTAGTGTAAGGCATTACTAATCAATTTTCAGTAATATTTTACTCGGTACATGTTCGGTAAGGCTTGCGTTACAACAGACTTTTAGTTTTAATTGTAAAAAAAAAAAAAAAAAACAGCAAGACCGCCGGACATTAACGAATGAAAGATGCAAGTAGGCTAAATTACCTGTTCGTGGTCAGTCAATAGCCGCGTGTGGTGTCCAAGTCTGTAATTAAAGACTAAATGGCAGCGTCTGATATATTTGTATAGCGATTTATTTTTTACAGGAGTGCCGTGAGGTATGATTTCGGCCTCTGTGCTCACGCTCGCCAGAGGAAAAGCGGCTAATGGTGAAGATGGCATGAAGAAGACTACATTCGCGAGATGGACGTATGCGCATTAGGCTATTCGTTCTGTGTTTTCTTTCTAAACAGTTAGGCTATGTTTATATGGTATTTTTCATGTTTTCATCACGCAATCATGTTTTTGGTGAGGTGGTGACGCGTTCATGTAAGGGCGGCGGCGCTGCCGATAAAGCACCTAAAAGCTGTCACAAAGAACCGGCAAAAGCAATGATTATGCATATGTCAAATATAGCAAGGAGACATGTTGATTGTTTATTAATAAAGTCAAGATGAAGTTGACTATGCTGACTCGCGATCTTCGCAGTATTGAATGCACCAGAGAGAAATGCACATTTCATTTCATAAGCAGAGAGCAGTCTGTTTTCTTTCGTTTTGAATTGTTCTGTTTACAAGTAGACATTTCAATATAGATATATTTTTCAGGTCCGTACAATTAATACAAAACGAAATTCACTTTAAAGAAAGGCTTCGTGTCTTCTGTGTAAGGTGTCTGTGAAAGTTTTAAAGCAGTCTTTTAGTGCCGCTTCAGAGCGGTCGCGTCCGTAACGGAGAACTGTCACGTCTCTAACATTTTTTCCTCATAAATGCGAACACGAAAAATAAATTAAAATGAATATTTTATGTTCTGTGGAGAGCCAACCCTTCTTCATTAGATTTGCGCAGTGTAATTTACAGAATTACAAAAAAAAAAAAATCGTTGCCTCCTAAAAGTTAAAGATTTTTTTTTTGTCACACATGACTGTCGATTTCCCTAATATTAAATATAAAACGCATGTGTAGACTGATATTTTTCTAATGTCTGGACTCCTTTCTGGGAGGAGCCTATGGATAAACAGACGTTTCAATATTTTGGTATTAATGCATTTTCTGAGAATTTATATATAAGTTTTGACTGCAAGTCTGCAAATGTCATGTCCATAACGCTGGAATTCCCAAATTTTAAATAATTTATCCTCAACTAGCTTTGTGGTGTAGGTCTACATATTTTATAATGTTAAGTTATCTTCAAATAATACTAGGCTAATAGTAATTTAAAGATGTGGTAGCATTGGATCTGGACGGTATGGATAACGCTGGGAGTTGGAAGGGGTGTGTCGCCATTCTGTCTCACAGGTTCGTGGATCTGAGTGTCTCGATTTCGGTTTCATATCGCATATTACAGCCCTAATCATTTTACAATGTTAAGTTCTACTTCTGTATAGTTATTTTGGTGAAAGTAACTCCAAAGTAATACAGGAGTAATGTAACGCATTACAATTCTGAGAAAGTAATATTGTAAGGTAATGAATTACTTTTAAATACCAGTAACAAGTAATATATAATGTATTACAGTTTGGAAGTAACTTGCACAACACTGGTGGTTAAACATCCCTCCTGCCATAAACAGCCAGTGCAATTATGTGGTTCTTTGCTCCAGGCTCCTGCTTTATTTCCCTCTTATTTGCCCACCTATCCCCTCATATTGATCTTGGCCACGATGTGTGATCTTAATAATTCCGCCCTTTGTCGCTAGCCTGCTCTTGCCAGCCTCTGTGGTGTTCATCGAGCCCTCAGGCACAGGCCCAGGAGAGCCTGAAAGGTGTGTGCCGATAGACCACGCAAGTGTGTGATGAGGGTCATTGTGTTTGTCACTTCAGCAGAACTCTCAAGGTCTCCCGTGTTTTAAAAGCATGCTATCCCTGTAGTAAGTGTGGATGCCGCTAAATTGCTATTGTCAGCAGGGAGCTGACAGCAGTATTAGGTATGTTTCGCTGGAGGTCGTCCAAGGTGAAATGAAATAGTAGTTAACCTGTGACATCCCCAAGCTAAGGCATATTAATAATGGCCAATGCATGTAAGGAGTGCCATTATTTCTTTCTAATGAGCACTGTCATTGGTGTTCAGAGGGCACTGCGAAAGCTGCTACTACTCCCTGAGCTGTTCAGTTTAGAATTACACACTGTTTCTATGGTTGTTTTTTTTTGCAGATCATAAAGGATTGCTAATGTGTTGAAGCCATTGGGCCCTATTTTAAGGATCTAAGCACATGGTCTAAAGCGCACGGCGCAAGTGCTCTTAGGTTGTGTCTGAATCCATTTTTGCTAGTTTAACGACGAGAAAAATGGTCGGCGGTCTAAAAGGGTTTTCCCTATTCTCTTAATGAGTAATGGTTGTGTTTTGGGCATGACGTGCAATGAACCAATCACAGTCTCATCTACCATTCCCTTTAAAAGCCAGTTGTGCTCGCGCCATGGCAGAATTTGCAAGCGGAAAAACTGAACGCTTCTCCAGAGAGAAAACGGATCAGTTTGTGCGCGACGTTAAAGTGTTAAAGAGCAGACCATCTATGGGACAAAGTGTACGAAGTAGTCATGACTAGCTAATTTGTTTCTTCAACGACGCATCGTACTATGGTTGTTAATCAGCGTGCGTTTCAGTTGCCTCAAAATAGCAACGCGACAACAATGTGCCTGAACACACCTAAATTTCAGACCAGCAGAGTAGAGTATACAGTACTGTATATTGCACAGGTTATGGACCACTTTAATTGTGCTTTAGCCCTTTTTAGACATCATCAAAAAAAAGAGCTGTTCAGTGGTGGAGAAGCGGTTTGGATCTGCATCAGGGTGAGTAAATAATGACAATTTTCATTCTTGAGTGAACATGTTCTTTAATCTACAATAAAAACTGTCCCATACCCCTATGTCCTTGCTATTGAATTAAACTTCCTCTAACACAGGCATATAAATGCTTATAAAGCTGGTTTTTGCTGAATGACACAGCACTTTGCCTGCGGTGAAGCAAATGTGATTGCCGCCTACTTATTCTGCCTCACTACCCAGAGACACTCAGGCTTGGTTGCGGTATGCAGACATATTCAAAGTAATGAGCTGTGTGGACGTTCTTGTAGCAGAAATCACTTGAGAGCTCCGGTGGCAGCCATAAGCCACAGCATGAGTTCACAAATGATCGTCCTCATTATACTGATGAGCGAGGGGAGTTTTCAGAGCCAGAGTGGTCCAGGACGCTCCATCATCTGTCAGCGAACTCCAGATGGGAGCACTTTCAAGAGCAATCAGGGACGCCATGTGATTCATCTGCATGGACTCACAGTTATGCTTTAAAATGGCGTTAAAAGAGAGTCATATTTCAGAGTAGCATTGGAGGATTATGTTGTATCTTGGGAACTTTGATTGCTCAATTTACTGTGTTCTAGTTTAATTTTCCTGGAATTGGCAACAAGAATGCAAAGGTCTCACTCATCATTATAGTCCTATCATATCATCAATATTTAAAGCATGTGCATTTTCAAAATTAGCGAGTGGGTTGCCTGAACAACAAAAACATTTTAGGATTTGTTACTCTAATGCAACAGCTGTTTTGAAACTTAGTGGTTTGATTAACGTGTTGTGCGTAGAATACAATGCAATTTTCTTTGCGCGTGAGTTTATTAACATGCAGTGACAATGGCAGATGCACAAAGTTCAATATTATGCTTTTCCAAGAAATCACGGAAAGATGAACGAGAAGGAGAAAAAGAGTCTACTTCACTTTTCCACGAGGAGAAGTGAAGTGGCACCTGTGGCATCCCATTTCCAAGACGTGCTATTTCATCACTGGACTGTTGTAACGTATCCAGATCTGATGAAGGACCTGCGCCTGGACACGACGACAACGCAGTCCTGAAGTGTCAACTAGTCTCTCCCCTGTGAAGGCCTCCTTCCCTCCTATGTACAGAAAAACGTTGTCAAAATGATTCCAGTTCACATGGATATGCGGAAACGACAAAAAAAAAATCTGTATTATGATTTTTTTAAGGCTAGGCAAGTAATTTGGTGAGGTCAATCTGCAAAGAAAGACTACACACCTGCGCACATATATATTCAAATGCGCATACCTACAGACTAAACACGTAATATGCATGTGCACGACGTCAGCGTTTTCAGATTCGCGTTTTTGAAGTTTATGCGGAGATGGTAACGTTAAAAAAAAAACAAAAAAAAAAAACACTTGCACCTTGGAACCTATTTCAAGGTTTGCGTTCTCGAGCCACCAGGCACTGTTTTTTTGCGAATGAGCGGGTCGGAGCGCGTTAAGGATTCTTTGTTAGGATGGTGTCATGTTAGCGGCCCCCAAGTTAATTACTAATGAACGTTGCGGCGGAAGTGTATCGATCAAAACTAACTTTAGCTGGACAATAACTTTATTCTAGAGCTGCTGTAAAGCCAAAACAATCTCTGTTACTTTCATTTCCTATTATCTCTGTAAAGCTGCTTTGAAACAATCTATATTGTTAAAAGTGCTTTATAAATGAAGGTGACTTGACTTGACTAGTAGTGAGACTTCCACGACACAAATCAGGCAAAAGATTTTGTCTTAGTATAACATCGGAAACTAATTAAAATACTCTGTCATTTATGGTCATACAGATATGGTTATAAGACATCATTCGAAATTGTAAATGGGGTTGTTTTTATTTGTGTAAACTCATAATAAAAACAAAAACTTGTGGTTTTGTAAAATAAAGAAAGCAAACAGGATGCCACTTTCTGCCGTCCTGGTTTCCTTTCCGTGAGGCTTGTGGAGCACGTCATAAACAAATGTTTCAAAACTCTACTATCAAGCTCTTGCGTGCCATCTGAACTCTTGTTTTGGGTTGGTGCATAGATCATCTCTTGTTCTGCTCTTTTTCTAGTTATGGTGGTTAGCAGTGTTGGGAGTAACGCGTTACAAAAGTAATGCATTACAGTAACATATTACGTTTTGCTGTAACGCAGTAGTGTAAGGCATTACTAATCAATTTTCAGTAATATTTTACTCGGTACATGTTCGGTAAGGCTTGCGTTACAACAGACTTTTAGTTTTAATTGTAAAAAAAAAAAAAAAAACAGCAAGACCGCCAGACATTAACGAATGAAAGATGCAAGTAGGCTAAATTACCTGTTCGTGGTCAGTCAATAGCCGCGTGTGGTGTCCAAGTCTGTAATTAAAGACTAAATGGCAGCGTCTGATATATTTGTATAGCGATTTATTTTTTACAGGAGTGCCGTGAGGTATGATTTCGGCCTCTGTGCTCACGCTCGCCAGAGGAAAAGCGGCTAATGGTGAAGATGGCATGAAGAAGACTACATTCGCGAGATGGACGTATGCGCATTAGGCTATTCGTTCTGTGTTTTCTTTCTAAACAGTTAGGCTATGTTTATATGGTATTTTTCATGTTTTCATCACGCAATCATGTTTTTGGTGAGGTGGTGACGCGTTCATGTAAGGGCGGCGGCGCTGCCGATAAAGCACCTAAAAGCTGTCACAAAGAACCGGCAAAAGCAATGATTATGCATATGTCAAATATAGCAAGGAGACATGTTGATTGTTTATTAATAAAGTCAAGATGAAGTTGACTATGCTGACTCGCGATCTTCGCAGTATTGAATGCACCAGAGAGAAATGCACATTTCATTTCATAAGCAGAGAGCAGTCTGTTTTCTTTCGTTTTGAATTGTTCTGTTTACAAGTAGACATTTCAATATAGATATATTTTTCAGGTCCGTACAATTAATACAAAACGAAATTCACTTTAAAGAAAGGCTTCGTGTCTTCTGTGTAAGGTGTCTGTGAAAGTTTTAAAGCAGTCTTTTAGTGCCGCTTCAGAGCGGTCGCGTCCGTAACGGAGAACTGTCACGTCTCTAACATTTTTTCCTCATAAATGCGAACACGAAAAATAAATTAAAATGAATATTTTATGTTCTGTGGAGAGCCAACCCTTCTTCATTAGATTTGCGCAGTGTAATTTACAGAATTACAAAAAAAAAAAATCGTTGCCTCCTAAAAGTTAAAGATTTTTTTTTTGTCACACATGACTGTCGATTTCCCTAATATTAAATATAAAACGCATGTGTAGACTGATATTTTTCTAATGTCTGGACTCCTTTCTGGGAGGAGCCTATGGATAAACAGACGTTTCAATATTTTGGTATTAATGCATTTTCTGAGAATTTATATATAAGTTTTGACTGCAAGTCTGCAAATGTCATGTCCATAACGCTGGAATTCCCAAATTTTAAATAATTTATCCTCAACTAGCTTTGTGGTGTAGGTCTACATATTTTATAATGTTAAGTTATCTTCAAATAATACTAGGCTAATAGTAATTTAAAGATGTGGTAGCATTGGATCTGGACGGTATGGATAACGCTGGGAGTTGGAAGGGGTGTGTCGCCATTCTGTCTCACAGGTTCGTGGATCTGAGTGTCTCGATTTCGGTTTCATATCGCATATTACAGCCCTAATCATTTTACAATGTTAAGTTCTACTTCTGTATAGTTATTTTGGTGAAAGTAACTCCAAAGTAATACAGGAGTAATGTAACGCATTACAATTCTGAGAAAGTAATATTGTAAGGTAATGAATTACTTTTAAATACCAGTAACAAGTAATATATAATGTATTACAGTTTGGAAGTAACTTGCACAACACTGGTGGTTAGTAAACAGCGCTACATGACCGCATGTTCCCCTTCTGGATTGAATTGTGGATTGCCTGTAACTGACTGTATTCATCATCTAACTGTGTGCATCAAATCCCTTGCAAGCCCCCAAACTTGTTACATCCCCAGTTAACCAAGGCCAGGAATGGGCAAACTCTGTTCTGTGTAAATCCAACACCCTTTCTTTTTTTAGTGTGTAGGGCCACTGTTATGCAGAACTTAGCTCCAACTTTAATCATGCATTCGTGAACCAGCTAATGAATGTCTTCAGGATTACTAGAAGGCTACATGTAGGTGAGTTTTATCAGGGCATAAGATAAGTAACAGTAGGCGATTGGTGGTGGTTTGAGGGACAACCAAGAGACCTCACGATTCCTGTCCCAGCACTTTCAGCTAATTACAAACTCGACTTTATTCCAAAAAATACCCTAGCAATATACTGTAACTTCCTAGCTATTCAAAAACAGGAGAGAAAAAGGTTCTCAAAATTAACAGGCCCATGCGTCCAAGCACTCTCGCATAGGAGAAGGCAAAGAAAAAAAGAAAAAGCTACTGGACGCACCAGCCATTCAGAGAAGTCAATGAGGAACAAGTTCATACAGTGATCACTACAATGCAGTTCCTACAATAGGAAACAGTAGAATGTGGCACAAGTGGGAGCTCTCAGAAATTTCCCATCTTACAAGCTGTAATTACGAGCTCTATGAGGAAGTGAAGGCTTTTTACAAGTTTTACTGTAGGCTCCAGGATTTTTTTCTTTGGGGGGCTAAGGGAGCTTGACAGTTCAAAGAGGGTGCTATTAATGTTAAACAATAATAATCAGAAATGTTTCTTGAGCATCAAATCATCATATTAGAATGATTTCTGCAAGGTAATGATGCTAAAAGGTCAGCATTGACCACAGGAATAAAATACAATTAACATTATATTACAATAGAAAACTGATCTTTTAAATTGTAATTGTTTGTAATAGTTTCAAAATATTGCTGTTTTTACTGTGTTTTGATCAAATAAATGAAGCAAATAGACAATGACCTCTATGATGAAGCACTTCAACTCCAAATGTCTATTGTTGGATTACTTGTCTGTTCTCACGTCTTGACACACCACAAAAGTGTCTGCAAAGATGGGTTTGGTTCTTCAGTTTCCATGGAGTCAACCAAAATGTGCAATGCTTAAAGCAAGGTAGTAATGCAAATACTAAACAAAGTATCTTAAATGTTTCCTAAATAATAATGAAATGTTTTTGAAATTACTGTACATGATAGCAATGGCATTCAATGAATGATCCCATCAGAAATGTTCACAACAATCTGTGGCGCTATCAATGCCTCACTTTGTAATTCACCTTGAGTCACTTGACTGTGAGAAATGAATTTTGGGCATACTAGAGGCCAGAACCAGAAGGTTAACCTTTCATCACACTTTGTATTTGCTCTGTTCTACAGTGGCGCCACTAATGGCCATAATCGATCATCAAAAAATAGTGTAGCATTCTGGGGTGACTTTCCTGCAGGGAAAGGTGATAAATACCAATATTACCTCCCACCAAGTCATCAATTTAGTCAGTTGTATTGTATTTTTGCAACATTTTTAGTTGGTTTAAGTGTTTTCTTTGGGGTTTTGAGGCTAAAATGTGTGTGTGGGTGGGGGGTATACAACTAAAATGTAGTATACTACAAATACATTTACATATTTATGTTCTTAATATAAATACCCTGCAATTGTACTTTTAGAATACTAAACTGATATACGTCTGATGTAAGTTGGAACTAATTTTGTACTTAATGTTATCCAGAAGTAGTGCTGATTAATTTTACAATTTAATATAGCTGTTTTCAATTGAAATATATAGTAAACTGTATTTTATTCCTTTGATTAAATCTGAATTTTCAGCATCACTACTCCAGTCTTCAGGGTCACATGATTCTTCAGAAATCATTCTATTATGATGATAAACATTTCTGATTATTATCATTGTTGAAAACAGTTTTCAGAAACAGTAGTCTTTGGTGAATAGGAAGTTAAAAAGAACTGCATTTATTTGAAATACAAATCATTTGTAACTGTTAGACCTAACTGGGATTTTTTTTTTTACAGAAAATTAACTGGCAACTGTTTTGCCAGGTACTTACTGTAATAAAGTATAACAGGGCTGTGGATACAGCAGGCAGATGTCTGAAGACAGATGTAAATAGTTAACAGCTAAGGTTTAGTTGGAGTCTTGTGTTATCATGTAAGGATGAGACCAGACCAGGAAGTGAAGGGGAAGTGCCACTTTAAAGAGTGTAGATGATGATGTGCAGGTGCTGATGTAATTAGATAATACCGGTGATGGCTGAGAAACAAGAGGGATGCTGGGAAGTGCAGTGTAGTTGAGGTGTGTGACAAGTTCATTATTTTTACTTTTAAAAAGGGAAAACATTTTAACATGTTCATACAAATATATGTATATTATAATAATTGTATTAGTGTGGCAAACATATATACAACACATACATTTATTTAAAAAAAATCTTTACATAACAAAATTATACACAAAATGCGCATAGCACTGCCATGGTATGACTCCAAGTAATTAATTAAAGCACATTTTCAATAGAATGGCAAATTTAAGGAGGTCATATAACCACAATAAAAAAATAAAATAAAAAAAGATTAAAGTCCAGATTAAAGTACAGTGAACTTTTATTGGCCGGAGACTTAAATTGGGACTGGCTAAATGTTGTTTCTGATGATTTTAAATCGTTCTGTGATTCTATCAGTCTTAGCCAGTTGGTAAATGTACCTACAAGGCCTAATCTCAAAAATCCTGATAAATCTACTTTAATTGACTTGATTCTAACAAATGTCCCTCATACATTTTTATCTATGGGTGTCTTTTGTAATGATCTGAGTGAGCATTGTGTTTTTGCTACTTTGAGAGGCGTTAAAATACCCAAATGTAAATCGCATATTATTAGAAAGAGGAATTTGAATTTTTTTAATGAACAAGCCTATCATCATGATTTATCTTTGATTAACTGGGGACAGCTAGTCCTGTTGCCTGATGTTGAACTTGCCTGAACACTTTTTAAGGAAAATTTTGAGAAAATTGTAAATAAACATGCTCCTTGGACAAAGCACAGAGTGAAGGGACGGGAAAACCCTTGGTTTTCTCCAGAGTTGTCAGACATTATCCATCAGTGAAATGTGGCATGGGCTAAAGCTAGAAATGGTGATTCTGCCACTGACTCGTCCATTTTCAGACAACTACGAAATAAATGTACCTCTCTTATTAAAAAGGCTAAATCAGAATATTATTTATCAGTCACAAGTGAAAATCTCAAAAATCCACAGAAATTTTGGAAAGTCATCAAGTCTCTATCTGTGAATAAAAGTAATGAAGCCCTCCCAAATTTTGTCTTAAAAAACTCTCTCCCAGACTACGACAGAGTTGATGTCTTAAATTGCTTTAATGAGCATTTTGTATCAGTTGGTTCTCTGTCCGAGTCGACAGGAGTAGTCGCTGTCACTCCATGCACATACACCCCAGTGTTTTCTGGAGAGCCTTTTAATTTTGTTTCTTTTACTGTGCAGCAGGTGCATGGAGCTCTTAAACCGTTAGATCACAGAAAACCTCCTGGACCAGATTTAATAGAGCCTTATTTTTTTGAAAAAGGCGGCTGATTTTGTTGCTGAGCCCCTTACAATTCTTTTTAATTTGTCAATTCAAAACGATGACATACCATCAGTTAGGAAGTCAGCTTTTGTTATTCCTTTGTTTAAAGGGAACCTATTATACAAAATTGTATAAAATTTGAACATAAATGTGTGTTGGCAGTGTGTGAGCAAAACCACCCTAGAATGATAAAAATCCACCCAGTGTTTTTTTTTACAATCTCAATAAATCATAAGCACTGTCTCAGAACGAGCTGTTCTAAGATTCGGCTCAATGTGACGTAGAATTGAGCAAGCCCCACCAGGGTGGTTTGATTGACACTGTGGTTTTGGCATAGACCCCGCCCTCGGTCATCTGTTCGCCATCCTGCATTGTTTCAACGACAGCCAGTGTTCAGAAACAAAAGTGTTCTGTTGTGGGATGTAATAATGTACATAGTAGTTTTCACTTACTTCCGACATCAGAGCCACTGAAAACGCAGTGGATGGATTTTATTTATGAAGGAAAGGCGCCATTTAAACTTCCAAAATACGTTTGTTTGCGCAAATCATTTTCTGACAGACTGTTTTGTGAACGAAGGTCAATTCAAAGCAGGTCTTGCTTCAAAGTTAATCCTCAAGTGTGGATCGTTGCCTACAGTTCGCGATCCATTGCACCTACAGCAGAAGTAAGTGTATTTTATGATTTTTGAGCAAGTAGTTATTTCAGTCGATGTCAGGCAATTCAACAACAAATGCGTCTAAAGTTGTTGTCGTTGTCGTAGGATGTCTGTGTATATCATTCAAACCTTGTTTGTATAGTGTGTAACCACACGTTTATAAATATATATTTTTTAAAGATATTGTATTAAAAACTGTGCATGTTTTCTGTAAAGACAAAACATCAAAATTGCTATGTTTATACAAAGGCCAGCACATC